>NC_133449.1:22482757-22790257 GCF_048565385.1 Saimiri boliviensis
CATTGGTAACATTTTTAGCTTCTGGCCCTATCAGCAGGTCGGCTATCATTGTAGACAGAGTAAGTGATGTGGCCAAGAATACCACATGTGAGGAGATAAGATGAAAGATGAAAAGACACCTTTCCCAAATCCCTATGAGGCACTCAAGGTGCTTGATCTAGGGCTAGAGCCAAGGTCTCCTGGCCAGAATGTCAACTAATGTTTGTCTGTCTCTCCAGCTCTTTCCTTCCTACCTTTCTAGGTAAGCACTGAAAGAATTTATGCTAAAAAGTAGTTGTATATAATTGTTATAAATGTAGTCACAAAACAGAATTACAGACGTCATAATCCTTCTGGTAGAATATACATAATGTAAAAAAATCAATTTAACAACATGAAACTTAGCAAAAAAGTGATAATTTATCAACATGCACTCCAGAGCAGAGATAGAGGATCAAGTGTAGGAAAACAGAGAGAGTGGGAAAGAAAAGTAATAATAGGCATCTGAGATAGTAGGGAGTTAATGGATCATTGGCATTTATAATAAATGGTATATAAGGTTGTACTATAATATAACCATTAATAGAACTTAAAAGGGTTTATGTATCATAGCAATTTTCAGAAATAAAATCAGAAAATATGGGTCACACAGAAGAAAAATACAGCAAAATAACCACCCCCGCCCCCCCCCAAAAAAAAAAAGCCATCAAGAAGACAAAACCGAAAAACAAGATAGCAGAATTAAGACAAATCATGCTTTCCCTAAAGATAAACCAAAGCCAAGAAAAACAAAATCAAAGGCATTACACAACACTATGAATATATTTAACACCTCTGAAATGTATGCTTAAAAATTAAGATGACAAAGAGGCAAGACATTTCACCCTGGAGTGATGGGAACGTTTTGCACTTATGTGGAGACAGGATTGCGCAGCATGGTGGATGTGCTAAATGCCACTGAATTGTTCGCTTTAAAATGATCGATTTTATGTTCTGTGAATTTCACCTCAATAAATTACTTTTAAAACACACACAAACACACACACACACACACACACACACACACACACAAAACCACTGCTCTTTTGGTGATGGCCCATTGTGGCTTTATAACCTTTTCCTCCTTTTCACCTCTATTCACCTTCTTATCTTTCTCCTCCACTTTCTCATTCAGGCACCCACAGGATTTTTCCTTTGAGTCCTTCCATCATTCTGGATGGACCCAAGATCCTGATCCAATACAGGGGACTTTGGTTTCTTTACCTCAACTTCATCTTCATTGACCTTCTCTCTGCCCCAGCCACCCACAGCCATTGTCACTGATTGTACTTGTCATCACTAAAAGGGCCACACCTCCTAGAGTCACTAAGTCAAACACTGCACGCCACAGCTCTTGACATTTCAACTGTGAAAGGACACAGTTCAGATCCAAGAAAAGGCTTTTGTTTGTTTGGATTTTTAATAGGAGAGAATAAGATTTTGCAAAAAAAAAAAAAAAAATCCAATGGAAAGAATTACAATCAAAGGAAGAAGATGAACACACAGGAAAGAAAAGGGAAATCAATAGTGGCGACTTTTGAAGACAGCAGGAAGAGATGGGGTCAGAAGAAAGGGTGGAGACACTGGCCTTCAGAGTTCATTAAGCCTGCAGTTTATAACTACACATCAAGCCTAGAGAACGAGACCAAAACAGAACTCAAAAAAATTCGGAGACTCGATTTTATCACTTCAACAAGAAATGAAATACATAAACTAAGCATCCAGCGTAAGATATCAAAAAAAAGAGCACAATATTATGAGAAAATTGCTTTTAAAAATAAAGATATTACAAATGAATTATTCTTAATAAAATCTCCTCCAGAAATGAATAAATGATTTTAAGAGTTGACTTTTTAAGAAACAGGAAAATATACAGTTGATATAATTAAGAAAAAAAGTGATTTAATCACATTTAAATCATTTATATTTAAAGTAAATATGAAGTTTACATTTTGAAAATTAAATAAGTATTATTTCTCCCATACTAATAAATCTGATAATTGCTATGAAATGAAAGTTTCTAGAACATCTATAAATTACAATTGACTCAAGAATTAACCCAAGTAGCTCATTAATCACAGAAAACCTGAAAGAGTTGCCACAGAATATATGCCTGTACATATATATATACGTGTGTGTACATATAGTATGTATTATATATACAAATATTAGGGTTCTCAAATGAAACAACACCAATTTTATATATATATATAAATCTTTATATATATAAACATTATTTTATGTAATGATCAATCTTTATATCTGTTTGAATATCGAATTTAAAAGGGTTTATATTCCATAGAAATTTTGGAATGTATAAAAATGTATATTCCATATACATACAGATATATAGAAAGATTTATTATGAGGGATTGGCTCATGTGATTATGTAGGCTGAGAAGTCCCATGAACCCTTGTTTCTAACCTAGAGGCCCAGGAAAGCTGGCGCTGTAGTTCCAGTCCAAGCTCATAGGCCTGAGAATCAGGAAATCCAATGGTATAACTTCCTATATGAGTCTGAAGCCTGGAGAACTGGGGAACTGACAATGTACATCCCAGACCAAATCCGAAGGCCCAACAGCACCAATATCTGAGGACAGGAGAAGACGGATGGTCCAGCTCATCCTCTTCTGCCTTTTTCTTCTGCTCAACTCCTCAATGGATTGCACGATGCCCACCCACATTGGTGAGGACAATCTACTGTACTCGGTCTACCTATACAAATGCTAATCTCGTCTGGAAACACCCTCACAGGCACCTCCAGAAATAACATTTTACCAGCTGACCATCCTTAGCTCAGTCAAGTTGATGCGTACAATCAATAATCATAATATATATTATTATATTTTACCTGTATATGTGTGTATCCATATCGATATCAATATCTGTATTTTTTTTTTTTTGATACAGGGTCTCACTTCATCATCCAGGCTGGAGTGCAGTGGCACGATCACAGCTCACTGCAGCCTTGACCACTCAAGCTCAAGCAATACTCCTATCTCTGCTTCCCAAGTAGCTGGAACCACAGGCAAGTGCCACCACACCCAGCTATGTTTCTTGTTTTTGTTGTTGTGGTTGTTGTAGAGATGGAGTCTCCTTATGTTTCTCAGGCTGGATATATCTTTTTTTAAGCCTGCTATACCCAGGTGAAACTTTCATGTTCTCAGGGGAAAGAGAATCCCACTGCTACCCACATTTGCAATTCCTTATTTACAATTCTAAAATCTCAAACACTCTTTTATCACAAAACATTTAAAGGCAAAATCTGACTAGAACTCATTTAACAGCAAAATTTGACCTGAATGTATATGAAGCTATGTATATGGTCTTTACTCTACTTATTGTTACATATTATACTTTGAAATATAAATGTACTTTATTATGCACTCTTGACACAGACCTCACTGGACAAGATACGTGTTATATAGTTTATGTATATATGTATATGCATATATGTATTATATGTATAGACCATGCTATTACCTTCCTAAAAACCCAAATGTTCTGATTTTGGAAACATATCTCCACCCAATGGCTGCAGGATAGGCCTTGTCAGCCTACATAAACTGTTACAGAGCATAAAAAAAGATGAAAAGTTTGTTCACTACTTTTAAGAAGTTAGCATAACCCTGATCTAAAATTTGGCAAAAGGGTTTAATCCAAAAAGAAAACATCAGTGTGATTTGATCATAGAAGGAAAAAGTTTAAATAAGATGTACTTTTCACTTTCCATCCTGAGGACAAAAAAATATGATCACCGTATGGGCTTGTGTCTCCTCAAAATTTCAACAGTGCTAATGTCTAGTAGCTCAGAACGTGAGTGTATTTAGAGATTGAGTCTTTAAAGAGGTAATTCAGTCAAAATGAGGTCATTAAGGTGAGGCCTGATGCAATGTGACTGGTGTCCTTATAACCAAAGGAAATGTGGGCCTAGGCACAGAGGAAAGCCCATGTGAGGACATAGTGAGCAGGCAGTTGTATTATTCCAGTTTCATACTGCTATAAGGAACTCCCCACGATGGGGTAATTTATAAAAGAAGGAGGTTTAATTGACTCACAGTTCAGCATGGCTGGGGAGGCCTCAGGAAATTTACAACCACGGTGGAAGGCAAAGGAGAGGCAAGACACCTTTGTCAAGAGGCAGCAAGGCAGCGAGGGAGCAGCGGGAAGAAACGCCGAGGGAAAGGGGAAGAGCCCCTTATCAAACCATCAGATCTCACGAGAACTCACTCACTATCACGAGAACCGCCCCTATGATTCAATGACCTCCACCTGGTCTCTCCCTTCACACCTGGGGATTGTGAGGATTACAATTCAAGATGAGATCTGGGGAAAGATACAAAGCCTGACCATATCAGCAGTCATCTACAAACCACAGAGAGAGGGCTCGGAAGAAGTCAATCCTGCCAACATTTTAATCTCAGACTTCCAGTGTCCAGAGCTGTGAGAAAAAAAAAAAAAAGGCATTTCTGTTGTTTAAGCCACCTGGTCTGGCACTTGGTGATGGCAGCGCCTAGAAAACTAATACAATCACACTTTAACCTTCAAAGTTAAAAAAAAAAAAAAAAAACAACAAACTATTCTTACCCATCCCATCCCACTATCATAAAAACACCACTCTTCCTTCTCTCTGGGCACACTCTTCGCGAAAAATCCAAAAATCCCAAGGACACTGAGTACAAATAGTGCTGACTACTAGTTTTACAGGAAGAAAAAAGCTAGAAAATCTGATCAGTCCACCAGAGGGCCAAGTGTATTGCTGCTGTTATTCATGGAACACACACACACACACACACACCACACAAACACACCACACACACACACCACACAACCACACACACACACCACACACACACCCCACACACACACAACCACACACACACACCACACACACACACCACACACACACACCTCACACACACACCACACACACACACCTCACACACACACCACACACCACACACACACCACACACACACACCACACACACACCACACACACACAACCGCACACACACACACAACCACACACACACCACACACACACACCACACAACCACACACACACACCACACACACCACACACACACACCACACACACACCCCACACACAACCACACACACACACCACACACACACCACACACACACCTCACACACACACACCACACACACACCACACACACACACCACACACACAACCACACACACACACCACACACACACCACACACACACACATACACCACACACACACAACCACACACACACACACACACACACACACACACACACAGTGGCTCCATTGAAAGCAAGTGACCAAGTATCAGGCATCATCCTTATCCATGGATCAAACCTTTCATTGGCCCAGACAACAGCACCAGGTGGTCCAATGTGCAAGCATGGAGTGCCAGAGGCCAGTGCTATAGACGTTCTCAGGACACATCATTCAATGTCTGAGCAGCCAGTGCCGCTATTTGACTACTCAGCCCTTTCTCCATACACTGGGGCATTTTCCTTAAAACACTTGCACTGTGCCAAAATGACCGAGCCCAGGAGATTCCAGCCTCAGGCACACACTCTGATCTGATACCTTGTCCCATTATCTATTTCCTGGCTCCCAGAAGAAAGTCCTTCCTTCACTCCACCCAAAGCCTACCTATCCTGTCTAGAATTCTTTGTATTATTTTCAGGGGGAAAACTTCACCTTGCAATAGCCAAGTAAAACCTTACCACATAGGATCATGTAAAGCAACAAGAGTATTGCTCCATAACTAAGTATAAATTATTCTAGGAATGCAAAGAAAGTTCAATATTATGGGAAAACCGAAAACCTCAACCTTATATCACTAAGTCAAAGTATACTAAAGTTATAAAAAGAAGAAGAAAAGGACCTTCAAACACAAGAAATAAGAAGGTGCTATTTTATCACTTAAGGATGAGATAACTCTAGTTAAAGCATCAATTGATAAATGATTAGAAATATAATTTTTAATAATTTAAATGATTATTTAGAAATTAATGACTTCTTTCTATTCTAGTGTTAGCCAGTTAGAAAGTTGCAATGGGAAAAATAAATGCCATTTACATGTTCACAAAATATGTAACATACATAAGAATGAATTGCACACAAAATGTAAGACACCTATACAAACAAATCTTTATAAGTGGCTTCAGCTGTGCCTTTGCCCACAATTTAGAAAAGAATGTAAGATTTCTCTGCAATGAACACTGACCTGCACTCAGGTACATTTTTCACCCACGACTGGGCAGGTCACTACTCTCATCAGACTAACAATTTTTAGTATTTAGAGGCTGTTGCCCTAATATCCAGCCTGAATGACCATTTTCTGAAAGTAACATGTAACCTATAATAAAAGAACATCAAATTCACTGTTGCTCAGTGTTGAAAATAACACTATTGACCAGAGGAAGAGAACAGCATCTTTCCTCCAGAGACTAAAATCTTCCTTTGGATCAAGCCGGACGCCCAGATACTCACGAGGCTGCACTACATCATTTGTTCCTTCTTGGGGACTACCTTAAAGGGCTTCCCTTTGGTGCTACAGTGGCCTATGCTGAGGGACATTATAAGGAATGACTTTATACTTGCAGCCACATGTACCATTAAATGTCACGGCACACACAGTTCACCTTATCACACTGTCTCCTTTTCACTCACCTTCATGGAGAACTTGGGTCTCTGGACTCAAAAGCAGAACTTCTTCGGTTCTTCTGAGTAACTTCTGCTTTTTGGTTTGAAGGCAATGCAGTTCATCAACTGACGCTCTTTCCTTCATCATTAGCTGCTAGAAAACTTAGGACCAAGTATGCTGCACATTTCTGCCAAATATGGTGGGATTTACAGCACATAAGTTGAGTAAAGACCTTATTTCTGGCCCCATCTTACATTTCGTATCCCTATATGTCTTTCATTTGAATCATCGCTTACTTATCTGAGCACTGCATTTTAAAGCATGATACATCCATTAGATTATGCACTGACTCCACGGTTTGTCTTTTCCTTTATCCCTTTAATTTTTGTATGTGGAGCTAGTTCCTTCTCCTTTCCCAGATGACATTTCTCAGTGAGCTTGCAACACTTTTTCAGAGACAAGCACAGTCTCTGCTTCTACGCTTCTGTTTGTCATCTGAACAGACACCACTTCCTTTTCACTAGACTCATTTGAAAAATGCAACTCGTATGACTTTTAATTTTGACCAATAATGCAGATACCGAGAGATGTTTTGCCCTATGATTTATCAAGGGCAGTCATTCCTATGCTGAAGTTCAGTACAGATGTGAAGACATTCCTTACTCAACAAACCTTGGCTGGCTTTTTCTGGATGCTAACATAATTTCATTTAATATAGGAGGGTGTTCATCATATATGGTTTATCTGAATCTTTAATAGTGCAGTTTTAAGAGACTGGAAAGGCAAGGCAGGGAGACATGGGTCCACGGCAGAAGGCCCCCTCCTTTCTTTCGTGTTTAGAGCAAATCTGACAGACTCAGGGGTGTTTTCAGGACCTAGTGCCTTTGTGATTTTTTTCTTGTCTGTTATTCTTGTCTGAGGCTTGGAACTTTCTTATTTTTCATATGAAAGAGTATCTTTGTCCCTTGGGAAAAAAAAAAAAAAAAAAAAAAAACAAAGGCCCCATAGAAACCCAGAGGGACAATTTACAAAGGCCCTGACTCATGGGAACTTTGTGGTGTTTTCCTACTCTAGACATGAGGACAAGAATCCCCAAGAACCATTTTTTTTTTCTGGGCAACGGCCCAGGGAATAGTTAGCTGTGGTAAGTCGGGGAGACATAAGGATTCAGGTTCAGAGAGGAGGGGTATCATTTCCTAAAGCTGAAAGTGATGAGGAAGCAGCAGATTTGGATGATGAGAATTTCTGTTTGGGATCTTTTTCATGTGAGGTGGAACCACCAAGTAAAGATGTATTCACGGGCATTTGGACCTGGAATTCTGAAAGGATATGCAACCTATAGACACCGACAGTAACAGCTATAAACCTCAAATCCAGCAGTATTTGTTGTTTTCCTCTAGCAAGTTACCTAGTTTTCATTTTCAAGAGCACACAGAGAATAAGTTTCAGATGACACACAGGAGGATTTCAGAGTAGCAGCACTGAATCCTTCTACAGTGCATGTGACCAGGAATTCCTAAGTGTAATGTATCTTTTCAATTACTGCACAACAAATTATCTTAAATTCAGTGGCTTTAAAATGCACATATTTACCATCTCACAGTATTTGTGGGTCTGCTTAGCTGGATTCTCTTCTCAGAATCTCAAAAGGTGCAACTGAGTTATCTGTCAGTCTGAGGTCTCATCCAGAAGCTTAACTGGGGAAGATTCTGCCTCTGACTTTGTTCTGATTGATGGCAGAATCATTTTCCCCTGTGTTTTTGGACTGATAGCCCCAGATTCTTGTTGGCTAATGGTTTGAGGCTGCCTTCAGTAACTAGAAGCCCTCACCATTCATAGAGCCCCTTGTGGGCTTGCATCAAACCAGCAAGGAGAGTTTCTAGTTAAATCTGCTAGTAAGAGTGAGACTCATAAAATGCAATATAATCCTGGAAGTGACAGCTCATCCCTTTGCCATATTGTATTGGTTGGAATCAAGTAACAGGTCCTGTCCACACTCAAGGGAAGGGACTGTACCGGATGTGAACAGGAGCTGGGGATCATGGACGGTCACCTCATTGTTTGCATGTGGTCCATGGGAGAGACATGGAAAAATAATTAAAAAGCCAAGGAACAGGCATGGCAATGTGAGGCACGAGTATCTTATTCAACAAATATTCTGGCATGGAAAGCCAGATAAGACATGAGAAAGATTAGGAGTTTAGGCAATGTGGTTAGGAAAATAAGTTTTTTTCTGTACCCATTAATCAACTAGTGTTTTTTTTTCTTGGTAAATAATTTCATTGGTACAACTCTGTTGGGATAGTTCCTATCATCTATTTTAGACGTCTTAGGGTGAAAGAAGGAGACTCAAATAAACTAGCCTGACAATAATTCTCAAGATGCGTTATCTGGGGTATTTTTAAAAGATTTTGTTGGCTTTGGATCTGAACATCCAGTGGGCACAGTGATTGGCCAAAGAATATTTTAGTTGGTTGATGTCCCTACTTTCAAAAAGAATGGAGTTGGTGAAATTCCGGAAAGGGGAAAGATCTAAAAGTATTTACAATTCAATAACCGAAGACCTATATGGAATATCAAATACATGCTAGGTGCTAAAAATCAGATCACAGATATCCAATTCATCAGTAGCCTCTACAATAAGATGTCTAACCACTAAACACATAAGGCTTTGGCCTCAGTTCTTCCTCCTGTGGCCTAACTCACCTCCCATCCCAGCATCTCCCCTGCAGGAGCTGGTGGAGCCTCTTCAGAGCTGCCCATGCAAGGGGGTTATGCATTTGCATATCAACTTGTCTCCACCAAAATCATCTGCTCAGCAACACGCACCTTGGGCACCAGGGACAGGACACTGATTGGGACGTGAAATTGGGTCTGGGGACATTTTCTCTTGACATCTCAGAATTCATCACTCTTCCAAAACAATAAAGACAAACATGCCGTATTTATCAGGAGCCCAGCTAGCATGGCTGCAAATATTTGTTTAAGTAATTCTGAGACTTCAAATATGTGTGACAGTGACTGAGGCCAGTCTACTTGAGAGCTTCTGCAAAGCCAGATCCCATGAAGCAGGTGTTGGTGAAAAGGGCCTGTTGCCTCACCACAAACCAGCAGAGGACATGCTGATTTCTATCTGACCAAAGAAACAAGCATGTAAGAAAGCAGGTGGATTCTCTGTCACAAAGGGGACAGAAGCTGCAAGAAAAATCTTTCAAGCCAGCCGGGCTGGAAGAGGTGGAATGTGGAGGACAGACAGACACACAGTTCATTTCAGGCTTTGAAGATGGACCTTTTAGATGTCCTTGTCTCTTCTTGTTTGTTTGTTTGTTTTCAATGCAGGGGTGTTTGGGGAAACCTGGTACCATTTTGCAAAAAAGTAAATACGAGATTTTTTTTAAAAGACAGCTCCAGGTCTAAACGCTAGCTTCGCCAATTATTCACTGCCCACCTTTAAAAAAAAAAAAAAAAAAAAAAAAAAAAAACCCTTTTATTTTATCCTTTTAAATCTGTTTGCTCCTCTGCTTAGAAGGGAAAAATTTTAAAGTACTTAATCTCCCAGGGTTATTGCAATAGGTGCACGTTGGGATCAGCATAGCAAGCGTCCTCCGCTTTGCAGAACTGCAGGGCTAAAGCCTTGGCCCGTCATACACACTTTAACTCTCCCCATGCCTGGAAACTAAAGTCTGTGATGAGAAAGGAACTGGGCCAAGTTCTCTCTACCAGGAAGTCTCAATATGGGTAATGCCTCCTCTCCATGCCTGACGGGCAGGGGAGACACAGCTGAAAAGCACAAATGCCGACAGCCTTGCCTGTGATTGAGAAGCCTGAGAGTTGTGGGTGGGGCTGAAGGGGAGAGAGCCAGGCCTAGAGCAAGGGCAAGACTAGCTGGGCCTAGAGGAGGTGCAGGACTGGCTGGCGCAACTTCTCTCTCATACCCTGAAAGGAGTCCCCAGACCCAGCCATTGACTCCTCCAATTTAACCTACAGCCGCCCCTAGATCTGTGTGCTGCCTCTTGTCCTCTGCAGCTGGGCAGCAGAGTGGCCCATTATCTCAGGTGCTCAGACATGTTCCGGAGGAGAGAGACGGCAGAGGAGATGGCCGTGGGGCTGGCCGAGGGCACGCGTTCCCATGCGGATCGATGGTCTGCGCCTGTGTGTTGGTACGGCCCCTCTCTCTGTGCCTCCAGAAACTTCATGGACATATTTGTTTACTCCATTTGCCAATATGCAGTTTGCATAATATTGAATCTGGAAAGGACACTGCATCCGCTGACAGGAGTTTTCCCAGCTGGAAAAAAGAAAGAAAAAAAAAAAGGATGAAAGAATCCAGCTTTACATTTGGGGGTAAAAATAAAGACATCAACAGCACGTGCCAGGCTGTCTGACGGATGGTTCGTGGCAGGGGGAAGGCCACGTCTAGGGTCAGCCATGCTCCCACATGCAAAGTACTATTGGATGGCTTTCTCGTAAACATTCTTGGCAGCTCCAGGGATGGCTCTTTTGGTAAAAAGGATGTGCTGGGACAAAACATGGGCCTTCAGCCAAGATGCGTTTCTTCCTATAAAACGGAAAATGTGCCTGTCAGGATGCAAAGAGCCAAGCCTCTCCAAGAGTGGAGGCGCCCCCTCCTTAGCATCCCTGGAGGAGGAGAGGACAAGAATGAGCTGGGCTTTGACCTCAGGTATCTGTCACAGAGCAAAGAATGCATAGCAGCCCCTCTGCCCCGGGGCAGGAGGCTTTTCTATCAGGTCCCTTTTGCCAGCTTGCTTATATTCTCAGATTGCCTAAATATCTAGCTGAAAATACCGCAGGGTACAATAAGGCCCTTCCAAACTGGTAAAAGGAAATGCACAAAAGCACAAAGGCAAGGTCCGTGGAAGGAAGCCCACCAGGGACGTGCTCCACGGGCCTCAGGCCGCCCTTCTCCCGGATGCTCTTTTCTCACTTAGACTAATAGCAGCCCCTTCTCATCACAGACCCCTTCTTCCCGACTGCAGGCACTGGTGAGCTGTGGGGACTTATGCCTTTTCCAAACATCACTCTACACATGATCCCCTGGGCCCTGCTATGCAGTCTGCAGTCCTTGGAGCAGCATCAGCATCCCCTGACAGTTGGTTAGACATACAGTCTCAGGCCCGGCCCCAGACCTGTTGACTCAGGAGCTGCGGGTTCACAAGATGCTGGGGGTGATTTGCATGCTTTCTAATGAGTTTACAGTGCATGCCTGTAATTGGACATGGATGCTTTCTTCAAGGTCCTGCATCTGAGGAGAAAGGATAGTCAGCAAGGCATAAAACAGGAAAATCCCCCCACCCGCCCCTCCCCAGGCCACAGCCCTGGGCTTAGATAAAAGGTACTTTGGACTGTGGACCCCAGGAACCCCAGACCCCAGGAATCCCAGCCACCCAATCTTTATAGTGAGAAAGTATCCACTCACAATCCCACCCGATCTTAAGACCTTCCCAGAAGAGGGCAGACAATGGAAGAAAAATCCTGGATGATTTATGACCATACTTGGAAATTCAAATCAGGGTAAAAAAAAAATCAGATCTGGGATACTTTATTGTGAATTTCTCAATCTTTAGCCAGAGTTTGGCTTTACCTCTTCTAAGGACAAAAGTTCAGGTCCTGCGCAGTCAGAGTGAAGTTTGAAATTAAAGATAGCTGTGTCCACTGGGGGGACATCTGCTGCCCAGGCCACACTGCAGGACGGCTGGCCTAGCATCAGAGACTCCAGCCAGTTCCTTGTCTCGGTTCTTTCATTGCCGTTGCTCTTGTGTGTTCCCTGTAATCTGCAGAATTTATGAGCTCATTCCTGGGCAGATCACCAAGCTCTGCAGATGACTCAGTGGCAAGTGCCCATCAGAAGCAAAGTAGCCCTGAACACCAGCAAGGCTCGCAAGCCTGAAGCCTCCCTTAACACTTAATGTGACGATGACAGAAGGGCCCATCACCACCCATGGGACAGAATTAAGTTGGTCATTAAGCACAACCATGTGCCCACAGTGTTATTGTGGGAGAAGCATTTCCCCACAGGCTCTCCACCAGGACCTCGTCCATAAATATTATAACCATCTCACTTTGTATAGTGGGTGTGGCACCTGGAAATGCCTGTTTCATGATTTTTACCTGGTGGTCATGTGCTTATAACCTTGTAAGAGCAATGGGAACAGAATTGTGTTTACTACTGACATGACATGTAAGTATTTTAGAGAGTTTGTTTGGCATCATACACAGATTGTAGGATTGCAGTTCTGGCTCGTCACATGCATTTAACATTCGTCATGCCTAGAAACTAAAGCCCGGGTTGAATAAATATCCAGAAGTGGTATTGCTGGATCATATGGCGACTCCATGTTTAATGCTGAGGAACCTCTGTACTGTTTTCCATAACGGCCATACCAATTTACATTCCCATCAACAGCGTATCAGCTTCTCTTTTCTATACGTCCTTGCCAATACTAATCTTTTTTTTTTTTTTTTTAATAATAGCCATCCTCATAGGCATGAGGAGATATCTCATTGTGGTTTATTGTTTCTATTTCCCTGATCACTAATACATGTCTTTTTTTTTTTTTTTTTCTTGAGACAGAGTCTTGTTCTGTCACCATGCTGGAGTGCAGTGGCGCGATCTCAGCTCACTGCTGCAACCTCCAACTCTTGGGTTCCAGTGATTCTCCTGCCTCAGCCTGCTGAGTAGCTGGGACTACAGGCGCCTGCCACCACATCTAGCTAATTTTTGTATTTTTAGTGGAGACGAGGTTTCACCATGTTGGCCAGGATTGTCTCTATCTTTTGACCTTGTCGGCCTCCCAGAGCACTGGGATTACAGGCGTGAGCCACCACGTCCAGCCCTGATGCATGTCTTTTTTGGAGAAATGTCCGTTGAGGTCCCTTGCCCATTTTTTAATGACTTATTTCATTTGGTTGGTTTTTTGCTATTGAGTTGTATGAGTTCCTTATATATATATTGAATATTAACCCCTTATCAGATGTATAGTTTGCAAATATTTTCTGCCATTCTGTAGTTTTTTCATTTTGTTGATTGTTTCCTTGGCTGTACAGAGGCTTCCTAGTTTGACACAATTCTGCTTGTTTACTCTGACTCTTGTTTCTGTGTTTAAGGTGTTACATCCAAAAGTATATTTCCAAGACCACTGTCACAGAGCCTTTCTATGTTTTCTTCTAGACGTTTTATGTTTTCAGGTCTTACATTTAAGTCTTTAGTCCATTTTGAGTTTATTTTTGTGTATGGTATAAGGATCAAATTTCACTCTTTTGCATGTGGAGATCCAGTTTTCCCGACACTGTTTATTGAAGAAACAATTCTTTCCCCAGTTTATATTTTTGGTACTTTTGTTGAAAATCAGTTAACCTTACATGCATAGGTTTATTTCTGGCTTCTTTATTTTGTCCCATTGGTCTGTGTGTCTGTATTTATGCCAGCACTATACAATTTTGATAACTATAGCTCTGTAATGTAATTTGAAATATAGAAATATGAGGCCTCAGCTTGTTCTTGATATTTACTCAAAGAAATTTAAATAAGCATTAGAATCTCAAAGACATAACTACACTCCCAGGTTTACAGCAGCCTTATTCACAATAGTCAAGAAATGGACACAAACTGAGTGTCCACTGATGGATAAATGGATATATAAAATGCAGTGTGTGTGTGTGTGTGTGTGTGTGTGTGTATACTGTACAATAAAATAGTACTCAGTCTTAAAAAAGAAGAAAATTCTGCCATTTGCAATAACATGGAGGGACCTGTAGTACATTATATGAAGTGAAATAAGCCAGGCACAGAAAGACAAATACTGCATAATCTCTCTTATATGTGGAATCTAAATTAGTCAAACATATAGAAGTAGTGGAAGGGTGGTTGCCAGGGGGCTGGGGGAGAAGAAATGGGAAATGGGGATAGGATGGTCAAAGGGTACCGTTTCTGGAGATCTCCTATACCAAATAGACCTTATCGCTCATGACACTGTATTGTATTCTTTTTTTTTTTTTCCCCGCTCTTGTTGCCCAGACTGGAGTCCAATAGTGCAATCTCGGCTCACTGCAGCCTCCAGCTCCCGGGTTCAAGCAATTCTCCTGCCTCTGCCTCCCGAGTAGCTGGGATTACAGGTATGTATTAGTCCACCACACCCGACTAATTTTGTATTTTTAGTAGAGACAGGGTTTCTCCATGTTGGTCAGGCTGATCTCAAACTCTGAACCTCAGGTGATCTGCCTGCCTCGGCCTCCAGAAGTGCTGGGATCACAGGTGTGAGCCACCCGAGCTCAGCCAATTGTATTCTTAAAACTTGCTAAGTGGGTAAATCTTATGATAAGTGTTCTTACCACAAATAGAAATAAAAACAAATGGGGCATGGAAGCCTTGGGAGGTGACAAGAATGTCTGTGGCCTTGAGGGTGGTGACAGTTTTATGGATGTATGCTTATTCCCAAACTCATCAAGTTGTATACACTAAATATAACATAGTTCCTTACGTGTCAGTCATGCCACAATATAGTAGTTTTAAAATAAAAAAGAAGGGGACTTGGACAGGTAAACTGTGCAAGTTTTGTTTTGTTCTTAGTGTACAACAGTCATAGAGTTACAGCTGTTTTGTTTTTTTTTTTTTCAGGCAAAAATTATTAGAGCAGATTTCACTGTATAAAGCTGTGTGGCCTTGGCTATCATTTTTCTGTGTGTTCAGGTAGATCCAAATGACTTTCTAAAGCGAATCTTCACCTTACCCACAGATACATCCTGGCTTATCTCCAAACGGAGATATAAGAGCTTTCTATTCAGGCAGGAGTTCTTGTAAGGTGACACAATTTTGACAAGAGTATGTTAATCTTACTCCCACCTTGGGTGACTGTTAAAACATAAGGCTCTACACCTCCCCACTTCCCTGCAACAGAGAATATTTGCACTCCTGCTAGTTGTCAAGGAACATAACCTTGAACTTGGTGCCACTCAAACCTTTCAATTCCTTTTGATTGAGAGGAATTGTGTTTAGGGAATATTTCCCAACAGGGAATTGTATTAGTTAAAGTAATGCTAGCTGTTCTAACAGATAAATCCTGAATTCTCAGTTGCTTAACACAATAGACATTAGTTTCTTGTGTACATCACAGCCCAATTAAGTTTTTCTGGCTGTATTTCCTTCCCCCAGGCCTCCAGGAGCCCAGGCTTCTTCTTTCCTGTAACTCCACCCTCCTGTGGGTCCTGATATCCTTTTCCTTCCAGACAGCAGATAGGGAAAGGGGTTTAGAGAGAACAGGTTTACTTTCCAACCACTTCTGCCCACATTCAGTCTCAAGGCCACACCCAGTTGCAATGAAGTCTGGGAAAAGCACTCATGGTAAGCGTAGAGGACCGAAGGAGACAGGCTTTGCTGAACTCACAGTAGTTCCTGCACTAGAAATGCATTGATCTAAATCAGTGAAACTGACCTCAAATTAAGCCAGTTCATTTGAGCGCCGAGTATCTGGGAAGCATTGTATACTGCACAATAGCTATAGAATAGCTACAGTGATAAGCCCTCAGTCTAAACAGAGGCAGGAAAGGAAACTCTGGGTGCATGGAGGGGTAGGGAAGATCTTACACCAGTGTCCCGCTAAGGATAGCATCGAGGCTGGATGATGCTTCTTTTCAAGGAGTTCAGAGGGCCTTCTCTCAGTCCTCTGAATCTAAAACAGTAACATCTTTACTCTGCTTCTTGCTCCTGCTTGTTTCTGTTTAGTTACACTGTGATTCGTGTAACCATTGTGCGTCCCTCTTGGCCTTGGCTGTTGGGAAGCTTAGACTCAAATCAATACAGCCCATCTCTAGCCAATATGCGAGACCCTAAGGCAGGCGTCCCCAGACTTTTTACACAGGGGGCCCACTGTCCCTCAGACCATTGGAGGGCCGCCACATACTGTGCTCCCCTCACTGACCACCAATGAAAGAGGTGCCCCTTCCTGAAGTGCGGCAGGGGGCCGGATAAATGGCCTCAGGGGGCCGCATGCGGCCCTCGGGCCGTAGTTTGGGGACGCCTGCCCTAAGGGATGCACTGCTGAACACCTTTCACACCTGATTCCATTCAGCTTTCCCATTCTTACTTCTCCTCTGCCTCATGTTTTAGAGTCTTTGATGTCATCTTGTCATCATCCAACTATCTTTGTAAACACATCTCATCCATTCAAGGAATAAAATGGAATACAACCAAATAAATAAATAACAACAGACTAATGGGCAGAATTCAGGGGTAGTTACGATGCAGAGAATTGGAGACACTTTCCATTTTCCTTCTCTTCTTGCCACCGTGTTGGCCTTATGAGTGTGGCTTCTTCATTTTGGTGGTTCTTCGTGAGCAAGGCTCTTCTTTAGACTCCAGGCATCTGCTGCACACACAGGGTTACAGCGGTCTTCAGGAAGACACTTTCCCAGCTCTCAGAATACCCACAAGCTCCAGGAGTATCCTTCTCCAATTTCCCAAGGGGATGGGAATCTTTGGCTTGCTCCTTGCTGCATGGGGTGGTAGTGCCACTGGTGTATCTTCTCCCGTGTTTCTCCCTGTGTCTTCGTATCATGCTCACACCTCTGCTAACAAGCAGTTGTTCTAAAAGCCCTGCCTTCAGGGTCCTTCTGGGCTCCATGGGCAGATTAGCCAAGGGGAACCATAGCCCACTGGTGAAGAGCAAGACTTACAGAAGCATCGCTCAGCATGACGGCTACTAAGCACTTGAAATGAGATAGTCTGAACTGACATGTGCTGTAAGTGGGAAATACACACTACTTTTGAAGATTTAGTAGGGAAGAATATATCACATTAATAGTTTTTAATATTGATTACATGTCAAAATGATAACGTTTTAGATTGGTTAGGGAAAACAAGTTATTAGAGTTAATTTCCCTGTTTCTTTTTAAAGTGTTTTTAATGTAGCTACTACAAAATTTTAAATTATGTACTGGGCTTGTCATTGGTGCCTTACATCTTATTTGTATTGTGCAGTGTTGTTCTAGAGCCAGACCACCTGGATCTGAATCTTAGCCTTGGCTATTTGATAGCTGTGTGACTTTGGCCGAGTTATTTAACCTCTCTGGGTCTTCATTTATCCTTTTTTAAAATGGAGGTTACAGTGGTTGTGAGGACTAAATAGTTAAATTTGTAAAACAATTAGAACAATGACTAGTGCACATTAAGTGCTAGGTAAGTGTCAAATAAAATACAAATCAGGAAGTGTCCTTCTTTTAGGACCCCTCCCTGGGGCATTCCAGGGCCTGAGATCCCCTCCCATCCCTGTATGAGTGCTGAGTGCATCCAGGAGAAAGCAACTCTGTGGGCTGAGAAGACAGGAAACAGAACTGTGAAAATAAGAGTAGACCTATCCCTGTATGGATTACCTGTAGAAGCAGAAGTGATCACCCATGGCAATTCCAATCAGAAGCAGGAAATTAATTAACAAGGAGAAGAGGCGGGTCAGGAATGGATAACCAGGTGCTAACACGGTAGGAATTGTAAGCACAGGAAGTTATCAGTGTTGACCAAGGAAGAAGTTGCCTGTGGAAACTTGCCCCTGAACGCTACGGCCCCACGTCCCTCACCCTGCCCTTGGCTGAGCTGACCACAGTCCTCATTTGAGTTCCTTCTAGTTCTGTCCCTAGGGTCTAAGTTACCAGCCATTCTTCTAGATAAACTTTCCCTCAATTGCCCAAGTTTTACTCACCTGTACATGTATCATGTGGTTGGTAGGAAATAATTACTTTCTCACTGGAGGATACTTACTTACCTGAGGTCACTTTTTTTTCAGTGTTTTACAAACAGGTGGAAGGGTTGCAGCCTCCATCATGCCTTCACAGGTCTCCCCCGACTGCCTTCAGCTCCACCTCAACCGTCTCCCCCAGGCATTCAGTGAGCATGATGTGCTAGAGATGGACACACTCCAACCCATTTGAAGAAGGCTCTGTCTGTCACCCTCCTGCAGAACAAAAGCAGACAAGAGCCTACAGCCTGAGAAATTGGGATCTAAGCTTTTATATCAATATCCCCAGGCACCTACGCGTGATACCTTTTCCCTCCTCCTGCCCAAGTTATTGCTTGGCAGGGACGATCCTCAGGCATGGTACAAAGGTATTCATGTCTCTGGCCTTGTATTCCTTTTGCTCTCAGATGGGAATAGTAACTCATGCTATGTCATAGTTTTATCACAAAGTGCTAATAAAACAACAGGCATGAAAGTGCTTTGACACAGTGCTTTGACATCGATGAGGTTCAAAGGACAAAGAATAAACCTGCATGTGTCCCTTATGTTTTGAGACTCTGTGTAATTAGCATTTAAGAAAACCCTGCCTGACCTGCTTTTCCACTTCCCCCAGTGAGACTCTGCAATATTCTCTTTATCGCTGGTAATTTTAAATTGTCAACTGGGCCACAGTTCTCAGGGTCACCTTGGTGGCCTTCTTCTGGCACCTCTCATGTGCAATTTTCTCAGCCCCTCCTCCTGCAGTAACCCAGACAGTCTCATCTTACCTCCCACATCACACTTTACTTCCCGGGAGCAGGACGTGAATTTGATTTACTCTGGCGTTTCCCTTCCCTCCTGACCAACAGTGCCTAGCACAGTGCTATGAATAGAAAACACTAACAAATACTTCCTGGAGAAAAGAGCAACACAGTCCCCAAAGAAAAATTAACTTCTTCTGCATCTTTGGCTATGGTTTAAAAAGTATGAGGTAGTCTCTTACACACATGCGCGTGCACACACGCACACACTTCGTTAGGAAGGACAGGGCCTGCAGGCTCCAATTTACTTGGAATTGTATCTAATCTCCCACCACAAAGCTTCTGATGGGCACTTGGTCATTAGGGTTCGGCCTGATGTCTTGGAAAAGCCTGAGCTTCGTGTTAAAAGGGACAAAGTGAGGAGTCCATGCCTCTGCCTACGGATTTACGCTAGGTCTGATGCGCTCAGCTCTAAGTGTTTTCTAAGTCTTTGTTAGAGAACAAAGACTTTAGGGAACCCTCTGCCTGTATCATGTGGGTTCTGTTTTCAAGGACAAAAAATATTAACTTAAGGGGGAAAGCCGTTCTGAGATTTTTCTTTATAAAATTACATCTTACCTAGAGCAACTTTTCTTTCTCTAGCAGAGAAGTTCAATCACCCACCCCCCCAGTCCTCTGAATAGCAGCTAAGAAAGATAAAACCATTTTTCTGCTCTGAGATTACTAGGGATCAAAGGCACTAAAGAGGGGGCAAATGAGCAGCTGGCTTACAGATATTTGTTTGCGACGCTTGAATCTGCTGCTTAGGAGAAGCTGGGAGGGGCTATTTGGGAAGGAAATGGGCAGTGGGTGAAAAAGTTCTAAGTACCCATGATGGCACTGACACCTCGCTCATGGAGAACACATGAAAGAGAGAGAACCCAAAGTGTCTGGCCAGGTGTACCTGACAATCCATATATTTTCAGTATGGAATACATTATGCAATGCAATGTATATGCGATCCATATACTCGCAGTATGGATCCAATCATGGTGCAGCATCCTGGGGAGCTTGAAAGAGGCCCTACCCTGTCCCTACAGCCCAAAGGGGCTCAAGTTTAGGCATGGTGGTTTTTCTGTTCCAGTAGCCCACATTCCACCACCTCCTTTACCTGCCAGTATGCCCCGCCCCACAGGCCTGCACCCTGCCTGTTTCCAAGGCGCCTCCCTCTTACCATGTGAGTTGCCCAGTTTACCTCTTTTTTTTTTTTTTTTTTTTTGAGACGGAGTTTCACTCTTGTTACCCAGGCTGGAGTGCAATGGCGCGATCTCGGCTCACCACAACCTCCGCCTCCTGGGTTCAGGCAGTTCTCCTGCCCCAGCCTCCTGAGTAGCTGGGATTACAGGCACGAGCCATCATGCCCAGCTAATTTTTTGTATTTTTAGTAGAGACGGGGTTTCACCATGTTGACCAGGGTGGTCTCGATCTCTTGACCTCGTGATCCACCCGCCTCGGCCTCCCAAAGTGCTGGGATTACAGGCTTGAGCCACCACTAAGCAGCTACGCTGTCCCTCCTGGGAGGCACAGGGAATTCAGTGCCCATATATTGTTTCTTGGCCCTTACACAAGCACTCGGCCTTCTTTCCTCACAGCACAGCCCGACAACCTAGTACTACTTGTCCTGCACCTGGTATACTGGGATTCTCAGTCCACTTCTATTCTCTTCAGCCTCTTTCAGCCCCTTAACAACACAGCCCTCAATGACTTCAAGAAAGCAACAAAGAGTGGCAAAGACTCCCCAAGTAAATTACAAAAGAATTTGGTAGAAGACACCAAGGTTCCATGTCATTCATAAGAAACTCATTTATTCATCAGGAGACTCACCAAAAGACCCATGAAAAGAATTCAGAGGTCCAATGAACCTACATGGGGAAAAAAGGCTCTTTATTTTCACATCCTTCTCACTGAACTCCAGCATTTCCTTCAATAATGAATGCGGGCAATAAACCACAGTTTTAGCAATATCTGTGATTTGCCAACAGTAGAAATCAGATCTTTTAATATATTATGATTGTTAAAGATTTCTTCACGTGAGATTTATTTCAAGGTTATGACAGTTATTAGACCTCCACATAGATCTTGCTTTGTAATGACTTAACAAAGAAGCGCACATATGACTGTACCACATACTTGTTTTATTTGTTATTTATTTGTCACATTAAAAATGTGATTCTGAGAGTGAATCCACAGGCCTCACCAGATGCCAAAGCAATCTATGGAAAAAAGGAAAACATTGGTTGAGAACTTATCCTATCCCACCCCCACCCTCTATAACTCCTGTGCAAGCCCCCGCCCCAAAGACTACTGTGAGAGGGTCTTAAACTGCACTGTAGGGCTCTGAGCACTTGGACTTGAGTTCTCCTAATGCTTCTAGAAGTGATAAATACCCATGCTCATGTCAAAAGCAGGAAACTCAAAGGTTTATATGCAGGCTGGGCGTGGCGGCTCACGACTATAATCCCAGCATTTGGGGAGGCCAAGGCGGGTGATCACCCGAGGTCAGGAGTTCGAGACCAGCCTGGCCAACCTGATGAGACCCTGTCTCTACTAAAAATACAAAAATTAGCCGGGCATAATGGCATGAGCCTGTAGTCCCAGCTACTCAGGAGACTGAGGCAGGAGAATCTCTTGAACTTGAGAGGCGGAGGTTGCAGTGAGCCGAGATCGCGCCACTGCACTCCAGCCTGGGCATCAGAGTGAGACTTTGTCTCCAAAAAAAAACGTTTATATGCATCACAGGAGTGGGAAGAGAAGAGTGGGAAGGACTGAGGGGCCCAGAGCCCTGGTCTCTGGAGGCCCTCAGAGCTGTTTCTCTGGAGCAGGGATAAGCAGCCTCTGCCTTCATCCTGCGGCAGCCAGGCTACCTGTGTCATCCACACAAGCAGGGAGGTGTGTGTGCGTCAGAGGGGTGCATCAGAAAAGTCACCTCTTCAGAGGCCCAACCCACCTAAAAATACACCTCCAGCCACAAGGTGCCTACTAATTCCAGACCAATAAAGACAATGTTCTCATCCCTTTCAGGAAAAGAAGAAGAAATTATTTTGTGAACATAATTCTAAACTGGGTGAGAGATATTGTTAGCTACTCAATTCCCTACCCCTCACACTAATTAAACAAGCACTTTGGGTTAATTAATTTGTAGGAAAGGACTATATTGCTGAGTGTACATTTTTTTTTCTGGGTTTCAACTGCTCTACTTCTCAAGTTAAAATTACTTTGCTTCAACTTTTCTTTCTTTCTCTCACCTTTAACTTGAAGTCCGTTTGCATGTTTTCTTTTTGCAGTTTGAAAAAAAAAATTAGGGAGAATAAAAAGAAAGGTTATTTGCTCCTTTGAAGAGAGAAATCCTGCTCATGGATTTTCTGCATTTAATTCATTGGAGAGAAAAGAGCGATTCAGTGAACAGGGTGGGGAAGGGAGGGATGAAGAAAGGCAAAGGGGACTTTAATATTCTTCAAGTGAAGGCAGGGCAGCTGCCCCCAATATCCAGGGCACCTGGGACCCATGAGGCTTTGGAGACCCTTCGACAGCCAGGCCATGCTTGCCTGACCAGAGAACACTGGGTCACGGCTTCCTAAAACAGCCCAGAAGAGGGGAGCACTGGGCTCAGCCAGAAACGCTCCTGCCCTCCTGGCGCTCACTGCCTCAGGCACTTTGATCAGAGGAAGAAAAGCTGAGAACTAAGAAATCATTCTGAGCTCAAACTGAGAGGGGGAAAGCTGATAAACCAGGGAAATACTCTTTGTAACATGAGCTTATATTTCTTCCTTCATCTTTAGGCATAAAGAGAGAAGGCAAAATACATGGTCATCAATACTGGGTGATAAATGCTCAGAACTTCTGGGTCAGCTCAAGGGCTCACTCCAGCCTGCAAAAGGGAAAGCTCCTAATACAGGGCATGTATTGAGCTGAATCCACACAGACTCCCACTGCTATTTCCCACTGCAGAGCCCTATGGAAACGTACTCCTGACTTTGGGCAGGGCCAAGATGTCAGAGGGCTGGGAGTCCCACAGGTCAGTAATTGGGATTCATTTCAGTTCAGTTTATGAAAATCAGAAACTTTAGCATTTAATAAATGATGGGCATTGTGCTACAGAAATCTAGGACAAAAAGATCTATAGCAGATGGGTGCTCACACACATGTAAACTGATAATAACTAATTGATAAATGTATAAAGACTGTACTCACAGGGACAAGGATGGCAAGGAAGATTGAGTGATTAGCTGGGACACGTGATGGCCAAGATGAGTGCATGGTAAATGTGGTAAGCTGAGTTTTGTTGAATGAAAAGACGTTCCTCAGTAAAACACAGGGAGAAATGATCTTCCATACAAGGGAAAGAACCGATCCTGAGACACAGAGGTGTGAAACACCATGGTGTGTTCACCGGTTAGGGATGGCTGGAGTATGACGTCTGGAGGGGTGGGAAGACGAGAGATGAGTCTGGAGTCAGGTCAGTAAAGGCCTGTGCCACACCAAGCCTTGATTTCTGGGGATTTTATCCTGGTAGAGTGGTTTTAAGCAGAAAGTAAGACGCTCGGAAGTGTGCAAATGTCAGTGTGCTTCGCACACGCATCCCAGCAACAGAATCAGAATGGTTTGCAATGTACTGATTTTCTTTTTTTTTTCTTTGAGACGGAGTTTTTGCTCTTGTTACCCAGGCTGGAGTGCAATGGCGTGATCTCAGCTCACCGCAACCTCCACCTCCTGGGTTCAAACAATTCTCCTGCCTCAACCTCCCAAGTAGCTGGGACTACAGACGCACGCCACCATGCCCAGCTAATTTTTGTATTTTTAAGAGTGACTGGGTTTCACCATGTTGACCAGGATGGTTTCTATCTCTTGACCTCGTGATCCACCCGCCTGGGCCGCCCAAAGTGCTGGGATTATAGGCGTGACCCACTGCGCCTGGCCTACTGATTTTCTTTTTAGACATGCTGATTTTAAAGCACCTCCCAAGGGCAGGGAGGGGACAGTGGGATATGTGGTCCTACGGCTCAGGAAGGGGGTCTGTGCTGGGGATGCAGATTTCGGAGCTGCCAGACTGATCCTGGTGGTAGAAATCATGAGGAAGCAACAGCTATGAGGCCACACCTCTGGACTCTGACTACTCTGGATAGCTCACTGCTCTGGAAATTCCTAGAACATCAAGCTTTAAAGGGTCCATAGAGATTAGCCCTCACCCCTCATTTTGCAGATTCAGGAGCTGAAGACTGGTGGCAGCTCTGGCCCTAGTTTTCTGGTCCCCGGACTCCTGCCCTGGTCTCAAATCTCACCTGCTAGCCCACTGTATCTAAAATAGGACAAGGGAAGGAAGAGAGAAGAGAGGAAGAAAAGAAGGATAAGGTAGCAAAGGTTGGATTTAGAGGGAGTCAGTCACAGCCAAAAAGATGAGGTGAAGACAAAGGATATTAACTGGGCCCAGCTCAGGCAATAAGAAGAAGAGAAGGAAGCCATAGCTCCCCACTAAATGGAGGAAAACCTCCACCCCTTTCCTCCACTTAACGAATCTCACTCAACTCTGATAAGGGAGCTGCCATCTCTTCCAAGAAGTCTTTCCAACAAGCAGAGACAGAAGCCACCTCTCCCTTCCCTAACCTACATTGGTATTTCTTGCATGGCGGTTTCCATATTTGGTCATGAATTGAAATTCTTCGTGGGCATGTCTCACATTACTCTTGACTGTGGATTGATGGATATCATTGTCTGAAACCCAAGAACTGAGCGTGGGCAGCCCTGCTACAGAGCGGGGGCTCGGTAGATGAAGCTGGAGGAGTCTAGGCTCACTGGGAGGACACGAGAGGGCAAGGCCTGCAGAACCAGATCTGTGGATGAAAAAAGCGAAGAGACAGACAAGGAAAAGCAGAGCAGAGTTTGAGAAAAACATGGGGCTGCCATTTCCCTGGAGGCCTCGCCCAGCTCCCCCTGTTTGAGTCACAGGCTGAAGAAAGCCCAAGTGATTTGACACCCATCATACCAGCTCTGGCAGAGGCAGGACGGGATGATCTAATAAATGTTTTCTAGCCTTCATGTCTATTATCCCCAAACAAAATGACAGGTGCTTCTGAGTAGCTCCTCTCTGGTTATGTGCACTATAATTAAGCACATAGTACACACCCACCTCAGTCTGCACAGAGAGGCTGGGGAAGCCAACCCTGGCACAGCAAAGCTGCCTCACTGAATCAATGTGAAGATTCTGCATCAGACTGCTGGCTCTCTCAAACTCATCTGTCCCATGGTGGCCTCTGAGAACTCTCAGTTAGGCTCCACTCAAGACCCCAGGGAGTTGGGGAGGGGCAGTGGGCTAGGAGGAGTGGGGCCAGGACTCCAGCCTCTGTTCTGTCATTAAATGGGGCTCTTCTGACATCTTGGAATCTCCATTTGTTCATCTGGTCTACCCACCTGGCTACTTTCCCTACTCATGAGCCTGGGTTGTCCAGGGGTACTGCCCCTGCATGGCTCTGAGATTGAACCCTTAGGGCTCCAGCTGTCCCCAGAACCCCATGACAGCCCCACTCAGATCTTTCCAGAGGTTGCTTTGTGGATCCCAACAGGAGCATTCAGTAGGGCCTGGAATCACAGCATGATTCCTCTCCCAGATCCAGTCCTAGCCCAGGCTGGAATCTATGACTCTTATCAGGAACACTAGGTACTAAGTTGATTCAGTCTTGTCCATCCAGAAAACCCAAGGACCTCTGCCAGGCTGCAATAAGCTGAAGAACCCTTATTGCAGACCCTCAAAGAGGTTCCTGCTGACCAACCTCCCAAAGCTGTCTCTGCTGATTTCAGGCACTCAGCCATGCCCTGGGCTTCTTTATCACTGTGTAACCAGACTCAGGACAGCTAATGCCTTCAAAGCTTCTGTCCTGCTAGGTCTTGCAGGAAGAGGTCGTGTGCATTTCCTTTAGTCCTGGGCTGACCCCAACATCTCAAGCTGGCCGTCCCCCAGAGTCTGTCTGATTTTGGCTGGCCAAGTTTAGGCTAGACTTAGGGAAAGAAGATTGTGGGAGGAGAGACTGAGCAGCATCCAGCAGTGGTAGCAGGAGATCTGACATCCGTAGAGCGTCCCTAAGGAATCAGGCCTCCTGTCCCCAGCCTGGAAAGTTGCCGTATGTGTAAGACCGCAAAACTGGAGACTATGGCCCTGTCAAAACCCCAAATACACCTTCAGACTGGGGAGTAAAGCTCAGCATTAAGTTTTGTGATTCTTCCTCTCTCTCTGACATCCATCCCCTCTCTCCACCCCTTAGTCACAGCACTCAAGGCACAAGGATTACAGCTCCTTCGTACTCCAGAACAACCCTCCTGCAGCAACCAGAATGACCTTTACAAAGTGGCCCCTTCACAATGTCACCCAGCTATAACTCACAGAAGCTCCTCATCTCCACTGGGAGATAAAATCCATGAGCCTCTTCTCCAGTCCCCACGGTCAGCCCTACGCTGTACGTTTTCCCTCCCTTTCTCCTTCCCCTCCTGTATTCTGCTCCCGGGCCAGTCCACGAGTTCCACTTCCATCCTCCTTTTGCCATCCCCAAACATCCCGTGATGCCACTTCCCTCATGCCCAGCCAAGCCTTGCCTCCCTCCAGGAAGCCCACCCTGCCCTCACCGGCTCGTTCCTCTGCCCAGGATTCTCCCTGGGCCCCTGGGGGATGGTACCTCTTGGCCACCTCTTACATGGTCATGTGAATTAGAGCCTCCAGCTCTGTCCTCCTCCAGCTCTACCTCCTGCCCTTCTCAGAGCTGGAGAGACGGTTCAGCAGCCTTCATGTTGCCAGAGTGGGGTCACTCGCTTCACCACTGCCCTTACTATTATGTGAGCAGTACTATTATGTGAGCATCCCTGCTGATCTCCGACTAGAAATCCACCACAGCAGGAACCCTACACGGTCCAGTCTGTTTTTCTCTGTTGTTTTTTCTGCCTTCTGACATAGTATTTATTTATTTATTGTGTGTTGAATTTATGTCTCTCTCTCCTTCTCAAAAAATAGCTACATGAGGAGAACATTTGTCTGTTTTTGTTCACAGCTGTATCCCATGTGTGGCCCCATACTTGATCCATGGCAGGCACTCTATAAATATCTTTAAACAGGGCCAGGCATGGTGGCGCCTGCCTATAATACCAGCACTTTGGGATGCCAAGATCAGAGGATCACTTGAGGCTGGGAATTCAAGACCAGCCTGGACAACATCGCAAGAGTGTGTCTTGACAAAAGATCAACAATTAATCAGTTGCATGTGATGGCATACACCTGTAGTCCTAACTACTTGGGAGGCAAAGGTGGGAAGATCACTTGAGCCCAGGAGTTTAAGGCTATAATGAGCTATAATTGTGCTACCACACTGCATCCTGGGAGACAGAGTGAGCCCCTGTCTAAAAAATAAAAATAAAATGTCTTTGAACAAAGGAATGAATGATTGGATGAATGTATGTTATCATCAACACCAGCCATGCAACATCTGTGTGTAGGTAGATTCTTTCTGTGTGCGACCCTGGGAGAAGCTAAGCTGAACAATTCTTGGCCTAGTGTCAGGTTTCCTGAGATCTAGGTGAGCAACTCTTTACGTCTGTGCCCTCAGTTTACCTGCCTATAAAATCGGGAGCTGACAGGGGCACCATGGCTGAGTCTGTCAAGAACAGTGCCTGATCAGCAGCCCACTCCTGCCCACTTGCTGAGATCCCAAGGCCTCCCCTGTCAGCTGCCCACAGGCCCTTGCCTAAGCCCCTAATTAGTAGCTAGTCTTATAATTTTTATAATTTCATTCTCTCTGGTCAATACCACATTAATTACGGGCTTTCAGTCATTTTATTTCCCACACCAAGGCTTACACAGAACAGGATACTCCTTAAAGGGAGGAGGCAGCCACCTGTTGAGGCCCAGCACTGGGGCTGCAAGGCTGCCTGGCTGCCAGAGGCCTGAGGGGCATTGATGTCACACCACCCCCTTCGACAGCACCAGGTGGATGGCTTGCTCTGGCATGCAGTGGGAGCTCCCTGGAGGTGGTGGTTTCCTGCCCCAGCCCAACGCACGTTCCACCCACACCTCTACACTCATTGGTTTCCCTTCTTGCCTAGACCAGAGTGGCTGTCCTCTTCTTTCTATTACCTGTAGGACGAATTCAAACAAGGCCCAGACCCCAGGGGTGGGATGCAGTCAAGAAGGGCGTTACTAGCGTGTCTGTCCATCCATGTCTTCCCATGGGACCGAGAGAGCCCACCTCTGCGATTTGATTTTTTTTTCCATCTAGATTTGAGGTTTATATCGTTATTTCTACTGTGGGGATCCAGTTAACCTGCAAGATCAGATTGAAGCTTTTTCCCAGAGAGCACTGCTTTACGGGTAGCCCTACCCCAAATCTCTGTGAGTGGGTAGAATGGGAGCTGAGGCCTTAAAGGGCAGGAGGCAGGATTTGAGTGCACAGAGGAGAGAGATTGGAGGGAATTTCAGGGTGGAGTGAGAGTTTCGAACAAGGACATGCAGCAGTCTTTGGGAAACTCTACTTGAGTGGGAAGTTTCTTGACACAGACTACAGCTGCCTCCAGAAAGACCATACTGCTGTCTAAATGGCTTCCTGTGGGGCCTGACCCACACATTAGGCAGGAGAAAAGAACATGGAGTCAAGGCCAAGAGACAGGCTAGGGAGAAAGTATGTGCAGAGGTTCGGAACACAGGCTCCAAGCCAGACCACTTAGGTTCAACCCTGGCTGTACCACCAACTACTGGCTGGGTAATTAGGCAAGTTTCTTAGCCTCTCTCCCCATCTGAGGATGAGAATAACTGAGCACCACTTCACAGGCTTACTGGGGCAATTAGATGACTAAGTATGAGCAAAGGCTTAGGCCAGCACCTGGGATAGAAGGAGCACTCAACAAATGCTAGCTATTAGTATTATTATAATTAGATGTTCCTTTCAATCACTGTTGCCCTTTACCACCACCACCAAAGATAGCCCAAATTATCACACTCGGAGCCTCAAGACACACCCTTGGGCCTCCTCTTCAGCCATATGCCTTCCCCAAGCCCCTCCTCTGTCGAAATTCTGCAGCTCCTCTGAAGGGCCAGGTTCTGGTTCCAGGCAGCCAAGTCCCCAGGCTCTGTCTGAGGCTCCACTGTCCTGTCAGTGAGAAATTACAAGGCAGCCTCCTATCAGAAGAATCCAGCCACATGGAAGAGGAGATGCTCCCTGAAGGACACCCTGGGAAAGTTACCAGGCAGTCATTCTGGGAGGAGACCTGGAGGATCTGACTCCCCAGTGGGGTGGCAAAGCCCTTCCCGGAACCCCAGGCCTTCCCCTTTGCCACCTCTTCTTTCTCTGGAGAAGCTGAGGTCAGAGCCTTGTACCCAGGAGCACCAGCAGTCTGTCCAGACCAATCAAGAATCTGCTTCAGTAGGGGAAAACCCACTACTACCCTTCTCCAGCCTCTGGTCTCAATGATTTCAACTGCCAGAAATTTAAAAAAAATTATGCAAATCAGGGCCAAATTGAAAATCTGTTCATCACTTCTTCTGGTGCCTGGGGTCCCTTGTTGGGGAATTTTTAAATGGCTCAGCTCATCTGAAGCCAAAGAAGAGAGAGGAGACAGATGGAGTGATGCATTTTTACAGAGATTCTTAAGAATTGTCCTTGTGGAAACCTCTCTGCCCATCTATGCTGTGGTGGGAGGGTCTCATTCCATGACCTGCTCTTACTAAAGATATTTCTCCCCGCACCTGACAGCTCAGGCATGCTTCTGTGGGGACTCACTTGTGCAGTGGCCTTCAGGAGAGGTATTTCTCATACCACTGACTCAGAAAAAAACCCAAGGCTTACTTATTGAAAAAGCAATCTTTCTGCTGCCCAACAGAATGCAGAGCATTGGCTGTAAGCCCCACACCAGAAAAAAGGTCCACCAGTAGAGGCACGTTTTGTCAATTAAAACTGAGCCCACCCAAAAAGCAGAAAAAGTGGCGTGAGCCAGGCTGTAGCCAACACATCTATCACGCGTCTGCACAAATAGAAGACCTCATTCAAAGAGCCCTGGGGATTCCCTTTGCATGAGAGCAGAAAGTCTTAAGGGTATTGAATTTGGCTGCAGAATTTGACTCAAGGTCTAGTCTTCAAATACCCTGCAAAGGGAGTGGGGCTCTCAGAGGCTGCCCTTGGGACTATGATCACTTAGCAAAGCCCTCCCTTCACTTGGTGTAGTAGTCAGGGCTCTCCAGAGAAACAGAATCAATAGGATATAAATATATACAGAGAGAAAAAGAAAGATTTATTTTAAGGAACTGGCTCATGGGATTGTGAGGGGCTGGCAAGTCCAAAATCCACAGGGTAAGTCAGCATGCTGATAATTCAGGTAAGAGTTATGTCACAGGCTTGAGTCTAAATTCTGCAGGGCAGCAGGCTAGAAACTCAGGCAGAGTTTCTATGTCACAGTCTTGAAAAGAGTCTTTCTTTCTCTTTGCTCCTAAAGCCTTCAACTAATTGGATGATACTCCCTCACATTATGTAGGGTGATCAGCTTTATTCAAAGTCTGTGATTTAAATGACATTTAAAAGCTACTTAAATAGTTTTGAAGCAACATCTAGGCTGGCTTTTGACCAAACAACTGAGCACCATAACCTAGCCAGGATGACACATGAATTAACCATCACACTGAGTGTGCTCCTTCCACACCTTGGCCACACACCTCGCCAATCTGCCCCACCTGCATCCCAGCAGTCCCTGACTCCCTTTCCTTGGGCACACATGCTCATTCACAGCTCTGCACTTTCTCAAGCTGCCTCTCCCTCTCCCACTGTAAGGCACTCCTCCCTCATCCCTGCCTGTTCAAACTCTCCCTTCACCCTCTAACACCCAACTCCAGCCCCGCTTCTCTGATGGAGTCTCCCTCCAGGAATGTCCACAGCCTGCAGCCAGACATGGATCCCACAGCTCCTGAACTCCTCCTATTTCCTCCTTTTATCTCATTTCTGAATTAGGAGATTGGTACACATACCCTCCACCTCCCATCTAGAGGAGGGCTGAGAAGATCAAATGGATGCAATCACCCAACTAGCAATGATTTTCTTTTTATTATTATTATTATTATACATTAAGTTCTGCAGTACAGGTGCAGATCATATAGGTTTGTCACATAGGCATACATGTGTCATGGTGGTGGGGGGACTGGGGAGGGATAACATTAGGATTTCCTCTGCAAGGAACATATAATGATGGTAAATGTTAGATTAAAAACACACACACACACACACACACAATCAAAACAGAAACAGGGAAAGCCATGAAAACCTGGAAGTTGTTCTGATTGAATGAAGCTATAAACAAAAGTTGAAGAGAGGTCTGTTAAAGAAGGTGACTTCATTGTAGATAAATACGTTAAATAGCTCCTATTCAAGCAAATCTGTGAAAAATGCCAGTTATTCTCTGGGCCTGCAATGACAATCTCTTCTGAACTGTAGATGGGGTTTCCAGCAGACATGGGGCAACATGAAGGGAGGACTGAGTGAGTCACTCCATGGAGACCTCTCTAAGCAAATGAGTTCAAAGTTCTGTTTTTAATCGATTCCGCGTGTGATATCACTGGGCAGCATTTCCTCTGAAGATAAGGACAACGTTGATTATTCAGACAGGGAGCCCTGAGGAGCAAGGGGCCTGTGCCAGAGCAAAGGGCCAAAGCCAGATTCACGAGGGCAGTGATGGCTGTTTTACCAGGATGAGTACAACTCCCAGCTCAAGCCCCAAACCTTGGCAGGCAGGAGGACCTAGAGCCACCCCACTGGGAGCCAGTCACTGGCTTGTAGGAAGGAGTGGAAGAGGAGGGAGAGCCGCAAAGACTAGAGGCATTTCTGAATGACAGAGTGTGGCAAGTCTCAATGCTGGTTATATTCTCAATTAATTATTAATATTGTCAAGCATGAAAAAGTGTTACATGCCCTGTGCAAATGCTGTGGAAATAGCAGACAGGCCTGGGTCAGGCCTGTAAGGGGGTACACTCTACAGCAGGGAAGAAAGACACTGGGCAAGTCCAGGTTGAGAATCCCTTATCCAAAATGCTTGGGACCAGAAGTGTTTTGGATTTCGTTTTTACAGATTTTGAAATATGTGCATACACTTCTTGAAATATCTGGAGTATTAGATCAAGTATACGCTCACAAGTCATTTCTGTTTTATATACACCTTGTACACAGAGCCTGAAGGCAATGTTATACAATGTGTTTAACAACCGTGTGCATGAAAGTTTCTGTCAAGTACTTAAGTGGAATTCTCCACTTATGATGTCATATTGAAACTCAGAAATTTTCAAATTTTGGAATATTTTGGACTGCAGATTTTTGGATTAGGTATGCTCAACCTATACTACTCAAAATTGCCAAGAGAAATCAGGTTGAACCAGACACAACCTTTTGGTTTTTTGCATTTTGTTTTTTGAGACAGGGTCTCACTTCGTTGCTCAGGTTGGAGTGAAGTGGTGCAATCACAGCTCACTGCAGCCTCAGCCTCCTGGGCTGAAGCGATCCTCCTGCCTCGGCTTCCCAAAGTGCTGGGATTACAGGTGTGAGCCACCGTGCCCAGCCCGCACTCAATTTTTAAAGGGTAAAGTAACATGAGAGCAGCAGGCTCATCCTTGCTGAGGAGGTGGAGGGAATTGCAAGAATGATTGTTCCTTTACAAACAGCAGCCTCCTTATCCCTGCCTGCTCCGGGTCAGCTTTCAGAGCCTCAGTCCAGCCTGGAAGGGATGGCAGCAGATCTTGGTTAAGTTAGATTAGCTATCCCTCGTACATGTTCCTTTTGTGATCTGTGATGTCCCTCCACCACCGCCACCCTTTCATGGAACTTCTTGTGCTATATTTTCATTGTCTGTTTTGCTGCCAGTCTCATCCATTGAACAACAAGCTCCTTGCAGTCAGGGGCATGTCAGTCTCATTCAAATTTTACCCCCAGGACCAACAGAGAACGTGAGACTTTTTCAGCCACAGCTTCAAGTGCTGCCTGCTTGATGCATGTTTAGAGAATCTTCACTAATAATGATAGCTGCCACTGTTTGAGCAGGCATTGTATGTCACATGCTACTAAGTACTTGGCAAATATTGGCTCATTTAGCCTTTGCAATAATCTATTGATTCTGGCAATATCATCCCTATCAAGCAAGGGATGTCCCGAAGTTCAGAGAAACTAAGTAATCTGGCCAAGGTCACAGAGCATGAGACTAGATTCAAACTCAGAACTGTCCCTGGACCCCACAAGTGCTAGTGTGAGGTCTCCTGGAATGATAGCATAATTTCTGCAGATGCACAAGGAGAGAAAATTCCTTCTTGTCAGATGCAGAAAGAATCCAAGGAGCTTCAAGTGCTCAACGAATGTATCCACATGGAAGGTAGAAGGATTTGCAGTTGTCAAAATTGAAAGCTCCCAGGAATGGGGCTTCTAATCCTGCAGGATCCTCGGTAAGGAGGTAAAAGCAGGAGCCAGACTGCACTCATCTTCTCCAGGAGAAAAAGGAGAAACTTAAGCTGGGACATGGGGAGGCAGCCAGCCAAATAAAGTAGAAGGAGGCAGAGGTGTCTGTCATCAGTGGCCCCCTGGTTCTCAGCATCCCTGTCAGTCTCATCAGGGCTTCTCTCCAAAACTCAGGACCAGCAACGTGCAGCAAATCCCAGGGCTTATTCCAGACCAGCTGGGTCTGGGGAAGGAAGCAGAGAGAGAAAGCAAGTATGTCACAGGTGAGGGTCAGGTACAAACTGACAGGCTAGAAGCATGGGCACAAAAGTGGCACATGATTTACCTGCTGTCACACTGCAATCCTTAAGTGGAATGTGCTAAAACAATCTAGACTGCTCTGCCTGTGGAGGTATGCGTCTCCCTAAAGAGCCACTTCAGCCTACTGCCACTCCCTGTGGAAAACTGAGAGAGGAGTTTGTCATCACGGAAAGAAAGAAAAGAAGCCTGCTCATTTCATCACAAAAACTCCAGCAAGCCGATGGCAAATGGTCTCAATTCTTCCTTCCACCTGATTTATACCAAAGCCATTGTTCACCCTGATTGTGTTCAATATATCACTGGAATGAACACTGTGTATCCTGGCATTGCACCCTCCAAAACCTTATAGAAAAATGGACACTAATGAAGAGACCTTCCATGTTTTCCTAAGAAGACTATCACCTCTGATAATATAGAGTGCTTCAGCAGATCAATAAAAGCAATAAATCAAAGCAATTTATTAAATACAACAAGCACTTTTCTAGACAAGTGCTCAGAAATGCTCCAGGAGAGCACGTCACCAGCACTCAGCATGAGAGCAGGTGCCAGTGGCCACTTAGTAAGAACAAAGGTTCAACCAATAGCTCAAGAACAGACTGATAGCCAGGAACAGTGACCTTCACAATCACCCCACCCCACCCCAATCCCAAAAGGGATCTCCCTAGGCAGACTCTCATTGCTGCTCTTCAGACAGAGTGTCACTTACCATCCTTTCCACAGAAATACTCAGGTTGGTCCCTGAGACAGCTAGCCAATGCTCGAGTGAAACAGGGCAAGTTCTATCAGGCAAAGAAAAGCCTGGATGAGGTGAGGTCAAACATAGTGAGTCTGGAAAATGTGAGGATTAACCATCCAGTCTGCCCATTCTCTGCTCAGAGAAGAAGCAGAGAAGAGTTCTTCATCCAGGGGTCTGAAAGCCATTCCAAAGGCAAGCCTACATCTCAGCCCTGCTCCTGACATTTAGACAGAGCTGTTTTAACAACTCACTGGAGTGTGCCCACCGCTACTTTTCACTTCCTCTGCAAGCAAGCATTCCTAAAACAGCTGCTATGCTGGGGAAGATGAGAGGGCACCTCTCTCCCCAGCAGTGGAAAACTGGAATTGCCGTTTTCTCACCCAGATCCCTTCTCATCTTTCTCTCCAGTAAGGCCACTGAAAAGAGAAGGGTTATAGCAAAACTGATGTGAGGTCATGGTGCAGGTTTACAGACAACCAGGGCATGATCTGAGAGCAAGCTCCTCCCCAGACCAAGAGCCTTTGTGAAAAAACTTACCCTTCTATGTCATTCATTCCCACCACCTTCTTCTCTTCCTCCCTCCCTTCCTCCATCCACCCATCAGTCCATCCACCCGTATCTCCCTCCATTGATCTATCTACCCACCAATGCACCCATCCATCTATCCATCTACCCACCAATCCATATATTTATTTATCCACTTCTCTCTCCACCAGCTTCTCCCTTCATTCACTTATCCAACAATCCATCCACCCTACAAATGCTGAGGGCTCCACTACATACAAGGCTCTGTCGGGAAGCAGAGAGTCTCTCAAGGATCTAGAGTGTAAAGCAAATGATAAAACAGCCTGTTGACCATATGATGGAATAGGCTGAGCTTAGCAAGCAGTTACCACTGGGTCCTCATCTGAACTGTGAGTCCTTGGATAAGTTATTAAACCTCTCAGTGCCTCCAATGCTAAATGTGGAAAAGGATAACAATATACCTACCTAACAGGCTCTTTGTGAAGATTACATGAGATAATATAGTGTTTCCCAAAGAGTGAGAAAGCACACCATTGGTGGTACAGGAAAATTTTAGTTGGCACAGGGCAAACTTTTATTAAAATAGATATTTTAGGGGAAAAAAACATCAAACTTATAACTTCACAGATATTACTACTCAAGATAAATCTAAAGTTTAAATTTAGTTTACACAGAGTGAGAAAGTTAATTGCAACACGTTACCAAGAAAAGCCTTATATCCAGAATATATAAGAATTTCTGCGAATCCACAAAAATATTTTTTTAAATAGAAAAACAGATTAAAGACTTGAACAGACACTCACAAAAGAAAGTATCCAAATAGTCACTGTGAAAAATATGCCTAATCTCATTAGTAGTCAAGGGAATGCAAATTAAGAACACAGTAAGGTATCACATCTCCAGGGTGGCGAGGTGGAAACAAAGATAAAACTAAGTGTTGGTAAGGATGGAGAGCAATGGAAGCTTGCAGACTTGCCTAAAACTTCCATAGAATGGAACTGTAAGTGGGTACAATAATTGAAAAACCTATATGACACTATCTACTAAAGATAACATACCCACATGTTATAACCCAGCCAATATACTCATGTTCCACATAAACAAGCTTTAATAAATACAGAAACAATGCTGATACCACTATTATTCCTAACAGCCCAAACTGGAAACAACTAAAATGTCCATAAACAGAATAAATAAATAATGTACTGATAAACACAATAGAATACCACACAGCAATAGAAATAAATGAAACACAGCTACATGCAACAACAGAGGCAGATTTCTCAGCAGAAATTTATTTCTTACAGTTCTGGAGGCTGGGAAGTTCAAGACCAAGGTATCAACAGATTTGGAGTCTGGTGAGGGCTGCTCCCTGCTCCCAAGATGCACCTCCTTGCTATGTCTTCACATGGCAGAAGGGATAAACACTGGGTCCTCACATGGAGGAAGGCAAAAGGGCAAAATGCCTAGCTAGTTCTCTTGATTAGTGCCTTATAAAGGGCACTAATCACCCGCTAAAGGCCCCACCTCTTATTACTGCCACAGTGGGCATTAAGTTTCAACATGAATTTGGGAAGGGATATAAACATTCAAACCATAGCACAGACACACACAAAAGTAAACATACTTTATGATCCCATACATACAATAAGCAAAACAGGGCAAACTAAACAATAATTTGAAGGTTAGAATACAGTTAATTCTGAAGAAGCAGGAAGGGGATCTCAAGAGTGTTTCCAAGGTCCTGGACCTGTTTCTAGACTTGGGTGTTCATTTCATGATAATTTCTTGATTCCTACATTTATGCTTTGCACACTTTTTAATATATCTCTTATATTCATAATTTTAAAAATGTTTTACAAGACATTTAAACATTAACACATAGGTACATGATTGCAGCAAAATTGTGAGGATAATAATGACTAAAGAGATGTTAGAAAGAATTGACCTTCCAGGAGAATTGCCTGAACCCAGGAGGCGGAGGTTGCGGTGAGCCGAGATCGCGCCATTGCACTCCAGCCTGGGTAACAAGAGCGAAACTCCGTCTCAAAAAAAAAAAAAAGAAAAGAAAGAAAGAATGAATTGACCTTCACAAGATACAGATCCTGTTCTGTACACTTTACATAAATTGTGTCACTTAATTGTCACAACAACCCTATCAGAAACATAATACTATTAGCCCCATTTTATAGATGGGAACACTAAGGCATGGAGAAATTAAGTTAGTTGACTAAGGACACTCCAGTCATCAGCAGAAAGCCAAGATTCAAACCCAGGCAACCAAGCACTGAAGTCTGTGTTTTTGACCATCCCGCTATACTGCCCTCACGTAATGGACAAGCACAATAATCAACAAAGAAGAAGTCACACCCATTCTGTGATGAGTCTTGTTACTAATAATACTCTTTGCTTTGGATTCACTGGGTTCTGCTCAAGAACCTACCTGTCATTCATCACTCCTCTCGATTTGTTTTGTGTTTTCGTTTTGACACTCCTTCCTTCTCCCCAAATGCTATGTCCCAATTTCAAGAAGTCTAATAAAGCACTGTCTATGTAGGCTCTAGAGGATATCAAAGGCACAATAATGCAGGATTTTGAAGCATAAAACATCCAGGCTGATATCCATGAGCTATTAACCACAAGCTCACAAGGTGGGATTCGGCTTCTCCTGACGATGGCTGTGTCAGGGAGACCACCAGAAAGTTCTGGCTTAGGAGTGGGGTGCAAGCATGGACTCTGGCTCCTCTGGATCCTGCAGGAGTCTGGTGCTAAAGGTGGCAGATGATAAGGAGAGTCTGTTCTAAACAGTGGGCATCTTTCTCTCCTAGGAGAAAGCTGGAGATGGATGATGATACAAGCACATTTAGCATGAAGCAGGAAAAAAATGGTTCACAAATGTTAGGAAAAGTAAGAAGATGCAGCCGTCATCCTAGGCCTTGAGGATGTTACCTGAAATAAACTCAAGCTGCATGTGCTCCAGGGAAGCGTTGCCCTTTGAGCCTATGCGGTCATCCACCAGGGAGACGAACCCCTCCCCTGAGCTCCTCCACAGCCCGTTGGAAAGCCTGGTTGATTTGTCATCAGAAGACCACTATTATGGCTCTGAATATCTGCACAATCCTTTCGGTGCTAAATTTATTTGTAATCATTGCAGTGGCCTGTTTAATTACAACTAATGGTTGTATTCATACTAAGCAGTATGCTTTTGGAAATTCTCCCTTCCCCCAATTGAGAATATCTACAAAGATGCAACAAAGATGCTGGGTCAGGAAGCAACTATGTTTAAGGAGACCAGGCTTTTGCACTTGAACCCCGCCTTAGATGGAGAAATTTCACCAAAGAAATTTCCCCACCAGATACCTCTGTGGACAGCTCCTGTATCCTCAGGCTGTGGGGACGGGGTGTCCTATTTGTGAGCTGCCATTTCTGAAAGCTTGATGACAGGGGCAGAGCCCCCCTCTGCAGGTCTCCTGCAGAGGATGTGATTTACCATGCACATTATTAATGAGCTTCATCCTAAAGTTATTCTGGCTGCATGTGGAGCGTAGAGGACTTGGGAGCACAACTTGGCAGGCGAGATAGGCTTTAAAATGCAGAACTTCTCTAGCTTGTTTAAAAAAAAGATCACAATATCAAAGAGAAAATCAGAGTGGGGGGCAGTAGCAAACAAGGGTTGGGAAGAGTAAATGAGGAAACAAAAACTAAATATATAAATACATACACACGTACACACTATATATACACACACACACACACACACACACACACACACATACACACACCCACATATATACACCCACACACATACAGCTCCATTTCTGTTCTCCTCTGTTCCTTCCAGCCTTAGGGCTACTCTCTTGCCAGGAAATTCCATTCCTCTCTATCTGGTCAAAAACTGCAGGTCCTGTCAGGCTACCTGAATCATCTACAAAATTATCCCTTGGATTTCTCAGATCTCAGCACTTTTCCTCTTAGACTTCCTAGTAGCCATTTTGCACTTCATTCATTTAATTATTCATCAAAACAGATATGGATGCCTTGCTGTGCAAGTAATTGTGGCAGACGCTAATTCCTGGGTCTTAGATAAGTCAGCTTTCCCTGTGGGTATCTTGTCTTTTTCAAGCATCTGAGTTCCCAGAAGTAGGAAGCACCACGGGTTCATAGTCATGCTGCTCAAGGCCTGACACAATGCTTGGCACACATCAGACCCTCAGTGACGCCTGCAGGATGACCATAGTGGCCTTGGCGTGATGGACAGTGGCTCTGCTTGCTCTTCCACACCAACCTCTGACTGGATGTTGTCAACAGCATCGCTGCCCATCTTCCCAGAGGGCAGCTGGAGGCAGAGGACGGCAGAGGACTGGTCCCTCAAGAGGAAGACTCTCAGCTGCTAATTCAGCTTTGCTTGTCTAAGGATCAAACTTCTAAAGAACTGAAGTCCCAAACATCATCCTGTCTCTTTAGGTCTCCCGTCTGGGGACTCTGCCTCCAAAGAACAAGGCCAGAGACACAGACAGTGATGGCAGTGAGGAGGGGAGCCACTGATGGCTAACAACAGGCTGGTTGCTTCCAAAGACAAACAGACATTCCTTCAGTGAACAAGTAAGGGCTACAAATGAGTCTGATGAATGGGGACTTCACGAAACGATGGGAGGGGGCAAAGATTGAGACCTGGGCCCTGCCCTGTCCTCTAAAAGAAGACACCAAAGGTACAACATTGGAAGAATAGCCAATACTGACATGACATGACATAGCTATCTCAACCCAAATGCAGGGAAGAGGTCTGACAGGATGCACCACCCCATTCCCCGATGCTCACAAAGCAGGCTGGTCACACAAAGGTCTGATGCAAAGTGTCCAGATACAGCCTAAATTTTTCACCATCCCAAGGGCCAGGCCAGGCTCTGAGATTCTGAATGATGAAAAATATGATTTCCTGCAAGCTCTGTGCTATACCCAGATGTCTACAGTAGATCACTTCTGTACTTCAGAAGGAAAGGAGGCAGCCAGACATACTGTTCCTATCATTAAGAGGTGACAAAACAGCAGTTTGCTGGCCAAGGTAGAGAGAACTGGGAGGCCTCGGACCTTGGCCTTCATTCCTTCCTAGATCACTTCAGGGAACTATGAGAGGAGTTTTCTTCCACCGGCAGACATCCTACTCCAAATCCCAAGAGGAGCTACTTTCACCAAAAGAAAACTTTGGCAAACACATCACTATATCAGTAAGTGCATCAAAATGAGAAATGACCCAGGGTACATCTGTTTTGAGAGAATCTCCTAGTTACATCTGACAAACATCAGCAGCTCTGAGCTTTTCCCTGCATAAGGCTAAAGTCTGGATTCCTGAATCCAGCAATAACCACTAATCTCCCTTTCCTATGAAAATCTTGATGTGTGCCCAGGACTATGTTTGGTGATAGGAGGGGTCTGCTACCCACTCTGGCCCTGAATGGAGGAGAGACGGTACAACAGCTCATCTTAGAGTATTCAGAGACCTGTCAGTTTGTCCTCTTCTTTCCTGGGAAGGTTACAGCCAGGGTTAAATAACAAGTGATTACGAAACACCTTTCTCTCTGAGATGAGAATTAATATTAATGCAATTATATATGCTGATGGCTTCAGTGCTCTGCTGAAATGGATCAACATTTAAACTATCATTTAACAAAAATAAAACTATCCTGCAATGACTATAACAGTATGTCAAAAAGCAGAAATGCACAAAGGACTCTACTAGGTACAATTTTTTGCAAGACTATTCTAAGGATTAGAGTAGAGGAGAAAGAAAAAAACGCAACTCTCCCAGTTGAAAATGTTTATTCCCATAAAAGGTAAAGGTTGGTTTATTTTTACGAAATACTACAAATATGTTCTTAAAGTCACTGAATTCCTCAGCTACCTTACCCAAAATCATTGCTTTATGGAGCTTTTAAGGCCGTAAAAATACCACACTGTAGCTAAAATAGGGCCATTCACCAAGCAACAGGATTGTAAACAGGTTGGTAGAGAAAGAAAGGACAACTTCAGAGCAGTGGAAAGCCACTGTGCATTTCCTGCAATGCAGATGCTGTGGTCTGGAGGCAACTGGACTGCAGGAGACTCCCACTCACAAACATCCGTGTTCCCACTCTCCAGGCCCCACATTGAGAACTGTCCCTTTGAATCTCCATCAGTTCATTGTCAAGACACGTGGACCACTCAATCCTTAGACCTGTAGTGCTAGAAGGGACCTAGGTTGTCATCCAAGTTAATCTGTCTGACGTACAGCTACAAAAATGCAGATCCGGAGACTCAGCCAGAGTCACACAACCAGTCATTAACAGAATTGGGACTCATTCCAAGGCCTCTGGATGCCAAGCCTGGTACCTTGTCCATTGCCCAATGTTATAGGCTGAATTGTGTCTCCCCTAGACAAAGACATGTTGGAATTCTAACTCCTAGTACCGAAGAATGTGCCCTTATTTGGAGATGGGTGTTTGCAGAGGTGGTCAGGTTAAAGTGAGATAATTAGGGTGGGACCTAATCCAGTATGACTGCTGTACTTACAAAAAAGGAAATTCTGGACACAGAAACAGACACAGACAGAAGATGTGAGGAGACAGGGAGAAAACAGCCATCTACAAGCCAAGAAGAAAGGCCTTGAACCGATCCTTCTTTCACAGACCTCAGGAGGAGCCAATCCTACTGAGACAATAAATTTCTACTGTTTAAGGCTCCCAGCTGCAGTACTCTGTTATGGCAGCCCTAGCAAACTCATACGCCAAATATCAACTGTCCGGAGTGCAGCATGCGTCGGTATAAGCGTCTACATAGACATGTTGGCTTTATTCCACAGTTCAGGTATCTATTAACCTTGACTTCCTTAAAAATGAAAGAATCAGGCCGGGCGCGGTGGCTCAGGCCTGTAATACCAGCACTTTGGGAGGCCAAGGCAGGTGGATCACGAAGTCAAGAGATCGAGACCATCCTGGTCAACATGGTGAAACCCTGTCTCTACTAAAAATACAAAAAATTAGCTGGGCATGGTGGCACATGCCGGTAATCCCAGCTACTCAGGAGCCTGAGGCAGGAGAATTGCCTGAACCCAGGAGGCAGAGGTTGCGGTGAGCCAAGATCACGCCATTGCACTCCAGCCTGAGTAACAAGAGTGAAACTCCATCTCAAAAAAAAAAAAAAAAAGAAAGAAAGAAAGAAAGAACCAAATTTTTCTAAAAGTATGTTTTATAAAGCCCAGCCTTTCAAAGACACAACTTTGGTCCAAACCAAGGGTAGGCCAACAACCCTATGAAGGAGAGTCTATTATTAACTCTATTTTTGAGATGAAGACACCTAGACACAAAGAGGTGGTAAAAAAAAACTGCCAAAGAAAAACCAGTTAGTAAGGGGCAGAGCTGACTACAAGCCTAACTGCATTTGGATCCAGTTAGGAGTTCCTAAGCAGTACGTGACATAAGAGGTCATGAGCTGCCCAACACTAGTGGTATTCAAGCAAAAGTGGGAGGTTCACAGTGAGAGATACTTTCTAAGGAATTTCTTCCTTGAAGAACAGAGAAAATCGAGTGACTTCTTTTTTTTGAGATGGAGTTTTGATCTTGTTTCCCAGGCTAAAGTGCAATGGCACGATCTCGGCTCACTGCAACCTCCACCTCCCAGGTTCAAGCAATTCTCCTGCCTCAGCCTGGGATTACAGGTGCCCGCCACCACTCCCAGATAATATTTGTATTTTTAATAGAGATGGAGTTTCACCATGTTGGCCAGGCTGGTCTCAAACTCCGGACCTCAGGTGATCCACCCACCTCAGCCTCCCAAAGTACTGGGATTACAGGCTTGAGCCACCACACCCAGCCTGGAGTGACTCTTAAGACCTTTCCAGCTTTGAGCTTCCCTCAGTTTGTGATCCTATAATTACTGCTGGTTTGAGTAGTCGAGGGAAATTTCAAAGAGGAAATAAGACAGGAATGAGAGGCAGAATTGGCATGGACAGAGAGGAAATTAACAGTGGGGGTGGCAGATCTCAGTAGACAGGAGGAATAGCAAGGAAAGTGTTAACAGTTTTGAATTCTCAGACTTTCCTAGTTATAAAATGCCCGTAGCTTCAGTCCCTCCTATCTTTATGCTGAGTGTGGAGTCATTTGAGCCTCACACTTAAGCCTCCATCCTTGGTACAGCCTGATTCTACTGTGCTGAACCCTTTCAACTTCCGAAAGCCACATGTTATTATGGATGAATGTAGGGGCCAATGCTCTGAGCTCTTAATTCAGCATTTTTCCCAACCCTAAGTTAAACACAAGCACACATATAATGCCTCCACCATGCTATGAGTTAAATTCTGCCAGCATCTGAGTCCCCACGTATCTTATATTATCCTTAATGTGAGCTACTAGCACATGCAGTGGAAAGAAAGTAGGTTTCAGAGCCCTCAGTTCCCAGAGCAGCTCCCAAATTTATGCAGAGTCAGAATCATAGTTATTGGAAGGACGGCTTTCTGTCTCTGTCACAGTTCAGGCAGAAGACGTGTGTTTCTGATGATTAGCTGCAGAACATGAAACTTGCTCATTTTCAAGCTAAGTTTTTATTTTCTTTGGTTTCAACAAGTTGCTGTGTAGAATATCTACTTAGCATGTGACATTTTCTTAGTGTGCCTTAGAATAATAAAGATAGACTCCTGAAACACCCCAAAAGGGTGTGTAGGTCAGTAGGAGAGAAGAATTACTCAGAAGCCTGGTGCTAGATCCCCAGAGAGATTCTGTGAAGTGGCTGCTTAGGGACAGGAGAGGATTGCATTTGGGCTGCTTGGCAGAGGCTGGGAGTGCAGGGGATGGAGGAGAGGCTCAGATTCCACAGCAATGGGGAAGAACGGATGCTCACCCGGCTCAGGGAGAGGAGCCTGGGAAGGGAGGCTCAGGCTTCACAGCCATCCCCCAAAGAGCACTCTCCCACTTTTTAAAAAATGCTCTAAGCAAACCTTAAATTCGTCACCCTTCAGTTTCTGAGACATGGCTGCTCATTTCTGCTAAGGAAAATGGGAATCTCTAAGAGAGAAAACAAACAAAAGCTGGACGTTGAAATCTTGCATCTTTATAGAAGTGCTGTTGATGAGTGGTGTGTTCTAGTGGTCCTTGAACCTCTTTCCAAGGTGCCAGTAATGCCTCTCACATTACACAGGGCTCTCTCTGAGCAGTGGATGGGGTCCGTCTCCCACTGGCAGCCAGGAAGGCCAGAGCTCTCCTTTAGTCCTCACTTGGAAAGGCCCTCTTCATCCAAGGTTTGGTATATTATGAACACCCACGACCACCACCTATCAAATGCCATTTGATCATTCATTGCCTTGTTAATGATTCCATTGTGACCACATCTCTTATGGTAGACTGACTCCAAGCCTCTTTGGAAATAAGTCAGTTATAAATAATAAACACTATCAAAAACTGCTTAAGATAAAACAGGAAGACGGGCCAGGTGCGGTGGCTCACACCCATAATCCCAGCACTTTGGGAGGTTGAGGTGGGCGGATCACAAGGTCAAGAGTTCCAGACCAGCCTAACCAACATGATGAAACTTCATCCTACTAAAAATACAAAAATTATCCAGGTGTGGTGATGCGTGCCTGTAATCCCAGCTACTCAGGAGGCTGAGGCAGAAGAATTGCCTGAACCTTGAGGGAGAGGTTGCAGTGAGCCAAGATCACACAGCTGTACTCCAGCCTGGGAAACAGAGTGAGATTTTGTCTCAAAACAAACAAACAAACAAACAAAACAGGAGGAAGGACTGAAACTTGGGGGAAGAACCTTTCCAGTGACTATATACAAAACCTTGGAGCCAGAGAGAATGTCGAGTTCGATGGCTTATTTTTCAGATGGGAACGTGGATGTCCAGAAAGAGAATGAAACTTGCCCAAGGTCATACAGCCAGTCGGTGGACAAATGGACTGACACAGAGGGCACGCGACCCCAACACCATGCTCTTCCCTCACAATCACCACATTAAGACCCATTTTGATCCACGGAGCTCAGCCACCTCCACAGATTCGGTGACAGCCCCACTGCCCATATTCAAAATAAAAGAGAAAGAGGACTCCTTTTCTCCTTTTAATCTATCTGCTGTTTCTGAAGCCCTTACTCAGATTGCGGTGGGTTTACTTTCTATTGAGGATGAACATTGAGGAAAGGGGATAGCATCAGCATCAGACATTGCTGCAGATGCACCTGCCACAAACAAGCTGTGACCGCAGCATTTTCCACAAAACCGTGCAGGATGTGATTAAGCATCCGTGAGACCTCCCAATGCCCTGCAGCGACGTGCAAAATACGCTGTTTGTCCCCACAGTCCCACATATCTTATGTCAAGTTTCCCTTCCTCCCAGTCTGCCAGCAACACTTTGGGGAAAGCACAGATTTCTCTTGAGAATCTGTTGCTCTGCTTATTCTCGACTGGAAGTGACAACTCCTTGAATGAAGAGCCTGAGGCTGCTGTGAAAACAAGGAGACAGACAGTGCACCTAATGACAAAGAGCTGGGCTGGTGAACTCTCAGCGAACCTCAGCATGTCCCTGCCCGGTGCCCTTTAAGCCTCCCCACCCCACACCCTCACAGGGTCAAGTTCACACACCCTACCTTGCCCACAAGGTCATTCCTGGCCTGCCCCTGCCTCGCCTGCAGCCACAGCTGGCTGCCCCCTGCCCGTCACCTGGCACTCTAAAGACAGTGAACTGCTTGGAGCTACCTAAACATGCCAGGCCTGCTCTGCCCTGGACCTCTGCCCCTGTGGCCTCTGCAGGCTGTCTGACACCGTCCTGACTTCTCCCTTCTCCCCACATTGGGGCCTCATGGGATCCCTTCCCGTTGTCCATGTGGCTTGATGTTTTCCTTCTGGCAGTATAAGATTATTCCAACTACAACTATTAGAAAGATCTGTTTCATTCTAGAACCCTTCAGCTTTCCTTCAAAGTTCAGGCATCCCAGAAACTGTTCAAAGGGTTGACATTTCTCAGTAGGTCACAAACTCCAGCATGGCCTCCTGGCCTCAGAGCCCCATCCTCTGTGGACTCAGGGGAGGTCCCCAGTCAAAGGGATTGAAAGTCCTTCTTCAGCATCAGCAGATTCTACTTCTGGTCCTCCTTTCCCATAGCCACAAAGGCCAAGAAAGCACCTTTATTTCTTGGTTTCTGGGAAAATATTTCAGGACCATCAATATACACTTCTCCCTTCTATACCCCAGGATGTTTGGAGCCTGCTAAAGTCCCAGGGGTCAGCTGGTCCTGGCAAAACAGGAGTGGATAAAGGGCAGAACTCTGGAGACCTGATGGTTTCTCAAAGCGTTGCTGAAGAGTAAACACAAGTGGGCAGGGTAAGAACCAAACGTTTCCATGTACTGAGTCAAAATCTAAGAATTGCACTTTGTTGATAGGACCTCAAACTGAATCATCTGAAATGAATTTATCTTAAAATTCTTTGGAGTAACTCTTTAAACAGTTACAGAATCATTAGCAGCTAGGACTTGGGCAAAATCTTTAATCCACCCACCTTCTTCAGATTGGTTGGCCAAGGCCAAGAAAGGCAAATTAACTAAATCAGGTTTCCTCACTAGAGCCAGACTCTCTGTCCCCAGCCCCACCCACCACCTCCTCATGCAGGGATCTGTCCTCCGTTCACACGCCTCTAAGTTACACACAGGGAAGGAATCTCTGCTCTTGCCACGAGGTCTGGGAACAGCTGCACATCTCCCAACTGGGGATGCTGTAGTGAATACAACCAGAAAGACTGCCTGATAACAGCAATAGCAAAATCTTATCTTCTCCCCACTCACCCAAAGTGACTAAATGACTACCCAAGGGGGTCAGATCATCTGAGGGCTCTTGTCCCCCTTCCCTCTTCATCCTCCCACCCATCGCCTTGAGCAAGACAAAGTGAGAGGTATCTAGGAATGCACCTTCCAGGCAGATTTTTCTGCCTAGTGGAACCTCTCTTGGGACCAGGATCTTCTGCAGGATTAGAAGTCCACCAGGGACAGCAATCCGGGGCTCTCAGAGTTCAGCACAACTTCTAGATTTACTTTCCTACTCACACTTGGATTCTTGAGCCTCAATATGTCTTCCCAAAGACCAGGAACTTTTTCTTTTTTTATTGACACTGAGTCTTACTGTGTTGCCCAGGCTGGAGTGCAATGGCACAATCCTGGCTTACTGCAACCTCCGCCTCCCAGGTTCAAGTGATTCTCCTGCCTCAGCCTCCCAAGTAGCTGGGATTATGGGCACCTGTCACCACGTCTGGCTAATTTTTGTATTTTTAGTAGAGATGGGGCTTTACCATGTTGGCTAGGATGATCTCAAACTCCTGACCTCAAGTAACTGGCCTCCCTCGCCTCCCAAAGTACTGGGATTACAGGCATGAGCCATGGCACCCGGCCCCAGAATTTCTAATTCTACAATTCAGAGACAAAAGAAATACGCGAGACTTCTGTGATACATCAGAGCTTCAGGGCTCAGATTCATTATACCCCAAAGAGAAAGATCTAACTAAGTAGAACCCCAGAGATGACTCTGAGATGGGAAGTTTGATAAGTGACTCTGTCCTTATTGAGAAAAAGGCAGTTCATTCCTAAGAGGTAACAGCACTAAGACTTTAGAGGTCCCCAGATTCCTAGAGGGCAGTCTATATATTCAAGGCATTAGGAAAGACAAAGGTGGCTTATTGAAGTCTAACAGCATTTAAAAAGAAGTAGCCATACATCCAGCAGCAGTAGTGTCTAACATATTTGAGTAGTTGTGCTTTGTGTGAAGTATGTCATTTTATCCTCAAAATAATCTTATGCAGTCATACGATTGCAGGAGGCAGAATAATGACACCCCCCCCCCCCCAAAAAAAAAATGTTCACAGCCTAATCCCTGGAATCCTTAAAAATGTTGCCTTATATGGCAAAGGGGACTTTGCAGATGTGGTTACATTAATGACCTTAAGAGGGGTGTCTGTCATGGATTAGATGGCTGGACCCAATGTCTTTATAAGAGTCTATAAGAGAGAGAGAGAGGAGATTCAGAGTCAGAGGAGAGGGGATGACAGAAGCAGGGGTCACCATGATGTGGTTGCTGGCTGGGAAAGGGACCATGAGCCACAGAAGGTAGGTGCCCTCTAGAAACTGGAGAAGGTAAGGAAACAGATTCTTCCCTGGAGCCCCAGAAGGAATGTGGCCTTGCCACAGTAGATTTTAGCCCAGTAGATCCACTTTGGACTTCTGGCCTTCATAGCTGTAAGTAAATCTGTGTTTGGTTTTGTTCAGTTTTTAAGTTCAGGGGTACATGTGCAGGTTTGTTATATATGTAAGTTTCTGTCATGGGCATTTCTTGTACAGATTATTTCCTCAGACAGGTATTAAGTCTAGTACTCATTAGTTATTTTTCCTGATCCTTTCCTTCTTCCCACCTGTCACCCTCTGATAGGCCCCAGTGTCTGTTGTTCCATTCTATGTGTCCACATGTTCTCATCATTTAGCTCCCACTTCTATGTGAGGACATGCAGTATTTGGTTTTCTGCTTCTGTGTTGGTTTGCTAAGGATGATGCCTCCAGCTTTATCCACATCCTTGTAAAGGACATGATCTCATTCCTTTTTATAGCTGCATAATATTTCATGGTGTATATGTACCACATTTTCTTTATCCAATCTATCATGTATGGACATTTAGGTTGATTCTGTGTCTTTGCTATTGTGAATAGTGCTACAGTGAACATACTTGTGCATGTGTCTTTAGAATAGAATAAATCCGTGTTATTTTAAGCTATTAATACCAAGTTTGTGGTAATTCATTACAACAGAAATGAGAAACTAACACAACTATGATTATCCTCATTTTTCAGATGAAGAGACTAAGGCACAAAGTGGTAAAATAACTTGTCCCATATCACATGCCCAGCAAGGCAGATTTAGTTCTTGAGCCAAGGTAGCTCCACTCCAGAGCCAGCATTCTTAGCTGCTAAACTACACTGCCAACTACTAATTGAATTCATGAATTAATCGATGAACAAATGATGAAGAAGATGCTGTCTCAGAGGTTTTGGAGCTTAGAATTGAGCTAAAAGATAACATGTACACAATGATAGAAATCCGACAAGATGTATAACATGGGGAAAATGCAATCGTTTCCTTTGTAAAAGAGTTATTTTGAAAGAAAATAATCAAGGTTTGCTGTTGGTTATGTGCAATGGTATAGTTGCTATGGGAAACATGTTGATGGTTCCTGAAAAGTTAAATATAGAATAACCAAGTTACCCAGAAATTCCACTCCTTAGTACCTATCTACCAGAATTGAAGGAAAAGTACTGAAACAAATATTTGTACACAGTGTTCATAGAATATTCACAATAGCCAAAATGTGGAAACAGCTCAAATGTCCACCAACAGATGAATGAATAAATATACTTTGATATATACAAATGACAAAATATTATTCAGATATACAAAGGAATTAAGAACAGTAATGATATATGCAACAAGGCAGGTGAACCTTGACAATATCATGCTAAGTGAAAGAAGCCAAACACAAAAAGATACATTATTGCATTATTCTTTTTATGCGAAATATCCAGAAGTAGTAAATCCATACTGACAGATATAGGGATTTTTTTGTGTCACCAGGGGCTGGGGGAAGGGGAGAGTGGGGATCAACTCTTCAGTAGATATGAGTTTTAATCTGGGCAGTGATAAAAATATTTTTGAACAGGATGAAGGTGGTGGTTACACAACATTGTCACTAAATTTTTCACTTTAAAATAATTAATTTTGGTTGTATACCCAAAGGATTATAAATCGTTCCACTATAAAGACACATGCATGTGTATTTTTATTGCAGCACTGTTCACAATAGCAAAGACTTGGAACCAACCCAAATGCCCACCAATGATAGACTGGATAAAGAAAATGTGGCACATATTTACCATGGAATACTATGCAGCCATAAAAAAGAATGAGTTCATGTTCATGTCCTTCAAAGGGACATGGATGAAGCTGGAAACCATCATTCTCAGCCAACTAACACAGGAACTGAAAACCAAACACTGCATGTTCTTACTCATAAGTGGAAGTTGAACAATAAGAACACATGGACACAGGGAGGGGAACATCACACACTGGGGCCTGTCAGGGAGTAGGGGGCAAGGGGAGGGAGAGCATTAGGACAAATAGTGAATGCATGCAGGGCTTAAACCTAGATCATGGGTGCAGCAAACCACCATGGCACATGTATAACTATGTAATAAGCCTGCATGTTCTGTACATAAGTCCCAGAATTTAAAATTTTTAAAAAATGATTAATTTGACCAGGCGCAGTGGCTCATGCTTATAATCCCAGCTCTTTGGGAGGCCAAGGTGGGTAGATCACCTGAGATCAGGAGTTCAAGAGCAGCCTCACCAACATGGAGAAACCTCGTCTCTACTAAAAATACAAAAATTAGCTGAGTGTGGTGGTGGGCACCTGTAATCCCAGCTACTCAGGAGCCTGAGGCAGGAGAATCACCTGAACTCGGGAGGCAAAGGTTGTAGCCAGCCAAGATCGCGTCATTGCACCACGGGCTGGGTAGCAAGAGTGAAACTCTGTCTCAAAAAAAAAAAAAAAAAAAAAAGATTAATTTTATGGTAGTGAATTTTTCCTCAATTAAAAAAATAAAGGAATATTACAAAAAAATATATCAAGACAGGTTCTCTAGAAGATGTAGAACTTAAGCAGAGCCTCGGATGATGACTAGGATTAGGCAGGCTAGGAAGAAATGAAATAGTAGGCAAAAATAGAGAATACTTCTCCATTAATCCCATACAGTAGATATTCTTGTACATCAGCAAGCTCCTGCATAGCCTGCCCCCAGTTCACCTGGCTTTGCCTTCTCCATAACTCTATCCAGCACTCAGTGACTCTGCAGGAATTAGCAAGAACCACATTTATAGAGAGTTTTATATAAATACTGTGAAACAGAGTACTTGCTTGCAGAGCAATGTACTACTATCAGAAAAACTGGAGCAAGTTCCACATAACTAAGAAAGCCCCACAGCTCTGCAAATAAGTCTAGGGCTTGCAGGCAGAAAATGGGTGCTTGGACACCAGGTGGCCCTGCCCAGTACCTAGAGGCACCCACAGCTCTGCCTCGCTGCCCACCATGACCTGCCTGGCCCTTTCCCTCCCCACCAGCTCACCAAGGATTCCCATCAAGGGCACAAGTCAGAGGTTGCAAAGAAGTGGAAGGGTCCGGGGAAGGGTATCCCTGGAGAATATCAAGCTGCCCTACTTTTCTCTGGGTCACCACCCACACAGCCTTGGGGGCAAAGGAAATGTTAGTAGCCTCTCTGAAGGAAGAAACCCCCGACTATGGTACTAGGCTGGACACCTTTCTTGAGCAAGCAAAAATGGGAGGGACCCAGGAGTAAGGGAGGCCTGCTTTCACTGCTGCCCTACTAGGGAAGGATCTGATGCCCAGCTCCGAGGAACCCTGAGAACGACATATGTCTCAATCCAGTTTTCTGACTCTGAGCTTCAAGTCACTTCTGTGGGAGCTTCCCCATGCTGCCATCAGTCACACCAGGGGTCCCTGGCTCCTTCCCACAAGCCTGAGCCATTAGTCACAGTGGGATGGAAGGCTGGAGGTGGGAGTGAGATAGACTATGTTCTGTTTACAAATTGCTTTCAGCCCTATGGAGAGAAGTACTTCCAAATGAGAAGATGTGTGTGACTGATAGCTTTGCCTGAACGCTACCCAGGTTAATGACAAAGCTATTACCCCTGCCTGGGTCCCTCATTCCTTAGGCAGAAGCAGGGATCTCAGCAATACAGTCCATCTCTTCCCTAGGAAAATGCATCATGCATTCAGGCATAGGGTCTCTCCCCTGAACTCCTTTCAGCTTCCATATTTACCTGCTCACAGGCTGGTGTGTCTCAGACAGCCTTGGTACCTTTTCTCAGGTATGCCTTTCCTTCAGCTCCAGCCTGTTAATTCATCCAGGGCTAGAGCTTGTCTTATTCATCCTGAAATCTCTCAGTGAACCTGTCACGGTGCCTGCACACCTATATGCTGGTCGAACAAATGTTGTGCATTTATATTCTTGCTCCTGTGTCACCAACACTGCTGGCTTTTATGACCTCAAGATTTATGTAGACATATTTTTAAATCGTAAGCATTTATTGTATGCCTATTGTGTGCTAGGTACAGCGCTGGGTGCTTTATATACACTTTCTCCAAACCTTCTAACTACCCTGCAAAGCGAGTATTCTATCCTCCAGGGAAAAATTAAGGGCCATGCCATCTCTATATCCTGTGCTCATTTTCTTTCTACTTCCGCCTACCACTCCACCAAAATGACTTTTTCTGCTGTTGCCCGTAACCTCCATGTTATATCTGACCATGTGGACCACCCCCTCCATCTTGAAGACTCTTCTCTTCTTCTTCTTGACATCACAGTCTGGTCTCCTCTGGCCGCTCTCCCTCCCTCTGCCTCCTGACTTCCCTGGCTACTCCCCTCCAGGTTCCACAGGGGTTAAAGGAAAAAGTTTTGTAGCCAGATTGCTGAGCTCATACCCTGAGCTCCTCCATCTACTAACAGGGACTAGGGCAAATATTTAATCTTTTATGACTCAGTTTACTTCATAGGGTTGTGGTAAAAATAAAGAGATACATGCAGAACAATGCCCAGCACATAGTGAGCCCTCCTGAAGAGCTAGCTCCTTGGACTCTCACTATTACTACAGTAACCTATTATTACTCTTTCTCTAAATGGAGAAGCTCCTTGGAGCCTTCTGGTCATCTCATTTTGCTCTCGCCTAAGGCAACCTCATTCATCTCCATGACTTTCAATGTCTTCTATACGTTGGCATCCCTAAATTCATATCTCCGACCCAGATCTCTTTTAAGCTCCAGACTCATTTATCCAGTCGCCTACTTGACACATCCATTTGGACATCTCACAGGCATCTCAGTTGACATGTCTAAAACAGAGCTCCCTTCCCCTGGCCTCTCCTTGGTCTTCTTTGTCACAGACAATGGCACCATCATCCGCTGGTGACATAAGTAAGAAGCCATGGAATCATCCTTGACACTTCTCTTTCTCTCACCGCCCATATCCAATCCATTACCACAAACTTCCATCTCCCCTGCAGGATATCTCTCTTACTTCCATTCTCTTTTCTACATTTCTATCACCATCATGCCATTCCAGGTTGTATCTGCTTGATCTCTAACCCCTCCATGCCTTTCCTCACATGCAATCACGAAGAGGTGGTGGTGGTTTTAGTTTTTAAGATAAGTCAAATTATAAAGTCCATCTCTGCTTAAAACCCTCCCATTGCTTCCCATTGTCTATACAAGAAAATCAAATTCTTGCAGTGGCCCTCAAGGCTCTTCAACACCAGCTCTTCCCACCGCTCCAGCCTCACCTTGCTGCCTTCTTCCTGATGAAGCTACCCCGCTATCTATCTTGGGGCTGCCATCCTTCCCGTCCTTCAGGGACTCAGCGGGTTGCTCTTCCTACATCTTGCTATCTTAACCCCTTACATGCTCTGAATCTCTCTGGCTTCCTGGTGAGACCTATGGAACTCTGCTCAGCGTGTTTTTTATTGTATAAAATAAAATGCATAGGATTATTAAAAATGTATCAAAATACTGCTGCATCTGTGATGTACCACTTTGGTGCAGGATTTTGATAGGAGAGGAAGCCATGCATATGTAGCGGGCAGGAGATATATGGAAAATCTCTGTATCTTCTGCTCAATTCTGCTGTGGACCTAAAACACCTCTAAAAAATAAAGTCTATTAAAAAATATATTTGCCATGTAGCAAAAATATATGAGGTTCTTTATCAATGTATCTGCTGACAAGATCTTGCAATCGTTCTAGTAACTACCATAATTTCAGCGAACGTGATATGAAAACAGCTGTGATCCCTATTGGTGACAAGATCACACCCACCACTAATGCTACACTGTGAAATAAAGTTGAATTCCTCTGCAGTTAAGAGCCTCGTTTGTTCAAAGAAAACTCTACCCCGACATTCTTCCCCTGAACAGCTCCTATTCATCCTCCAGCACCAGACTGAGCTTCTTTGACCCCCGAAATTAAGTGAGGAACCTCTTTCCCTCTTATCCCCTCTCATCAAATCTAATTTTTACAACTCAATTTGTCTCCAATTGTAATTACATATGCTTTTATTTGCAGGATTAGGGTCTTTCTGTGTCGCTGGATAGAAAGCTTCCATGAGAACTGGAATGATGGTCACCCTGCTCACTGCAAGAAATGATTCAATGAATGAGTGTATAACTGACTTTGCCCATCACTGGGAAGCAGTGAAGCATGGCTGTAAGAAACTCCACAGCTTTAATTATTTTGCTGTGTCACATTGAATGAGACTTATTAAAAGATTATTTCTGCTGTACACGTGTACCTTCTAGTACCATCTTCCACTGATCTCTCTACGTAAAAGAAAAGTTATCTACATAATTTTATTTAACTTGGCCCTCGAGAAGGCTGCTTTTACCAAAAATGTTTATATTTGCAATGGTAGCTTTTGCTGAAAACTGATGGTGAAAAATTGGGTTCACATTTTTAACTTATTTTTGGAAAATTTTAAATGACTTTAGATATACTGAGGGTTTAAGAAACAGAAAGGCCATGATGATGGTGGTGATGATGATAAGCATTTGTTGAGTGTTGTAAGCTCATTTAATCTTAAATGTGAAGTGTTCCTACTTCATAATTTAGAAAAGTGAGGCATAGATAAATGATGACCTCAAGCAGAAAGCTGTGCCTTCCATCACCACACAATGATTTTAAGATTTTCTTCACCTGCCCCAAGAGCCTGGGATTAGATAACTACTTGAAAACTAATAATTCTTTATGCAAATAGATTCTTAAGGGGTGACAGCTTAATCTATTCGCCTCAACTCATACACTACCCAAGATTAGATGATCATCAAATCAGCTAGTCTTCCACCTTAGAAATCACAAATCAATCATGTAAGTTCAAAGTTCAAGGCTCAAAACCCTTCCTGGGAGACAGGGGCCATCACATTCAGGAGCCCAGAACAGCAGACATGGCAGTGGAAGGAAGGACAAGTAGAGGGAGAATCATAGATCAAGGTACCAGATCCTAGCTCAGAAGAGCCAGACCTTAAACTATTTTCTGGGTCGGGTTTGTTTTAAGGCTATGTCACTAGAGTTTGAATCTATATTGGCAAAACTTGATGTCAGGGTCAAGGTTAGGGTTAGAATTAGACTATAGGTTAGGATGAGAATCTTACTTACAATAAAGCATAGTACCTAAGTTCCCACTAGGGGCTAGACTTCTAAGTGGACCTTAGGGTTAGGTTATATGTTAGAAGCTATTGAGATCTGGACCGGGAGCTGTGGCTCACACCTGTAGTCCCAGCACTTTGGGAGGCCAAGGTGGGAGGATCACAAGCTGAGGAGATTGAGACCAGCCTGGCCAATATGGCAAAACCCTGCCTCTACTAAAAAATACAAAAATTAGCTGGGCATAGTGGCATGTGCCACAGTCCCAGCTACTCAGGAGGCTGAGGCAGGATAATTGCTTGAACCTGGGAGGCAGAGTTTGCAGTGAGCCAAGATTGCACCACTGCACTTCAGCCTGATGACAGAATGAGACTCTGTCTTAAAAAAAAAAAAAAAAAGAAGAAGCTGTTGAGATTTGGTTTAGAGTCATTATCAGGGTCCAGTTCAGCACATCAGGAAAACAATCTGGAGATTCAATCAGAAGTATTTAGATCTGAATTCACATCATGAGGAATGGAATACTTTCCAGTTACTGACAAAACCCTGGGTAAGGATCATCTGTGCTCTGCCTGTGGTTGTGGTAAAGATATGACCCAGCTGTGTGTGTGTTGGCAAGATGTAGCTGGGTGTCTGGGAGTGTATCTGATACAGATGATTCCATACACCTAGACAGTAACGGTGGACACAATGACTGCCTAGAGCAGCTTCATCCTGGGTCCCTGGTACTTCCCCTGGCTATGAACATGCCAGGGTTTCACACCCTCTACCACCTCGGAGTCCTGTGGACCCAGCCCTTCCACCCTGTCTTACTCACGCTTACTGTGCTCCCATCAGCAGCCCTGACCCCTCAGAAAAAGTAGGAGGATGCCCTGCCCGCTGATGAAATCTGCTTATCAGACCGTAGTCAAAGCCTTAGAGAAAGGTTTGCTTATTCTACTGATAAAAACAAGAAATTGCTCTGATTCCTTCAAACCCATACGAGGAAGAGGTCCAGGCCTCTATGGAATCTGTGAGCTCTCTCCTCTGTGCCCCAAGACACTGCCTCCCCTACACTTTAGCCCCAGCCCCAAACAGCCCTTGTTGACCCAAGTTCTAGCTATTGGAAAATGCTCCTGACAGTGCTGGCCTCAACCCATGTACCATAGCTCTTGCTCCTCCAGTGGTGGTGGGCAGGCATTGTCTAGAGCAAATAGCAAGAGAACCTCTTGAGTGAATTATCAGCAAAGGTGAGAACATAGGGGTCTGATAGGGTTTGCATTTGTGTCCCCACCCAAATTTCACATCAAATCGGAGGAGGGGCCTGTGGGAGGTGATTGGATCATAAGGGCAGATTTCCCCCTTGCTGGTCTCATGATAGTGAGTGAGTTCTCACAAGATCTGATGGTTTAAAGTGGGTGGCACTTCCCACTTCATGCGTGTTCTCTCTCTCTCTCTCTCTTTCTCACCCACCCTCCCTCTCTCCCTCCCTCCCTCTCTTTCTCTCTTGCTCCACCGTGGAAAGATGTGCTTCCTTCCCTTTCACATTCTGCCATAATTGTAAGTTCCCTGAGACCTCCCAGTCATGCATCCTGTTAAGTCTACAGACCTGTGAGTCAATTAACCCTCTTTTCTTCAAGAAGTACCCAGATTCAAGTAGTTCTTTTTATCAGTGTGAAAATTGACTAATACAGAATCCTTGGTCTCTCTTGGGAGACCTCAAGTTTGAAAGGGTCTTATCCTGCTGAGGGAAAACTGGATGTGGTTTGCACAAGAAGTACCCACATTGTTTTTTGGTGAAACTCTCGTAAAAACCAAAATGAAATTACAAATGGAATCACCCTATTCTACTGGACAAACATTATAACTGAAAATGTTTCTCATCAAAGTCAGTGCAAAATAAGGGAAAGGGTACAGGGGACCTTAGTTCTAACCCAGAAAATGCCACTAACTGTGCCACCATGAAAGATCTACTCCTTTAGGACTCAGATCAGCATCTGTAAAATGGGAATAACTGGGCTAAGTCCACCTCAGAGGAGTACCTGGGCAAAAACAAAAGGGAACAATCACTGCAAAAGCCAAAGGGCTGAAACAAACACATCTGCTGCCCTCCGATATCTCACCTGTGAGGTTCTTAAAGTGCAGTCATGGGGAAATAGCAGTATGCAAGCACATCTCTGGTTCACCCCTCTCCCTGCAGGCATGGCTCTGAGGGGTGGTCCCCCCCAGAGGTAAGCTCCTGTGTCTAATTGACTTGCAGTCACAAAATGTGCTCCCCACGTGGCCTGCATTTGTCCTTTCCTAATTTAGGGTCATTTCTCCTTGTTGTTCCTACACTGATGACTAAAATTAATCTCTGGCATTTCCCAGCAGCTAAATCATCATAATCAAACTCTGCAGCTGCTAGATTTGCTGACTCAAACCCCCTATGTATTCATATGATATTTGCCGGGTAATTACAGAATAGAGGTAATTATATTCATGACTCCATTACTCTCATAATTCCAGAGACCCAGAAATCACTTAAAAAAAAAAAACTCACAGAGCCCAGAGAAGAAATTCCTTCAATAGCTACCCTAAACTACCTCTTATCCTGTTTGTCTTTTCACTTCATTCTTTCCTCAAAACCTTCCCATTCAACAGTAGCAGGTCCTGAGCCCCTTGGTGAAAGGGGAAAAGGACAGAGATAAAACACAGACTAGGATGGGGCCACTCACATTAGTTAGGACCAAAAAGGGTTTGGGTGGTTTAAATCAATGTGCAGTGTCTACAGTAACACGAGTTACTACTATAACAGTTAAGCCTTAAGTTCCAGTGGGTTCTCCGGTGCTTACCACAGTGAAGATTTATTTTCTATTCACACCACAGTCCAGTTCAGATGTTTCTCATGACACACCTGTGATGTGCTCATTAAGAAACCCAGGCTCCTTCTGTATTGTGGCTCTCCCCACTCTAAGTCCTCAATGGTTTCTCCAACCAGCTAACAAATAGGAGAAGACTTTGGTAACTCCCTAGAACCAGACATGACACTCATCAGTTCCTCTCATCAATTTCTATTAGCAACATCTTGGCCCAGGGCCCCACCTATATGCAAGGTATCCCTTGCCAGAAAGCTACTTCCTGGCAGCAGCTCTATGCAATGATACAGAACGCACACCTTTGGTGGCTACCCAAACACTTCTGCCAACAGTGTGATGCTAACAGGGCATAGAGGAGCATCCCAGGGCATTTGGGAAATGATGGATCATCAGAAGCTGTGTGCCCTGCTGTACAAATTAAAGTGGTTAAACAAATGCAGTTGTCCCTTGGGACAATCCAGTATTGGCTTCAGAACCACCTGAGAATACCATAATTAATGGAATATTGAGTCCTGCAATTGGCCCCGTGGAACCCAAGAAATGGCAAAGGAAATTCACCATCTTTATAAAATTGCCTTCTATCAATTTAACATCCAAAAAGGATCCCATCATGTTGGCATCCCAGTGTGACCCTTGAGTCATGCCTGGGCAGACTATTTAATCTCCCTTCCCATATCTCACTCCCACCCAGCCTTTTTTGTGCACTGCTAGATGATGTGGCAGTGTTGCCCTCAAAATTCTCCCCTTAGAAGTCCTCCCTAGGAATCTGTCTACTCCTCACTGCCCATAATTTGTGCCATGACTGTCCCTCTCTGCAGCTCAGCCTGCCAGGGCACTCATAGAGAGGACATCATGTATATCCAGCAATGGTGAGACACCCCAGCAAGGACTCTGATCACCAATCAAAGGGGCAGGCAAGGTGACTGCTAAGCTTGATTAAGGCAGAGAAGAAGGCCAGTTGTGAAGGCAGAACTCGGGAGTCAGGATTCTGTCAAGTCCTACACTTTGAGGGCTGCCCCTGAGGATGCTTGCCCCAAGATTGATGGCAGCAGAGGAGATCCAGTAGCAGAGACCCTGGAGAGTATAGCAGGATGACTGGGCCCCTGGACTTTGGGTTCTACAGAGTCCCAGGAGTGGCACAGAAGCTGCTTGTGGACTCGGAAGTGTTAATCTGGGACTGAGCCTGAGGCTGAGTGGCATCAGCAGATGTGCCCATGAGAAGTTTAGAACTGGGGGAGGGGAGATGAACGTGGGAGTGACGATGAAGCCAAACACAAGAGAAGCTCACATAGTGGTCCTCGTGAAGCATTTCACCCACATCAGAAGAGCCCATCAGACTGGAGTCCATTGACCATCACCCAACAGATGGTGGCCCCCACCCATGCAAACATGTGTAATATACAGGCATTCTTTTCAGTTTTTAAAACTCCAACCTAATGGCTCTCCTATATTTTCCATTCTGAATTTTCCACTTCAGCAGTTTTCTTTTTGTTTGTTCCAGAAAAAGGACAGAATTAAGTTTTACTGTGCGTTTCACACTTGAAAACCTCTACAACAAGATACAGCTTTTCCTCAGAACTGCTTTTGTGGCAGATTGTGGCAACCCATGGGTGGGGAAACTAAGGGCAGACTCCCAGCACAGCAGGAAAAACCCAGAGGGAGCACTTCTCTGAGGTCGAGCTCCCTCCACGGGAATGTGAAGAAGGCAGGTCACAACCTCTCAGATAAAAATAAGAATTGCCCAGTTGATATGCCATCCTCCAAAGCATGATTCCATCTCATCCACTTTCTCATCTGGGAAGCCCTTCAAATTTCCAAACACTGGTAGAAAAAAAATTTTTTGTAGTATCACAATTTTTTTCAAAATGCAGTGTATAGAAGCATATATATTAATAAACAATAATAATGAGAAAAGCTCTAGTTTCCATTTTATTCCCCTTCAAGTAGAAAATGGACCTTTGCTATCCCCTACCCCATTTTTGGAGCCTCATTCTTTGTGTCCTCTTTCTGCACAGTTCCATTATATCCCATCTGTCCAGAACTGAGCCATCCTCAACCATCCAGAGCACAGTGGCAGCAGGGGGCGGAGGGAAAAGAGGTGCGGCAAGGCAGCTGAGAACCCAAGCTAGAGGTCTCCCTGTCCACCCAGAGACATCAGCAACCACAAGGAAACCTCAACTCCTTGTTCCTACATTTTAAACACTAGTGAGTTTAGTTCTCAACCCATGGCATACTAAGGATAGTGCAATGGAACAGGGAGAAGGACAGCCACCATGGGTGACAAAGGCTCTGAAAGCACAGTAGGTGGGGCTGTCCATGCCTGAACCAACAATCCAAGGTTTTGCAAGAGGCTGGGAAGATTTTGGAGGAGGAGGTCTGACTCAAATGAACCAGATCAGGCAATCCAGTGTGGCAAAACTCCACAACAAGCTTGCGTTTCTACTTAGAGGAAAGGCAGAGGAGAGCAAGGATGGAAGGCAGGCCAAGCTGATACTGGGTAATTTGAACAGAGAGACCATCTGACAAGGTGTTGTGTGCAGAATTTGGGTGTGGAAGCCCAGGCAGTGTGAACACAGTAGCAATGGAAGATGCAGGTGATGTGGGGAGCTTCTGGGAGAAGGAAGGCATGAGCATCCCACAGCATCCAGGAGCACCCTGGCTTCTGAGTGAGGATACCATCAAGAGACAAGACTTCACATGGCCTGGGGATTTCATGGCTACCAGGCAACTCAGAATGGCAGAGACGGGAGGAAACTGAGACATCAAAATCCATGTCCAGTGTTCACACTGTGCTCTGAGACCTGGCTGGCAGTGGTGGCTGTGGTAGTGGCAGGTCCGCACTATGACAACAGGTGAGCGGGACAGCCGTGGCAGGCTCCCAGACCCTGCCTCCCAGGCCAGGAATCTCCCCTGCACTGGGCTGCCTCTCACTCCCTCCCCGCCCCCATCCTGTGAGGTGAACAGCCACTGCCTTGGCCCTGCGTGGGGGTCAACAGGATTTCTTATGACCCTAAGCTCACCCGGGGAGCTGGCCTCAACCATTTAGCTTTGACTGAAGAGGGCAGTGGGACGCCTGCCGGGCTGGGGAGTCAGGAAGCTTCGTTAATCATGCTTTCAGAGCACTTTGTGATGCAGAGATGAAAGACGTCTGAGGAGAGCAAAGTACAGCCATTACAATCTCCATCTTCCTAATTGAGGAAAATGAGGTTATTTCCAAGTCCTCTGTGATGCGATGGGAAATGTGCTTGATAGGCCCTCACTTGCAGCTTGTTGCCCATCACGGCTGCTCAGAGCTGAGGTAGCCAGAGCACTGCGTGTGCAGAGCACCCAGGTTACAGCCCCGCCACCCAGATGATGCCCAGCTACGCTGTGTCACTCCTGATGTATCAGCCCCAAGACCGGCAGCCTCAACAAAACATCAAAGTTGGGCACCTTCACGTGGCATGGAAGTCCTCCTCCTCTGCACTGAGTAATTGGAACAAAACGACCCAGGTAGTCTTGCTGTAACATCAAAGCTGCATATAATAACCTCACAGATGAATTTAAGAGTGAATACATTCACAGCCACTGCTCAAGTTTGAAGTATGCTGCAATGTTTTGCAGCTTCAGTACCAAACAAGAAGGAAAAAAAAATCGCCAGCCATTGCTTCCTCTAGTAACCCTTCCGGGCTGCGGTGGAAGGTGTGGGTTTATCGTCTTTACGTAAGAACAGTCTAAGAACAATAATGAGGATGGGAACAACCAAGAACAGGACTCGAGCGGGGCAGGGGAGAAACCCCAAAGTAACATATATGTTCATACAAACCCCAGGCCACCCATGGGCTCTATGAGGCAGAGTGACACTGACCAAAACACCTGCCAGGGTTCCACCATCAAGGTCGGTGGTGGAGGCGCTGGTCACCCACTGTTGCCTCCAATGAATGGCTCCCTTTATTTAGGTTAGAAGACTAAAGGTGAGAATGTGTTTATGAATAATAGAGCTACCAAAGAGAGAATTTCAGAATTGGTTCACGAGATAGTAGGTTGGTGTGAAAGTATTGTGGGTTTTGCTAAAATAGTAGAAATTACTTTTGCACCAACCTAATATAAATTCACTGTGGGGCAGCTGAGGTCCGAGGACCTTCCAGAAGCAAGTCGCAGGCTCTTGTTTCTAGGAGGGAACTCAGAGGTCACAGAAAAGGGGACCCAAGGACAGGATTGTGACATGCACTCTGGCCAGGAAGTATCTGTAAAATAGCATCCTTTGGAACTTATCTAAAGGTAAAGGTTCAGGACGTGTCATTTCTCAGTGCAACCCCGCACAGCAGCTGCTGTACTCCCGACCTGAGCACATCTCGTGAGGTCCACTTCTCTTGTCCTCACAGCCTAATGAAACTCCCTGGGTCTTCTGTTTCTAGTTGATCATAACTCCCTGGTCCCAAGATCTAGATGTGCTCTGCGGTCAGTAGATACATTCTACCCTTTTGTATAGCCACCACGCTGTCAGATTACATGCCAGGTTAATGCGGTATCTATTCAACCCACTTTACAGCTGAGAAAACAAGAGAATAAGGATATAACCTCTCTCTTCAGTGGGAGAACATGTAGGAGGCACGTTATTGCTATAACAGCTGATAAATACGTCCTCTTCAAATATCAGGGGGTCTGTAGATGTCACCCTCACACTAACTCTGTGAAGCAGCATTCACCGTGAAACCATGTTGCAGGGCTACACCCAAGCCTGTTTCTAAAACCCACACCCTGCCCCATTCACCTATGACCCAGTGGCATCATTGGCCCTCATTATGGGTCAAATTGTGTCTCCCAAAAAGATGTTGGAGTTCTAACCCCCAGTACCTGTGAAAGTAACCTAATTTGGAAATAGGGTCTGTTCAGATGATCAAGTCATTGGGGTGAACCTCTAATCCATTATGGCCAGCATCTTTACAAAAGGGGAGAATTCAGACACAGAGGCTGACATGCACCTGGGAGACGCCACCCACAGCTGAAGTCGGAGACGCAGGGCGGTTGCATCTACAAGCCAAGGAACACCAAAGACCACCCACCAGGAAGTCACCGGAAGCCGGGGGTCGGGGAGGCCTGGAACGGATTCCTCCTCCGAGCCCTCAGAGAGCCAACCAGCCACGGACACCTCGATCTCGGATTCCTGGCCTCCAGAGCTAAGACCATACATTTCTTCTGGTCTTGCTTTTTTTTTGTTTTTTTTTTTTTTTTTTGTGCCACCATTCAGTTTGTGGTATTGTGTTAGGGTAGCCCTAGAAAAGTGAGATACCGCCTCACACTCACTCCAATCGTTTTGTCCTCATTGCTCACACTGAGGCGGCAGGCCTTCCCCTAGACCTCCACCCACCTCTCCAGCTGGCTTCCCTTGCAATGCAAAGGGTAAGTCTGGGCCAGTTTCTGCAGAGGTTTGCAGATGCTCTTTTATTCCAGGTCCTGTCCACCCTACACACACACACACACACCCACACACACACCCCACACACCACACACACACACCACACACCACACATGCACACACCACACACCCCACATACCACACACACACACACCCCCACACACCACACACACACACACCACACACACCCCACACACACACCCCACACACCACACACACCACACACACACACACACATCCCACACCCCACACACACACATACACACCACACACCCGCACACACACACCCCACACACCACACACACACACCCCTACACAAACCCCCCACACACCACACACACACACACACACACACACCCCACACATACACCCCACACACACCACACACACATACACCACACCCCTCCACACACACACTCCACACACCACACACACACATACACACACACACACCACTGCCCTAGAATGGAGAGGCAGGGACCAATGGGACCAGAGGGCCTGGGCCAACCTTGGCACATTGGGTAGAAGCTGGAAAGTCAGGGGGATCCTTGCTTGTTTTCTGTTTGTATTTGTGTTTTTGTTTTTGAGACAGTGTCTCGCTCTCTCACCTAGACTGGTGTGCAGTGGTACAATCACGGCTCACTGCAGCCTTGACCTCTGAGATTCAAGCAATCCTCCCACCTCAGCATCCCCAGTAGCTGAAACTACAGGCACACACCACCACACCCAGCTAATTTTTGTATTTTTTATGCAGACAGGGTTTCATCATGTTGCCCAGGGTGGTCTTGAAATCCTGGACTCAAGTGAACCTCTCACTCTGGCCTCCCAAAGTGCTGAGACTAAGGTGTGAGCTGCCACGCCCAGGCCCCTTGTTACCTGAGGCTTCCCCCTACCAATATCAGCACCACCCTTTGTCTCTGGGGTCAGCAGCCAGGCTCCTGAGCCACCACATTTTTCCATCATATACCCCACATGTCACTGTGGAGAGTCTTTTCTTGTCCCATGTCTACTTCACCAAGAGGATAAATTCCTCTAGGGTGCCAGGGCTGGGCATCTCTCCCTGCCACCTCCCAGCAAGGAGCTTTTGAGTGCTTGCTATTAAGTGACCCTGGAAGACACAGACCTCCTTGTCCCTGTGTTCCCCAGAGAGCCCAGCAGAGCATTTCCTGATGTACTCTCTTCCCCTGGGAACTTTCACTACTTCACATCCCACTGATGTCACACAAATTCACTGCCGCTTTGCCTGGTCCTCATGCCCAAACTTGGAGGCTGTGTGGGAGTGCCTGCCTCTCTCACTGTTGCCCTCTGCTCCAGTTTGGGCATCTTCACTAAGCAAAACAGAGGTCCTGTGACACCCTTATAGCTTCAAATGAGGCCAAGGCTGCCAGTTCACTAAAGAAGCAATCGAGACAGGAATGGGACAGTCTGCACAGGCACAAGCTCATAATCCACCTGTCCTTCTCTGCTAACTGGGCCCCTGTGCCTTGAACTCTTCAGCTCCCCATCCGAGGATTCCTGTGACATCCTCTTCAGGTCCTCAGGGCCTCAGAGATGGGAGGAGGCTGGCAAGTTCGAACAATGAGAAAGAAAGCATTCCCTCGGATGCAAACAATCAGGCTGAAGAACTTCCACAAAGGCCCTTGCCATATCATGATTCTGACCTAGACATTCAGTCTTAGAGTATTTCTTTTCACTTAAATGTTGTGCTTTACTGTCAATAGCAAAGCTTTGTTGATTTAACTTTGTGCATTGTCGCTTTTCCTATAAAGGGATGATTTTTTAAAAGCTTGTCAGTTAAGTATGATTACATCCTGTATAAACCAGTTACTTTTCTTCCTGCAAATATATATCTGATTTTAAAATGTGCTTAATAGAAACTCCCATATAGACCACTTCTCCTCCATGAAGTGAGGCCTCATGTTTGATTTACTTTGTTTTCTGTCAGTACCTGGCCCCTGCACATGGGATCTCGCCACTCACAGATACCCAGGAATTAAATGAATTAAATGCAGGGGTGGATGACGAAAAAGCTTCTCCAAAAAATCGAGTATTTGGAGATTTAGCAATATCTCTAGGGCACTCTGAGCCTCTCTAGGTTACCTCTGAAATGCACAGGATTTACAAAGGATTAAGAGAAACTTGAAAATCTCTAAAAATGCAAGAAAACAATTAATGACTTAAAAATAGGACTCTTAAAAAAAAAAAAGGAAAATAGGACTCCTTAAGGTCGATTAGGAATATGGTCACATAGCAAAAGACAGTGGAAGAGACAAGAATATTTTAAGGGACCTTTGGGTCCAGGATGACATCATCTACATCTCATCTTTTCCCACTTTCATTATTAAAACAAGGCAACTGCTTCTTCCCCATCGGCCTCTTGCCCCTTGATTTCTAGCTGACATCCCATCTATGTCAGCTTAGTGTCCATCATCTCAGTGATGCATGTCTCTGGCAGCTTTTCAGTAGCTCCCTTCCTTAACTGTCACAGCGCTGTAGACATGGAAGGAGGGAGTTCAGGGGAGCAAGATCAGATAACCAAGTCATAACCACATGGCCACCCATCAGTCACCCAACTTCTGCCTAATGCCCCCCGAAGCACCCAGATCTATTATGTGGCGTTGCCTACATAATCCCTAGTGCAGTCAGGCTTTAGGTATCCCTCCTTTATCCCACTCGCCATAATATACACCGCATCTGTACCCCACGTGCTTACTTCTACAAAGAAGATCTTTTCCCTTCCCCAGCCATATAACATGCTCGTCCTGTAAGGTTCGGCTCAAGCCTCTAACTGTCTGTGGATCCAACTTCCTTCCAGTCCTCAGGGAGCAATCCTTCCTCTAAGTGCCTGCACCGGGAATGCAGCAGACTGTTCCCAAAGCAGCTGGACTTGGGTGAAAATTGATATTTTCATGTGGACGTACTTTATCCTCACAGCTCAAGGGTAGCTTCCTGGAAGTCCATGTGCTGAGCACGTAACATTCAGTATTTACTAATGTGAAGGACCGTGGTCAGTCGGTCCCTATCAAGAATACAGTAGGGGGAACTGAAATAGGGTACATGTGGATGAAACGTAAGAAAACAGTTCTGTGCGTTACTGGTTGTACTACTTCGGCTTCCTCATACTTTTCCAGCATTTTGCAGACATTCCAAAATACTCCTGAGAAGTATATAACACCAGTCTCCAGAGAAGCACTGCAGAAACCATGCCGGCCTCCATGCTAAGCTGTGTACCTGGTGCTAGGAGTACAAAAGCAGCCCCGAGCTCACTCCCACTAACGCACCGTGGCTGACCTTCATCGCGTACCTGGAAAGCAGTACGGCAGGCCCGTCTCATGGACTCCTCAATCACGCTTCTCCCAGAGTTGTCCTAGGTCTTAGGCCTTCCCTCCCTGGAGCTGCAGGACCACGCCCATCTGTATCACAGGCTGCCAGCCCTTGCTATTTCAGCCCCATCCCTGGATACAGTTTCAACCAGTCCAGGTTTGGCCCAGATACTAGTGTTTTTCAAAAGCTCCCACTTGTTTCTAAAGTGCATCCAGACAGAAGAATTGCTGCCCCATACACCGCCCCCACCGCCACCACCACCGCAGTCAGGGGAGGGGAGGCAAGAGTGGCCACATGCCCCTCCCTCTCTGGCCCTTCCCTTTGTTCTACAAAGGCTGGCATTATGGATAATCTACAAAAGGTCTGTGTGCAACTCTGAGGGATAAGAGAGAGGTAATAAAATGTAAATGAGACACAAATGATTGTACAAAACTTCAAGAGAACTACTAAGCTCTTCACAGAAGCTATTCTCACCACCACACCCCAGTTCCTAGCATTGCTTCCCAGAGCTGAGGTCAGCTAACCCCTTCTTCTGGAAGAGAGTCCCTCTTCTGTCCTTTCTTTTTTAACTTGTCATATGCTTTATCCCTGGAGACTGGTCTCAGCATTTCATCCAACCCTTCTGCTCAATAACAATCCTTGAGACTCCACTCTTTCCATGATTCAAGTTATTCAGTCTGAAATAACCTCACTGGTGCCTTGAACCAGCCCAGAGCTTCCCGTGATCACTTCACTTTATAAAGTCCTTCACTGGGACTCTCCTTTCCTGGGAGACACTTGGGCTACAAGTACTCTTCCCAGACCACCATGAGGATTCTCTGTACGTCATCACACAAAACAGCCAAGGGGCTTCTCTCCTGCTTCCAGACCAGGTGTCCCCAAACTTTTTACACAGGGGGTCAGTTCACTGTCCCTCAGACCATTGGAGGGCGGCCACATACTGTGCTCCTCTCACTGACCACCAATGAAAGAGGTGCCCCTTCCTGAAGTGCAGCGAGGGGCGGGATAAATGGCCTCAGGGGGCCGCATGCAGACCTTGGGTCGTAGTTTGAGGACGCCTGTTCCAGACCATGCCCAGGGGTCTACCAATGCATCGGAAATGACTTGCCAAACAAGTCACCTGCCCTTGAGGGTCACCCTTTTGCACCCAGAAATCCTGACAACTGTGGTTTTTCAATCCTGGCTGCACATTAGAATCACTTGAGGAGCTTTGAAAAAACATCCATTTCTGAACCATGAGCTGGTCAATTAGATGAGAAGCCCTGGAGATGAAGCTCAGGAATGGTTGAGAATCACACTTGCAGATGCTTTGAAAGTAAAATGTTTTCTTACTTTGCAACAGAAATTCATATGCAGGACACCTTTCCTCTCATTCTGCATAAACAGAATGGGGGATGACACAAGGTTTACTTTTTGACCCTCATGTGTTGAGCAAATATCTGGAGGCAGACTAAGTAGATGTGGTGTATTTACATCCCAGTTATACAAACAGGATTAGGATGCAGTCCTGTTATGGGCTGAATTGCCTCTCTCCAAAATTCATATGTTGAAGTTCTAACCTCAAGTACGTCAGAATGGGACTGTGTTTGGAGAAGGGCCCTTAAAAAGGTAATTAAGGTTAAATGATGTCATTGCAGTGAGCCCTAATGCTTATAAGAATCAGGAGTCCTTATAAGAAGAGGCAATGAGGATAGACACAAAAAGTGAGGACCATGTAAAGACACAGCAATAAGATGGCCATCTAGAAGCCAAGGAGAGAGATCTCAGAAGAAACCCATCCCAAGACACCTCGATCTTGGACTTCCAGCCCCCAGAACTGTGAGAACATAAATTTCCATTCTTTAAGCCACCCAGTCTGTGGTATTTCATTTTGGAAGCCCTAGCCAACCACTACAAGCTCCTATCTTCAAGGAGCTGGCAGCAAGAGTTTAAGGCCCCAAGAAGACTGACAATAAATGAATGCCAAGACTCAAACCTAGCTCCTGACTCCAGGAGGCTGTGTCATCTCCTTTCCAGAGCTAAGAGCACAGAAGTAGCTCTTTCTGTCAGGAACACTTTAGTTGGAGTCTCACTAGAGGCAAAAAAAAAAAAAAAGAATGAACCATGTGTCTGAATCCCCGGGTCACCTACATCCCCAGGGGCCCAAGAACGCTAACTCTGTCCCCAGAAGGTCTTCCCATTCTCTCAGAGGCCCTGGCTGTTCCTGGACCTTGATGTGATGGAGGGCTGCATTCTCCGTCCACTGGAGCCGCCCCTCTCACTCTACAGAGTCTGTTTCCCATTCAGACTGCATTCAGAAGCTCCCTGTGTGGGGTGTGACATGCTTGAATGCTCTCATTGGAGCAGCTTTATCCCAGAGCCTGAAACTGTGACAAAGAAGACACCTTCACCTGTGAATTAGCTTGATTTTTCCAGCTGCCACTGTGAACTTCTCCATCAGAAGGCCCAGCCTCTGTACAATCCACATCCCTGAAAGCTGGAACATTCTCCAGCTAATAGCAGGCTTTTTTTTTTCTTTCCCCTTTTTCTTTTTTTTTTTTTTCTTTTTTTAACTGTGAAATGTCCTCTTTTAGTGGGCAACTTGAAAAATGCCCTTCCAAAGAACTGAGTTGTCAGTATAAACGTCTAAATGGACCTTTATTAGAACCATAAAAAAAGGCTACTTAACATGTAATTGGCCCATTCTTCATGCTTAAATACACTGTTAAAATCATACCAATAGCTAACTTCGAAACCCGTGGTAAAAGCTAAATGTTTTATCTACAGGCTCCATTTTATAGCCTGGTAAGATGAGATCACATCAATCTTTGTGTCTTTCAAAAGATGACAGATAGAAATTTCCCAGATACCTTCACACCATTCACTTTTTCCTTTCAGATTTACTGAAATTAGCTAGTGGAAAAGTCACTCTAACAAGATCATCCCATAAAAGCTCGCTCCAAGTAGATTGGGGAGATGAACTCAAGTCCTGCTTACCCCAGTGTGGCTCTGCTTCCATCTCCTTTCTTAATCCTAATGTTCATATACTGTTTATTATCAATCAGTTTATAGATCTCTAGTTAATATTTGCTCAGGGCTTATGTTGATTTCTCAATACATGCAATTTTCTGGTTTCATCTTTATCTTCAAGGATTAGATTGGATCGAGTTGCCTTGTAGTAATTTAGTTTTTATCTTATGCCTTACAGTTTTATGTTCTTGTAATAGCACTTGCTTTTCCTTTTTTATTTAATTAAATATATCTTATTTCACAACTACAGCATTTTTTTTAGTTTATTTATTTAACAGCTGGCAGGGTGCTGGTGTTTTGTAGAGGGAACCACGCTGGGTATTTTTAGACATTCAGAAGTTAGGGAATGCTCCAGCTGAGAAGCAGGAAGAAAAATCTGAACTTGAGAGATGAATGCTCAGAGATTAAACTTGGATTGCTTTGGTTGCATGATGGAGCTCCATAGATTAAGTCCTTAAAACAAAAACAGAAACAAAAACAAACAACAACCCAAAACAGTACATTTAAAAGTACGTTCAAGAAAGAAGTTGCAAGACTTGATCTTTGGTCTTCTGAAGAACAGCTGGCTCTTCCCATTGGCTCAGCCAGTAAGGAAAAATGACGTGTTGCTAACGCCTTAGGAGCATGCATGCACATTCCCACAGAAGACTCTAGACCTACAAGGTTTTCCAGCCATCACTGCGCTCAGCTCCATTCAACAACCCTGTGCACACAAGATTTGGTTCAATACAAGTTGTGTGCAGGAGTATGGTAGCCTCTGGCTAAAGGATGATCTCATTGTTTGTTCTAATAAAGACGGGAATGCCAGTGATGGGATTGAATACCAACGCTGGGCTCCGCAGCCCTTCTTTCACTATGTTGACCTCACTAGGCTCCTTCCCGGCTTGAAACAACAGCAACAGCATCACAAAACCTTGCAGCTAGGGGGAGTCAAGTGAGGCACCTAGGTGGTAAAATTTAACGGGAGCTCATATTCAGAGTCAGGTAAAGTTTGCAAGAGCCTGGCAGTGGGTGTCTTCCTCAATTTTAGACACTAGACACCCTGCTTCACTTACCCCAGTGCTAGCCCTATGGTACCTTCCTGGAAATATTCCCTCTGCAGGGCACTACTGCACCAAAAAGACCCAGCTAGAATGCAGCCCCCTACCCTAGGTTTCTTGAACCTGCACCTGGGATCATTTGGAACCATCAGCCAGACAACTTTCCTCCATCCTTACCAGGATACCTCTGCTCCATGTCCTTTCTTATGAGAAGCACTACCGTGTTTCCAATGCTATCCATGGGAAAAAACTTGGAAGACCCTAGTATTTCCCACTCATCTATTGGACCATCAAATGTTACTGATACTGACCCTTCTTCTGTGGCATCTCCCCTTCTTTCTAGAGTCACAGCTTTAAATCAAGCTGGCATCAACTCCCAGCTGAATTACTGTGCCAATTTCCTAAGTGGTTCCGTGCCTCCAGGCCTACCCACCCCCCGAGCATCCTCTACAGAAACGGTTTGCAAAGTGTAGTCCTTGAACCCGCAGCAGCGTTACTTGGACACATCATAGTAATGTAAATTCTCAGGCCCCTTCCCAGAACTACCAAATCAGAAATTCTAGAGGGAGAGTTCAGCACCCATGTTTCAGCCTGCCTTCCAGATAATCCTGACACTCAATAAATTTTAAGAACCACTGCTCTATTGTATACAATTTAAGCCAAAGTCCATGCTACCTTCTAGCTTAAAAATTCCTCATTGTCCACCTTAAGATGACGCTCAAACTTGCTAACCTAGCTCTCCACATAGTTCACAACATATCCTCATTCTACATCTCTGGTCATGTTGCTTACTGCCCCCTGACCCATATCTCAAGCCCAGCCACACTGCTCTCCAGACTGAACCCCAGAGTGGGCAGCTTCCTCCTTAGCTACCTTCTGTTCTCCAGGAATAATATCCACGTGTCCAAGAACTGTATTATTATCCTATTGAAAATACACCCACAGCAGGGTTGACCATCCTGAGGATAGATTAACCATGCAGAGGCCATAGACAAGGCTGAGAGCGGAAGAACTGCCATGTGCTGAATGCCTGCCACTGGCTGACCCTGTAGTGGATTAATTTCCCTACAATGTCTCATTGAAATACCTACAAAAATTTTAAAGACCTGTGAAGGTCTGAAGGAAACAAGGAGGTAAGTATACCCAAGCCCAAAAGCAAATATGAACAGGAAGACCTTTCTGGAATCAAAAATAGAATAGGAACAGGTATAAAAAGACAAAAAGAACCTACTACCTTTCTTCAGGGCCCCTCTGGAATCCTGGGGTCCAAAAACCAGCCCAGGGTCCATCCTCTGAAAGCCTTGATGCCTTTTCTCCCTTTGCTGACTCTCACTGAAGCAAGAAAGCCAAAGGACACTTGTAGTAAGCCCTTCATCCAAAGACCCAGGACTGTTTTTGCTGAGTCAGGATAAACACAACCAGTCACAGAAAGAACAGGGGAACGTGAGGGCCTGCAAGTGAGCACAGAGTTTAGTGCTGGGAGCCCGGGTCTCCAGGCCACAGATCTGCCACTCACCAGGTTGGAGACAACACCCAGCCTCAATGCATGGCCAGACCCCAGGGTCTGGACTTCTTTTGCTGAGTTCATGCATAATGAGGTCACCAAACCAACCTCTCTCTAAAGGCCCATCTGACATATGTGAGCATAGCATACTGGTGAGGCAAATCCCCTCTGTCCCCAGGCATGATAAAATGGCCACCTGAAGTTTCAGTGTCTATGGAGAAACTGCTATCAAACCAATTTGCAAGTCCCAGACTCTGCCAGGGACCGCCATCCTTCCCTGCTGGAGTGCAACATCAACTCCTCCTCTTGGGGTGACACGGGGAGAGGGCTGTTTTTGAACTTTTTCTCTTATAGTCTGAGGTTTTCAAGGGTGTTCTGCCTTTCAGATTTATTTCGGCAAGTTGCTGTTAATTGTGTTTTCAATTAGTTATGTTTAAAACATCTTGAGATTTGGGCAACTGAAATTGCAGTGCATTAATAATTATTAAACAGGGGTTCTAATCCATTATTTATTGAATAAATTTTTAATACTAATGCAGAATCCATTGTCACTGACACCATGAGTTTGGCCATTAAGAAAAAAGCTGACGAAAGGAAACCGAAGCTCCAGGATTCTTAAATGAAGGCCTGTGGAGCACAGCTTCCTGGAGAATGGATTGGCAGCTGTTTCTCTTTTATGTCTGTTTAATCAAGGCTTTGTTGCCTAGAGGAAGGGGGGCAGTTCCCACATAGTAGGTACTCAGTATATGTTTGTACAGGGAGTGAATGAATGCATGAATAAATAAATGAATTTAAGAATAATTAAACCAGGAGAGTTTTTTTTGTTGTTTTTTTGTTTTTTTGTTTTTTAAGATCTAAGCTCCTTTCTATTTTAACCATTAACAAATACTTACAGAGCATTCAGCCTGGTACAGAAGCGTCCGTGATGGATAAGACAGTAATTCCTTCTCTCTCAGTCTGACAGATCATCATAATACACATTTAAATATAATTATGATAAAATGTGGTAATCCAAGGTGGCCCGGAAGCCCACATGAGGGCGTGACCCTGGCTGGAGCAGTCAGAGAAGACTTCGGTGACGAGATAATGGTAGGTACCAGAGGCAGATTTTTCCAGATGTGGAAATGAGGAAAGGGTAAGACAGCATATTTGGGGGCGTGTGCAAAGACAGCATAACACGTAGGTGGCACATTTGAGATCATCCAGAATTTGCTCGGGGCATGAGGAAGTGAGAGGCTCGAAAGGCAGATGGGAACAAGAATGTGAGGACTCCGCAAGCCATGATTAGAACCTTGGTTTTCATTCTACGGACAAATCCACAGGTAGGTGTTAAGCAAGGGACTGATGAGTCCGATTTTTCTTTCAGGCCAGCCCTCCAACTCATGTGCTACTGAATAACCTCAGCGACATGCTGGTGAAGCTTAGATAACATTGTAGCAAATGGTGGGGAAGAAAGGGTGGGATTCAGTTATTTCATAGCTAGAAGTGTGAAACAGACCCCACCACTAGGTAGAGGTAAGGAACGTGGAAGAAAGACCCAGAGATGCCCTAGTGTTTTCGCTATGCTGTCTTTGAGGAAGGTGGGTTACGCTGATTGCATGTGGTGAGGTAGGGGGCAGTGGTGAGAGAGATGAAGAAAAGTTTTAGAACAATAACTTTGAAGTGCCTATCGGCAATGCAGGTAAATGTCCAGCAAACAATTAGATATACCATTCCAGAGATCAGCAAAAAATATGGATTGAGTTATAGATGGGGTGTAATTCATGCAAGGTAGTCACTTCAAGCATTTGTTCAGAATATACTATGCCTAACATTTGGCTAAATTAACCTTTTGCTGTGGAGAGCCATTAAAAATGATTTCCAATAGAATTTTAAAAAAACAAAATCTAATCAAACACAGGGAGAGTCTCATATCTCTATTTAGGGCAAGGAAATGCACACAATGAGAAAGTAAAGCAGTGGAATGAACAAAAGAGACCTTTGGGATTCTCTCCAGTCTTGAACTCAACCCAAAACCAGTGCATGGATCGATCAATATTACAATGCACCACCTCTAAACCTCGAGGAATCCAGAGACACAAAAGTGACATCATACCACCCCTCTTAGCCTCATCAACATCCCTCAGAAGCTTTGAGCCCCAACCTTAACTCTCTGTCCTACCCTCTTTCAAAAATCTTCTCCAGCCACTGCAGACTAAAGAGTCTCTACTCCTCTGAGCACCTTTAACCTTGCCAAGCTCTCATGCACATGTGGCCGGGGGATTTTTAACTTGTCCTGCTCAGCCAGATATCCCCACACACTACTGCTGTGCGGCTTGGACTCCTGGAAGGCCACGGCCCATCCCCACCCCACTCACAGACTGTAGCAAGGCCCAGCTCAGATTGAGCATGTAACATTTTGCTCTGGTCATTTCTGGTTCCTTGGGAGCCTCCACTCCACCACTGCTACCCTTCCTCCAGCATGTTCAGCTTGGCCAGTACAGAGAAGAGCACACATTAGGTGTTCAGTGAAGACCCAGGTATAATGGCCCATTTGATCTATTTCCTAACACCTCCTCTTTCAAGTTCACAGCAACCCTGGGATTCAGAAAGTCTCAATCATCCCTTCAGCACCAGCAGGACTCTGAGCCCTTGGCTCCTGCAGCCTTGCAAGCTGGAGAGAGTAGAGAGAAAGGAGAGGTCAGTGAAATGGGTTAGACCCAGCCTCCCTCTGCCTACCCTCCCACAGGCCTTCCTGGAAATACTTTGGAATCCCTAAGAACAGATACCCAAAGCCTGTAAGTCACAGTCTTGGGGCTGGAAAAAGTGTAAATGAGAGCTATAGCATCCAAGACGGGAGGTGGCCACATCCACCTCTAGTTGAGAGGCCTCTGGGCCAGAGGACTCCAAAGTGAGGTCTGTAGGAGTAGGCAAAGCAGTGACATGAAGGAGGATGTGGAGTGGTAATAAGTGAGCCATGCCCGGAGGCTGTCTCTGCCCTTCCAGACAAAACTGCCACTCCCTTTATCTTCTCACACATTTTTATCCCTCTGCTTGTTTTCCTTTCTGCTTCCTAGATGTAAGTTCCTTGAGGCCAAGAACCTGAATTTTTCACCTTTTTTTTTCCCCATAAGGCCTAGCAAAGGACATGGCATATGGTAAACTCTCAGTGAATTGTTGTTGAATAAACATATAGATGAACCCTATATTTTGAGAAACTATAACTGTACAATTTTTAAATTGTATCTGCTATTTGGGTTAGTGTCTTCCAGGAAAAAATAAGAATCCATTAATAACATTAGGATTTTAGGAAAATTGGTTTAAAGGAAAATGTGTTACCTTGTGAATATTCTGTGTTCTTAGGGAAAAGGAAGTCAGGGGGGGAAAGGCAAACATCCTGCTCCAGAAGAATTGAGCTGAGGCCAGGAAATAAAAATGAGAAGGAATTTAGCATTGGTGTTGTTACAACCAACTATCAGGATTATTCTTTTTATAATTTTTTATGAGACAGAGGGAGGAAGGGGTGGTAGGTTTCACTGAAATTACACGAGTGAATGAATGGCAGGATTAGAATATTCGCTATTGGATGTAGTAACATCATGCTACAGAGATAAGCAGACCATGTCATGTTTGACATATAAACCTAATGATTTTTTAAATAATAATGACAACAACATAAACAATACAGAATGATCTTAAAGATTACATTATCTGATTTGACTTACACATAATCCCGCAATTACCACTGCTATTGTCCCTTTCTAAAGATGACAAGTTGAAGGTCCAAAAGTTAACCAGTATTAGATCTGGGACTCAGATATGTATCTCTGGACATCAATCCTGTGATTTTCTTCTCTGTGATACTTGGATAGCTTTCTGATAGAAAATTCCCTGGAGGTCTAGGAAATGATAAAGGTTCTTATTGCTAGATAAGAGCTTAGAGGACCAAAGCCCCAGCTTACACAGAAAAGCAGAGTTATGGAGGCACTCGGGTCTCATCTATCCACTTGGAATTTGAATCCCATAATTAGCAGCCTGAAACACCTGCCTTTTCCAGGCATGGATTCATGGCAAAGCTGGCCCTATTTAGAAGCCACAGAGGGGTTCAGTCTGGAACAGGGCTTCCTTATGGAACCATCAGACGATGGGTCATAGCTGGGACTATGATACTATGAGTATCAGAGAGGGAACCTCGCTTCTGAAAGTATGAAAGCTATAAGGGGTGATGCCAAGGGCTTATGCCTGGATGGCATCTGCAGCCCTGTGACCCCTGCTCTCCTGGCATGCTGCTGCACTGGCTTCCTCACCATAGAGCGGAAAGAAAACTGTCAGAGCACAGGCTTGTCGTGAGCCCATGCTGGAAAAAAGAAGCATGAACAAGCACTTGTTAGTGCAAGTCACCCTGTCCTGGGAAGACAAGTCTGAAGACTGTCACACCCCTGCCTCTTTCCTTTTCACAGCTAACCTTGAACCCCAATGACAGCGTGGGAGGGGAGGCAAAGATCAAGGACTCGGCATGCTCTCCAGCCTCCGATCAAACTCCCATCCTGGCTCTGTTCAACCTGCAGGTGGTTCCTAAGCAGGAGCAGATCCGCCTGCTTGTGCTGCCTGCATCTGTGTTGTTCCACTTCTAATTAGGCCCGTCCTGCCCTATTACAGACAATGGAAGTGTGTTTTAAATGAAAGCCCATCTCTTTTCCCCTGACTATACTAAACCTCTTCATTTCTCTTCGCCTCCTCTGCAGTTAGTAACTCAAGTCTGCTTGGAGCTAAATGACCCAGTTAACACAGCCTAGACGGCTGATGGTCCTGTGCTCGCCTAGGAGTGGCCCTCACAACACAGAGGCTATTACACATTGCATCATTTTTTATTCTGCTTGTAATTTACGTCTCTAGACCAGAAACCCAAGAGGCTGGTGGGTCTGGATCCACAAGGGAAGCTAGCATCACCTTAAGTATGACCTCACTTGTCAAACGGTCCACCTCCCAACAGGCTGGGATGGATAAGCAAGAGGTTTATCTTGTTTATTAAAGGAGCAATACTTATCTTTTGGAAAAACACACTGAAATATTTATAGGTGAAATTACTTGATTTATGGGATTTCCTTCAAAATCACAGGAGAGGAAGGAAGCGTGCACAGGGGGTTGGTATGTGGATGGGGCAGGCTTGTCTTGGGTAAACCGCCATCCAGACTGGGTGATGAGAACAAAGGAGTTCAGAAGATGCTGTCTACCTGAGCATCTGCTTGACAACTTCCCGCAAGAAAAGGTCACTCTTAATTTTATTTATTTATATATTTGTTTGAGATGGAGTCTCGCCCTTCATACAGGCTGGAGTGCAGTGGCACGATCTCAGTTCACTGCAACCTCCACCTCCCAGGTTCAAGCAATTCTTCTGCCTCAGTCTCCTGAGTAGCTGGAATTACAGGCACCCGCCACCACACCTGGCTAATTTCTTATATCTTTAGTAGAGACCAGGTTTCACTATGTTGGCCAGGCCGGTCTTAAACTCCTGACCTTGTGATCCGCCTGCCTCGGCCTCCCAAAGTGCTGGGATTAGAGGCGTGAGCCACCATACCCGGCCAGAAAAGGCCACTTTTAAACAGCAAGGTTTAAATCTGAAAACCTGAAGTAAATAGTTACTAAAAAGCACATTTTTAATTATATAAAATTTAAAGATGTGGCTGGTGTCCCCCTGTAACTTGGACTGTTTTATATTCATTGTTCAACCTGGTTTTTACTTCCAGTCTTAATCAGAGGACTTCTTTCTAATTTATCCTAAACCTTTATTTCAAAAACAGTCCCTCCGGAGCAGCCCCCAAATTGCAAGCCAGCTTCACCTCCAAAGCTTCTCTGGCAACTCATCCGCAGCCTCTGTCTATCCTCACCACAAGCAGATCATTTTCCTCGAAGGCCAATTTAGATCACGACTGACTCCCCCATTTTCTCTAGTTCATTTTCACCAGGTTTTCCTGCACCTCCCTGGTCAGGAAAAAGCAGAAAAAGAGAAAAGCAGTGATCACAGTCATGCTTGTGACTTTAGTCTTCTCTGAAAAAGGTTCTAATTCACTGGAAAAACATAAGAATCTCCTTCACTGACCCATACCTGTATATAAACTGCTGTTTGGACCCTGGTGCCATTTCTCTGGTACTTTTGTTTACCAGCCCACAGTATGCCCAAATTATAGGCCTACAGCTCAGAGGAAGGAGCCTCCTCACAAGCCAAGTATAGCAAACCTGACTCTACTAAATCACGGACAAGGCCTCGCCACCTCTCTCTGCCTTTTTCTCTCTAAACCTAGCTAACTGCTTAATCCCATTCCATCTCTACTCATAGCTACAGTCTTGATCTCTTCCTGTGCTAACTCTAGAACTTTCCAGCCATGAGGGTGTCACCTTTCAGATAGCTCACGCCTTTCTAGCAAGAATAATCTTTCAAACCAATTTGTATACAAATTAACTGAAATTTGGCCAGCGAAATGCATGCATGTGTAGGCATACCAACCGCATTGCCTTGGAAGACTGTGCCTAGTTTCCACGCACTCACACTCAGGATCAGCACTGACCACCTTCGGCCCAGCCACTTGTAGCCCCATGCCTGATGCCACCCTGAGCACTGTGAGCTGGGCACAACTCAGGAGCAGCCACTGTGAAAACAGGCCTCACTTCTTTACCCTCTTTCACGTCTCACTGAAGATGAGAATTGACTCTCAGAAATGTTTAATGGGGGAAATCGCCCACCCCATGCCCAGTGTGCTCCAGGCAAAACAAGGGTGGAGAAGGAATATTTCTGGAAAGAGAAAGCAAGACACAGAGGGCTGCACCCCTCCAGGAATACAGTTTCTCCTGAGTAGATCTCTTCTCCTTCTTCTCCCCTGCAGGGTGCCTATTACCTGGTTAATCAATGAACGTATCAAGTAGAGAAGCCACAAATAATTGACAGAAATATGGGACACCCCTGGCCTTTGTTACATCTTCATCCAGAAAAGAAACACCTCCTGGCCACAGCAGCACCTGAATGGATCATGGTCAGTACAACTATGTGGAGGGACATTTACAAGTGCTGATTTTCTGAACAGGAAACAGCTTCCTAATATTTCTTCCAAACATATTTTCTATACTGCATTCTATATCCACCTGGCACAATAACAGCTTCAGGCAAAGAAGAAACATGGCCAATCACGCCTCCATGGGGTCTCTCCTTCAGCCGCCAAGTTTCACCACTCTAACTTAGTAAGAGTCCCTGTCATAGATTCCCACTGGACGAATCTTTTCAGGACAGAAGCCTTGACATCAGTAAGCACGGGACAATTAGACTTCTAGTAACTCCAGGTTTCTACCCAAGAAGTGGGTGCATGCTGTTGGTCATCTCACAATACACTTTGGCAACCTCCAAGTCCCTCATCCTCACTGAAGGAGTCCGGCCACTTTTCCCAAGCTAAGCTGCAGCAGACAAGGTGAGCATTCCTACAGCTCTTTCACTTCGATACTAAACCAACCTCATTTGCAGTACTCACTGCCCTCCAAACAACTGAAGCCACCTCAGTCTGCTGGTCTTGGGGGACAGAGACATGTAAGCAATCTAGTGAGCAAGGCTTCTTACAGAAAGGGAAAGCAACATGACTACAAAGAACTGCCAACTAGTGCATCTGGGACATAACTTCAGAGGCAAACCCCCTACTCCTAAGAGGGCTCTACCTGGTGACGGAAGTTGGACTTTTTTTCCTATATATTTTTAAAGACGAGGTAACTAAGATTCAAAAAAGGAAATAATGGTAAAGTTTTAAAAATAGATCTCAGCGGCGGGCTTGCAACATAGTCGGCATTCAGTAAATACTTATGTAATTCGTTAGCTGATGAAAATAAGACAATCGGAAAGTTCTAGCAGACCTCACCCTCTTTGTATCTCCTCTTCTGGAAGGGCCTAAAACCTCTAAATATACGCTATGATCACGATGGAATTCTTTTTATCATGACTTGATCTGATTTCAAAAGAGATCCTAAAACAGAGATGGTTTTTGTTTCTAAAAACCATCTGAAGTGTATTCAGTTTCTATCCCCGAAAAGGCTTCCCCATTCTCAGCTCTACTGGTTACAGCCTAGTCCTAACCAGAGCCTTGCACAGGGCCCTTTTTTTAATAAGGATCCTAAGTGTCTGGTAGTGATGTGTCCTTTGATGTTCACTTTCTTCCAGCTAAGCATTCAGCCAGCTACAAAGGCAAATTTGCTACATGTTTCTCCCACCTAATGAAAGTGAATTTAACAGAGAACAGACTGCCAGCACCTGCCATCATTATTGCATTCAGAGAGACAATCAGAGGCAGTACCCTGCAGATGCATTCCTAAATCGGAGATTAAGTGCAGGTTCCCAAGCTACTGAAATTATTATTAAGTTTGGCACTGATTGCAGTTTAGCCCCAGCCCCACCAAGACTCGCCACTTTTGGGGAGTGTCTCAAGAGAGATGGAAATCCTGGGTGTCTCTGATGTACAGAACCTGAGTATCACTCTTCACACTGAGTGTCTTGGTAAAATAGCTAAAATGTCACCTCCATGCTACATATTGGCTTTATATTTTTCAAGGAATACTCCCATTATGTTATTGGACCCTCATGATCCCCCGTGAGGAAGGTGGGATGGGAATTAGTAGCACCCTCACTGTGTATGTGGCGATCCTGAATCATTCAGCATCATTCTGCAAGTCACCTGCAGTCAAACATGAGTCACTCACAGAGGCATTTCCAAGTCCCAGTGTTGCCTCCACCTCTTCCTGCTGAGACCACTCTGTCACTCACTGCCACTGATTTACTCCTCCCGGCCCCCTGCAAACTGAGAGATCAGTAAAAATTTGCCTTCATTTTCCCACTTTTCTCTTTTCATTGTGCTCCCAGAAATGGTGTGGAACTCGCAGCATTAAAGCCTGTTCTGCAGCCCACCACCTGAGCCATCTGGGGAGAGTGCCCTGTAATGCATTCATAGATTAATTTCAGGCAGAAATATGTTCATTATGAGTGACTCATTCCTATATGCAGTAGGGTTTTTTAAAGTCTTTTTATATGTCCTTTGATGGAATTTTTCATTGTGTTTTATGCATTCTTCATCTGATTTTTATATATGTTATACTTTTGTTGATATTGTGAATGACATTCTATTCTATTATATCTTCAAGTACATTACTTCTGATCTACAGGGATATATTTTATGTCTATCTTTTTTTCTGGAAATATAACTGGATTCTTATTGGTTCTTATAGTTTGCGGGTTCATATACTTTTTCTAAGAAAATGGTAGTAATTTTGTGTTTTTCCTTTGGTCCAGTGTGTGTGTGTGCATGTGTGTGTGTGTATCTTTGTGTGTATGTGTTAATGTATTAGCCAGGACCTCCCTAACTATGTAAACTGTAATGTTGATAGTAGGCATCCTTGTCTTATTTCTAATATTAAAGAGAGAATAAAAGGAGACAAATATTGGATGTTTGTTGTAGGTGTATAAGACTTTTATCAAATTGAAGAAATTTATATTTTTTCCAGTTTTCCAGGAGAGCTGTTATCACAAACAAGTGTTGGATTTTATCAAATATTTTTTCCTGCATTAAAAAAAATAATGTGATTTCTTTTTTAAAAAATATGGCAAATTACAGATTTTCTGATATAATATCTGCTTTTAAATGTACAAGTGAAATATTAGGGTCCTTGGACACCTGCTTCCAGCTAGGATGCTAGGATGTTATGTGTAAGAAGACCAATGTTCCTGCTGAACAGCTAGAAAAGTTAGGAAAAAATGCCAAGAAATAAATCAATTTAGGACTTGAGGAGCCAAAATCTCTGAGCAAAGAGAAGCAGACAGAGGTTAGCTGGCCACGTTTCTGCTAGGAGAAATAGCCAATTCTTGACACACATACCTAGCAGAAAACCACTGATAAAAAGCAAAGAAAACAGCAGAGGTTTTGGCAATCTCATGGGGCTGAATGGATAAAAATTGAAAGGTATAAAGTAAATGGGTTGAAAAAGATAAACCAGGAAAATACCAACTAAGAGAAGGCTAATATCCCCTATATCAAATATCAACATCTACTATAAAGCTACAGTAATTAAGACAGACAGTGTAGTACCAGCACAAGGGTAGACAGACCAATGGAACAAAATAGAAAATCCAGACGCTCACTCACACATATAGTCACTTGGCTTATGACAAAAATGCCACTGCAGTGCAGAAGAAAAATATTGATCTTTCGACAAGTTGTACTGGATCAATCGTATATCCATATGGAAAAAAGTGAATCCTAAACCCTACCTCATACTATATGCAGAAAAAGAACATCAGATGGATTGTAGATCTAGATATGAATGATAAAACAATAATTTCAGGAGAATATTTTCATGACCTTGAAACAAAGTTTTCTAAACAGGACATTTATTTAGGGATTCTTTAATTTCTTTCAAAATATTTTGTAACTTGCATAATAAACATTTTGCATTTCATTTGTTAAATTTACAACTATTTTCTTTTTGGTGCCACTGAAGTAAATTGTTTACTTCATTAATGGAGGCTTCATCACTGGAGTATGAAAATACAATCGACTTTTGCATATGTATCTTATACTCTGCAAGCTTGCTAAACTCGTTTATGGGTTCCAAGAGTTTTTTAGTGGATTCTTTAGGAATTTATATATACAGGATTATGTCAGCTGCTAATAGAGATAGTTTTACCTTTCCTTTCCAATTTAGATGACTTTTCAGTTTCTTGCATAATTGCCCAGTCTAGAATTCAACAACATTGAGTAGAAGTGATCAGAGTAGACATCCTTGTCTTCATGTACAATTGTTCCTGATTTTAGGGAGAAAGCATTTTTTCTTTCATCGTAATTATGATATTGCCTATGGATGTTTTATAAATGATCTCCATTGGGTTGAGGAAGTTCCTTCTATTCCTAGATTTTTTGGACAGTTTATGAAATTGTGTTAATTTTGTCAAATGCTTTTTTGAAATAATTGAGGTAACTATGTGGTTTGTCCTTTATTCTACTGATATGATGTATTACATTAATTGGTTTTCATATGTTGAGCCAACCTTGCATTCTTCAGATAATTCCCACTTGGTCATGGTATATAATTCTTTCTATATGTTGCTAGACTTTCAGTATTTCAGTGAGTATTTTACCTCTATATTCATAAGGAATGTTCATTGGTAGTTTTATTCTCTTCCTATGTCATTGTCTGGTTTTGATATCAAGATAATACTGGCCTAATAAGATAACTTGATAAATGTTCCCTTCCTTTTTATTTTTTGGAAAAGTTTGTAAAGAATTAGTATTAATTCTTCCTTAAATTTTTGGAAGAATTCACCAGTGAAGCAATTTGGGCCAGGACTTTTCTTTGTAGTTTTTTATGTACTGTTTCAATCTCTTTACTTGTTAGAAGTCCGTTCATATTTTCTATTTCTTGTTGAGTCAATTTGATAATATGTGTCAAAGAATTTATTAAATAATTGTATCCAAATTATTTAATATCTAAATTGCCATGCAGATGTTCATAGTGTTCTCTCATAATTCTTTTGATTTTTTTTAAGTCAGTAGCAATGTCCCCTCCTTCATTCTTGATTTTAATAATTTAAGTCTTTTCTTTTTCTGGGTCAGTTTAGCTAAAGATTTGTCAATTTTCTTGATATTTTCAAAGAAATAGCTTTTGCTTTTGCTTATGTTCTCTATTGTTTTTCTATTCTCTAGTTCATTAATTTCTGTTTTTATTTTTATTTTTTTCCTTGTATCTGCTTTAGGTTTACCATGCTCCTTTTTTCAGTGTTTTAAGATGAAAGGTTAGGTTATTAATTTGAGATCTTCTTTATTTAACACAAGTTTTTAAAGCTACACATTTTCCTATGAACATTGCTTTAAGATTTTGTATGTGTATCTTCACTTTCCTTCATCTCAAAATATTTTCTAATTTCTCTTTTGATTTCTTTGACCCATTGTTTATTTAGAAGTGGGTTGTTCAATTTTTCTAAATGTATGATTTATCATTTTTTACTATTATTATTTCATCATATTGTGATCAAAGAGCATACTTCATATAATTCTAATTCTTTTAAATGTTCAAGCCTTATTCATGGCTTAATATATGGTCTATCTTAGAGAATGCTCTATGTGCACCTGAGAATAATTTGTATTTGCCTCTTTTGGGGTGGCATGTTCTATAGATGTCTGTTTGGTCTACTTGATTTATAGTATTGTTCAAGTCCTATATTTTCTTGTTAATCTTCTGCCTAGTTGTTCTCTCCACCATTAAAAGTAGAATATTAAAGCCTCCAACTACTATTTCTTGTATTGTCTATTATCACTGCAACTCTGACAGTTTTTGCTTCCTGTACTTAGAGGCTCTATTAGTTGTATAAATGATAGCCGTTATATCATAATAGATTAACACCTCTTATCCTTATAAATTGTTCCTTTTTATAGCTATTAACTTGATGTTTTGGTTTTTGGTTTTTGGTTTTGTTTGTTTGTTTGTTTGTTTTGCTTTTTGTCTATTTTGTCTGATACTAGTACAATCAGTCCTGGTTTCTTATGTTGATGTTCACATGATATATCCTTTCCTATCATTTTACATTCAGCCTATTTGTATCTTTGAATTTAAAATGTTTACTCTGTAGACATTATATAGTTGAATCATGGTTTTTATTTTTAGCCCAATTTGACAGTCTCTACCTTTTGATTGGGTTGTTTAATCTGTTTGCATTTAATGCTGTTATTGTTGCAGTTGAATTCATGGCTGCCATTAACACTTTTGCTATCTATATGTATCTTTTTTGTTTCACTATTCATTCCTTACTGCTTTGTCTTGCATTAAGCAAATATTATCCAGTGTAACATTTTAATTCATTTAATAATTTTTTCACCATTTTTTGAAGTTATTTTCTTTCCTTAAATTTTGTATTTTTAATTTTTGGGGGTACAGAGAAGGTGAATACATTTATGGGGCACATGACATTTTTCATACAGTCATGCAATGTGTAATATTCACATCAGGATAAGTGGAGTATCCATCATTGCAAGCATTTATCCTTTGTGTTACAAATAATCCAATTATACTCTTTTAGTTATTTTAAATGTGCAATTAAATTATTATTGACTAGAGTCACCCTGTTGTGCTATCAACTATGAGATCTTACTCATTCTTTCTACTTTTTTGTACCCTGGAGATATTTTCTTAGTGGTTGCTTTAGAGCTTACCATATTCATAATACTTTATCAGAATACACTTCAGACTTATACTAATTTAATTCTAGTGAAACAAAGTAATATTACTCCTATATAACCCTATTTACTCCTCCCCCTTTTGTGGTATTCCTGATATGCATATTACCTCTAGATATATAATACATAGTTATTGTATTACATCATTATACTTATATAAAAATACATAGTTATAATTACCTTATATAACTTTGTCTTTTAAAGAAGATAAGAGAACAAAAGATAAAAAGTTTTTATTTATAGAGTTTGTTGTATTAGCCTTCTTATTTGCCATTTCTGGTTCTTTGTGCCTGTGGATTCAAGTTAGTAACCAATGCCATTTCCTTATTCCAGTACAGCTTTGCTCACATATCTCTTTTGTACTTGTATTGTGAAATACATTACCTTTCTATATGTAATGGGTCTGATAATACAATTACATGCATATTGTTTAATACAACTGCTTTCTAAATCAGTTAAGAGAAATATGCTTTTATGCTTTATTTTATAGTTGCATAATTATCTTTATTCTTTGTTGTTGTTGTTTCCATATGAATTCAAATTACTGTCTGGGATCACCTGTTTTTGCCTGAAGAAATTCCTTAGTAGTTCTTATAAGGCAGGTCTGTTAGCAATAAATTCTCTCAGATTTTATCAGGGAATGTTTTTCTTTTATCTTCATTTTCAAAAGATTATTATGTTGGCTGTAAGATTGTTGGTTGACAGGTTTATTTCTCTAGCACTTTATGTCATTTCATTCATTGTCTTTGATAGAAAAAAGTTAATTGACAATATCATTGAGGTCCCCTTGTACGTGATGAGTACCTTTCTCTTGTTCCTATCAAGATTTGTGTGTGTGTGTGTGTTCTTTGTCTTTCAGTATTTTTACTATGATAGGTGTAAGTGTGGATTTTTCTGTGTTTATTATATTTGGAATTTGTTGAGGCTCTTAGGTGCACAGATTAATGGCTTCCATCAAATTTTAGAGTTTTTTCAGCCATGATTTTTTCAAATATTTCTTCTGCTCTCTTTTTTCTCTTTTCTTCCTGGTACTTCAGTTACACATATGTCCCCTATTTCTCTGAGGCTCTGTTTATTTTTCTTCGTTTTTTTCTCTCAGTTCTCCAGACTATATAATTGTTGTTGATCTGTCTTCAAGTCCTCTGATTTTTCTGTCAGCTTAAACACACAAGCCCTTCTAGTAAACTTTTCATTTTAGTTACTTTCACCTTTCGCCTTCGTAATGTCTATTTTTTATCATTTATATCTCTGTCATTATTCTCTATTTTATGAAACATCATAACTAGGCCTTCCTTTACCATGCTAAGCATAGTTTCCTACAGTTCTTTGAACATATTTATAATAGTTGCTTTGAAGTATTTGTCTGCTAAGTCTGACATCTAGGCCCTTCACACTTTCTATGGCCTGCCTTTTATCCATGTATCACTCACACGCTCCTATTTCTTTTAATGTCTGGTAATTTTTAACTGAAAACTGGGCATTTTAGATGATACGCTGTTACAGTTCTGCATACTGATCCCCTGCGCTGGGGCTTGTTGTTGATGATGTTGTTGTTTGCCTATTTATTTAGTGACTTGACTTTGTTATTTTAGGGGTCTGTTTCCCCCAAGAATGCAGCCTCTGATATCAATGATCAGAGGGTGCATCCTTGAGCATGCACACCATCACCCTGAGATAGCAGTGGTTTTATTAGTGCTCTCTTTGGCTGTCTCTTTCCTCTGATAACTCTGTTGTCTGCCTCCATTTATATCATGCCTAGCTATCAACCCCCACTAATTGCTGGCTAATTGTTCTATTATGTTTTACAGTGCCCTGAGGCATAAATTGCTCCAGAGTCCGATGCAATTAAATTTAGGTCCCTTTGCAGGGGTAATCTTTGAGGCCAGCCTTTGAGGAAACTATCTCTTAGCTGTCTCTTTCCATAATTCCCTCCAGTAAATTTTCAGATGGTCTGAGGTTAAGCTTGTTGCTTTCATGGAGCAACCAATCCTCTTAATTGCCTATCACAAAATCCCCATTGTTTCTAAGAGCACTCTTAGGTTCGTACTTTCCTATGTAGTGGTAAAAATAAATCCCCTAAGCCTTGGGAGTGCTTCAGTGCTTTTTGATCTTGTGGCCTGCCTCTTCCCTTGGGCCACAAAGCTGCAGCACTGCTCTAGAACTGAGGGTCAGGGACAGAGTCATATACCTGCTTTGTGAGCTTTATCCGTGTCAGCTTGGGCTGGTGTGGCAGCCTCCAGTCTTTGTGGTTCACCTCTCCTTGCATAGAGACTTTTACCTAAGCTAGGGTGAGGTGATGGGTCCCCTCTATTCCTGGCTGCCATGCCTGGAGTAAATCTTCTGCCCTATTAGTAAGGCATGGATGGAGGAAGACAGCCCCAGATCTCTCAGCCATTCTTGCCTGGAATAGAGCCTCTGAAACACAGAGATGTGGTGGGGATGTAAAATCCTGGTGACCTACCCCTACCCGGTCGAGACACTGGAGCCCTCCACTAGAAATTGAGTGAAGAAGGAGTTCTTTATTCTTACTTGCACCTGCCCAGTGTGGAAATTCCCTCACTGTGAGCTGAGAGAGTAGGAAGGGAGGAAGCAAATTATGGATCAAATGTCCTGGACTCCCATCCTTACCAAGATGCAGTAAACTTCCTTGAATATTTTTTTTTTTTTTTTGAGGCAGAGTTTTGCTCTTGTTGCCCAGGCCTGAGTGCAATAGCAAAATCTCAGCTCACTGCAACCTCTGCCTCCTGGGTTCAAGCAATTTTTCTGCCTCAGCCTCCCAAGTAGCCGGGATTACAGGTGCATATCACCACGCCCAGCTAATTTTTCGTATTTTTAGTAGAGAGGGGGTTTCACCATATTGGCCAGGCTGTTCCCAAACTCTTGACCTCAGGTGATCCGCCCACCGTGGCCTCCGAAGGTGCTGGAATTACAGGCGTGATGTTATTTCACTGGGGAAAGGGTCTGTGAACACCTCCATTCCAGAAATGATGGCCCATAAGTCATTCTTAGCCTCTTAAAAATGCATGGCTGACAGCCATGTGAGCTCCTGGTTGCAACCTGAATCCTGGGCCACTGAGAACAGAAACAAGATAAGGAAAGGGAGAGATTAGTAATCGAGGATGTGTGGGAAAAAGAGAGAAAAGAAAGTGATGAGGTCTACCTCACCATGCCTTTGACAATAGAGCAACAACAAATAAAAATTAATCCCGTTCCATCTAGGGACAACATTGGACACAATCTTGAGGTGTGCAAACTTTGTCTCTGCCTTCCATTCATGAATGTCTCATACCTGGCATCCTCCAAGTTAGGGTGATCTCACTTAGGACTTTTACCTCTCTCACCTGTTCCTTTTTCAGCTCTTTAATTTCTAGAGGAAGTTACCAGCCCTTAATTCACACTAAAAAAGGTATCATTGGCTGGGAGCTGCTTAATGTGAGATCTTGCTAGAGGAATTTGCCTTACAAAAGGGAAAACACTATTCATCCGAAAGGCATGATCCCCTAACTGAGGAACTTGAGGCTACATCACTAGGTCAGCCCAGGATTTATTAAGCCAGAGAGGAGGGGGATCTTGTAGAGCATTAACTAAGGCTGCTTCACATGTTTCTCAGGCCTCTAGAGCTAGACATTCCAGCTAAAAAAAAAATTCTAACATGTCCACAGATCTGAGGAGGCACACTGTCTCAGTAAGCACAGCTGCTCTCCATTTGGTTAATGATAGCCCATCTCAAATTTGGTGTATGCAAACAAAAGAGCCAGCAGACCCAGCTCCACAGAGCTTGCCCAAAGAGGCCTCTGAGCTGCAGGCTGCCACAGGATCTCTGGTAGAAACAGAATGATCTGTGTTGCATCTGGTGTGACAAGGCTGCTCTGTGTCAGGCAAAGGCCAGGTAGAGACTTTGGCTTATAGAGTCATGCACTGCACAATGCCGTTTTAATATCTCATGCATGACCATGGTCCGTGATCTTATAATGCCATATTTTAACTGTATCTTTTCTATGTGTAGATATGAAAATACCTACCATTGTCTTATAATTGCCTACAGTATTAAATACAGTCACATGCAGTACAGGTGTTCAGCCTAGGAGGAATGAGCTCTACCATAAAGCCTAGGTGTGTGGCAAGCTATTCCATTTAGGTCTATGTAAGAACATTCTATGTTTTCACAATGACAAAATTACACAATGGTGCATTTCTCAGAACATATCCATGTCATTAAGTGACACATGACTATGGTATGATTTGACAGCAATTGGTGGCAGACAGGCCAGTGAAACGATCCTAGAAAGATACCAAGAGCTGTGCCAGTAACAATGCAAATGCAGGAGTAGAAAGAGGGGAAAAGCATTAGAGAAAGATGAAGGCTGCAGACCCTCAAGGCCAGGGCAAATCTGCTCAATCTTTGTCATTCTATGTGGTTTTCTTAGGCATTTCTCTGTTATCTCAAAAGGCAGCCCAATTTTCAGTCAATCCAATATCGACCTACTCTTTAATCTCATATATGAAAGAAAACTTTTTCTCTCTAAAAGTCCACTAAGTCACTGTACCTGAGAAGCCTTCCTGAATCTTTTTTGGAATGTGGTCTTCTCTGTCTTCTTGGCTCCTGTTGCACTCCATATAAAAGCAAATGGGCAAGAGCCAACTGAAAAATCCATCCCACCAGAGATTCACCCCCACGGTAGAGGCTTCCACCCCTGTCCTTCTGCTTGAATCCTTCGCTGACTGTAATCTGATGTTGTTTGCCTGTTTATTTATAATCTGGTACTTCAAATCCCAGGAATGGGGCCTGACCCATTTCCATATCTGGTCCAAAGTGTTTCATTAAAATCTATTGAGAGCGATAAGGAGGGAGCAACCTCTGGAGACCAAGCCACTGAGATGACCCTCTTATCTGTTTCACAAGTGACCTCCATGACTGCAGAGGTTTTTGTCTACCTTGTTTACTGCTGTCTCCCTAAGGCCCAGCACAATCCTGTTTCATAGTAGGTGCTCATATAGGAATTGATTGAATAAACAAGGCTGTTCTTGCACAAAGAGGGATGACTTCTGGGCTGCCAACGTTTCATACAAAGGACAACTCACATCTGTCTTCAACAGACTCAGCTTCTTAGAGGTACCTGGAGCTGGCTTAATTTCTTGCCAAAGCTCCTCTTCAAATTCAACCACTCTCTGAAGGTGCTTTATACTTAGACATTCTAATCATTTCTATACACTGTCTGAATATGCCCATGTCAATGAGACAGCTGAGCTGCCATGATCTACTTTAGGGTCTACCTCACAATGACTACCACCACTCAACTAAACCAGCATGAAAACTACTTGTTACGTTTGAAAGAATTTGAGGGGCTATTCTGTCAGTTATAGGACCAGGGGCTGAAAAGATAAGACAAACACCCAACTGCAGGTCTGTATTAGTCCATTTTCACACTGTTGACAAAGACATACCTAAGATTTGGCAATTTACAAAAGAGAGGGGTTTAATGGACCGATAGTTCCACGTGGTTGAGGAGGCCTCACAATCATGACAGAGGGCAAGCAAGAGAAAGTCACATCTTACGTGGATGGCAGCAGGCAGAGAGAGAGGGAGAGCTTGTGTAGGGGAACTCCCATTTTTAAAACCATCAGATCTTGTGATATTTATTCACTATCATGAGAACAGCACAAGAAAGATCCACCCTCGTGATTCAATTATCTCCCACCAGGTCCCTCCCACAACACATGGGGATTATGGAGCTACAAGATGAGATTTGGGTGAGGACACAGAGCCAAACCATATCATTCCACCCCTGGCCTCTCCCAAATCTCACAACTTCACATTGCAAAACCAATCATGCCTTCCCAACAGTTCCCCTAAGTCTTAACTCATTTCAGCATTAACTCAAAAGTCCACAGTCCTAAGTCTCATCTGAGGCAAGTCAAGTCCCTTCTACCTATGAGCCTATAAAATCAAAAGCAAGCAAAATCAAAAGCAAGTAAACCTACATACAAGGTGAGTACAGAAATTGGGTAAATACAACCATTCTGAATGAGAGAAATGGGCAAAAACAGAGGGGCTACCGACCACATGCAAGTTCAAAATCCAATGGGGCAGTCAAATCTTAAAGCTCCAAAACAATCCCTTTTGACTCCATGTCTCACATCTGGGTCACGCTGATGCAAGAAGTGGGTTCCCATTGTCTTGGGCAGCTCTGCCCCTGTGGCTTTGCAGGGTACAGCCTGCAAAGCCTCATGGCTGCTTTCATAGGCTGGCATTGAGTGTCTACAGCTTTTCCAGGCAAACAGTGCAAGCTGTCAGTGGATCTACCATTCTGGGATGTGGAGGACAGTGATGGCCCTCTTCTCACAGCTCTGCTAGGCAGTGCCCCAGTCAGGACTCTGTGTGGAGTCTCTGAACCCACTGCCCTAGCAGAAGTTCTTCACGAGGGTCCAGCCCCACCCCTGTGGCAAACTTCTGCCTGGGCATCCAGACATTTCCATACATCTTCTGAAATCTAGGCAAAAGTTCCCAAACCTCAATTCTTAACTTCTGTGTACCCACACACTCAATACCACATGAAATCTGCCAAAGTTTGGGGCTTACACCCTCTGAAGACACAGACCAAGCTGTACCCTGGCCCCATTTAGTCATGGCCAGAGCAGTTGGGATGCAGGGCACCAAGTCCCTAGCCTGCACACAGCAAAAGAATCCTGGCCTCGGGCCATGAAACCATTTTTTTCTCCTAGGCCTCCAGGTCTGTGATAGGAGGGGCTGCCAAAAAGGTCTCTGACAGGCCCTGGAGACATTTTTCCCATTATCTTGGTGATTAACATTTGGATTCCCATTACTTATCCAAATTTCTGCAATTGACTTCAATTTCTCCTCAGAAAATGTGATTTTTTGTTTGTTTGTTTCTTTTCTTTTTTTTTTTTTAATTGCATTTTAGGTCTTGGGGTACATGTGATGAACATGCAAGATTGTTGCATAGGTACACACATGGCAGTGTGGTTTGCTGCCTTCCGTCCCCTCACCTGTATCTGTCATTTCTCCCCATGCTATCTCTTCCCACCTCCCCACCCCCCCGCCCCTCCCCCATTTCCCCCCAACAGACCCCAGTGTGTAGCGCTCCCCTCCCTGTGTCCATGTGTTCTCATTGTTCAACACCCGCCTATGAGTGAGAATATACGGTGTTTGATTTTCTGCTCTTGTGTCAGTTTGCTGAGAATGATGGTTTCCAGGTTCATCCATGTCCCTACAAAGGACGTGAACTCATCGTTTTTGATGGCTGCGTAATATTCCATGGTGTATATGTACCACATTTTCCCTATCCAGTCTATCATCGTTGGGCATTTGGGTTGGTTCCGGGTCTTTGCTATTGTAAACAGTGCTGCAATGAACATTTGTGTGCACGTGTCCTTGTAGTAGAATGATTTATAATCCTTTGGATATATACCCAGTAATGGGATTGCTGGGTCAAATGGGATTTCTATTTTTAGTTCCTTGAGGAATCGCCACACTGTCTTCCACAATGGTTGAATTAATTTACATTCCCACCAACAGTGTAAAAAGGACCCCTTCCTGACACCTTACACCAAAATTAACTCCAGATGGATTAAAGACTTAAACATCAGACCTAATACCATAAAAACCTTAGAAGAAAATCTAGGCAAAACCATTCAGGACATAGGCGTAGGCAAGGACTTCATGACCAAAACGCCAAAAGCAATGGCAACAAAAGCCAAAATTGACAAATGGGACCTAATCAAACTCCACAGCTTCTGCACGGCAAAAGAAACAATCAGTAGAGGGAATCGGCAACCAACAGAATGGGAAAAAATTTTTGCAGCCTACCCATCTGACAAGGGGCTGATATCCAGAATTTACAAAGAACTAAAGCAGATCTACAAGAAAAAAACAAACAAGCCCATTCAAAAATGGGCAAAGGATATGAACAGATACTTTACAAAAGAAGACATACAGGAGGCCAACAAACATATGAAAAAATGCTCATCATCACTGGTCATCAGAGAAATGCAAATCAAAACCACATTGAGATACCATCTCACACCAGTTAGAATGGCGATCATTAAAAAATCGTGATTTTTTTTTTTATTGCACTGTGAGGCTGCAAATTTTCTGAACCTTTATGCTCTGTTTCCCTTTTAAAACTGAATACCATTAATAGCACCCAAGTCACCTCTTCAATGCTTTGCTGCTTAGAAATTTCTTCTGCCAGCTATCTTAAATCATCTCTCTCAAGTTCAAAGTTCCACAAATCTCTAGAGCAGGAGTAAAATGCTGCCAGTCTCTTTGCTAAAACGTAACAAGAGTTACCTCTGCTCCAGTTCTCAAAAAGTTCCCCATTTCCGAGACTACCTCAGCCTGGACCTTATTGTCCATATCGTTATCAGCATTTTGCTCAAAGCTATTCAACAAGTCTCTAGGAAGTTTCAAACTTTTCAACATTTTCCTGTCTTCCTTTTAGCTCTCCAAACTGTTCCAGCCTCTGCATGTTACCACGTTCCAAAGTTACTTCCACATTTTGGGGTATCTTTTCAGTAGCACCCCACTCCTGGTACCAATTTACTGTATTAGTCTATTTTCACACTGCTGATAAAGACACCCAAGACTGGGCAATTTCCAAAAGAGAGGAGTTTAATGGACTTACAGTTCCACATGGTTGCGGAAACCTTACGACCAAGGCAGAAGGCAAAGAAGAGCAACTCACATCTTACATGCATGGCAGCAGGCAAAGAGAGAAAGCTTGTGCAGTGAAACTGGTTTTTAAAACTATCAGATCTCATAAGACTATTCACTATGATGAGAACAGCATGGGAAAGACCTGCCCCCATGATTCAAGTATCTCCCTCTGGGTCCCTCCCAAAACATGTGGGAATTATTGGAGCTACAAGATGAGATTTGGGTGGGGACACAGAGCCAAACCATATCAAGGTAGAAGCTGACTTTCATATAAACTTTCCTGAGGCATTATGTTCATTTATGCATCTTATGTGCATGTGCATGCACATGTTAAGAGAGGAAGGAGAGGGGAAGGGAAAGAAGTGGAGGATAGAGGAGAGGAGGTATGAGGGTTAATATTAAGTGTCAACTTGATTGGATTGAAGTGTGCAAAATGTTGTTCTTGGATGTGTCTTTGAGGATATCGCCAAAGGAGGTTAACATTTGAGTCAGTGTACTGGGAGAGGCAGACCCACCCTCAAGCCGGGTGGGCACCATCTAATCAGCTGCCAGTATGGTCAGAATAAAGCAGGCAGGAGAAGACAGAAGAGTAGACTTGCTGAGTCTTCTGGGCTTCATCTTTCTCCCATGCTGGATGCTTCCAGCCCTATAACATCAGAATCCAAGTTCTTCAGCTTTTGGATTCTTGGACTTATACCAGTGGTTTGCCAGGGGCTCTCAAGCCTTTGGCCATAGACTGAAGGCTGCACTGCCAGCTTCCTTACTTTTGAGACTTTAACTGGCTTCCTTGCTCCTCAGCTTGCAGATGGCCTATTGTGGGACTTCACCTTGTGATCCTGTGAGTCAATACTCCTTAATAAACTTCCTTTCATACATACGTCTAGCCTATTAGTTCTATCCGTCTAGAGAACCCTGACTAATACAGGAGGGCAGAGAAGAGGATAAGAGAGGAGAGGGATAGAGGAAAGAGGAGAAGAGAAAGAGAGAGGAAAGAGGAGGGAAAACAGGAAATGGTATAAAGGATCTGCTCATATTCCATAGAATTTCCCTTAACATCATGGCTTCTCAGCCCACTCACCTGCATAGAATCCTGTTTCATCAGCATCAGAAGGTGAAGATTGAAATCAGACAGGGGCAGGCTCAATTTCTGTATGTATTCAATGATAGTAGCTCCCCGATGAGAAACCTAAACAGAAGTCAAATATTTATTAATTCTCCCACAAGAACAGGTGTCTCTTGGCACAAATTTAGCATGAACACTATCACCAAAGCACCCCCATTGCTAAGGATCCAAGCCCTTTGGTCCAGTTTTGATTGCTGGGTCCTAGGAAGATACGGCTGAATCTGTAAATATAAAATCACAAATCAAGAAATTATTATCCAAAATTTGGATGACTAGGTGGGTTCATTTTTTATACCTGGAATTCTCACCGGACAATTGCATTAAAGAGAATAGCAACTATGGTGTTTCTGTTGACTGCTGCCAATTATTTCCATTATTACAAAAACAGATCAAGACCTGATTATTCATCTGGAGTAAAAAACAAACAAACAAACAAACTTTGAATGATACCCCTTCACTCACACCACAAGGCCCAAAGTCTGCAGCCTAGCACTCAAAGCTATCAAGATAAATCTCTAACCCACCTTCCAAGTCTCATTTCTCAATACTTGTATATAATGCTTCTGCCACTTCAAAGTACTTGCTATTTCTTCATGATCAATCCCCTATGATTCCCTACTGCCTTGTGGTTCACACCATACCTTTCAGCTCCCACTTCCTTTCCATTTGTCCATGATCAAGTTATACTCCTGCCTCAAGGCCTATCTCAAATGTGACCTCCTCTCTGAAGATATCTCCTTTCAGCCTCCAACAGAGCAATATCTCACTCCTCCTATAAACTCCATATGTAGATAGTAATTCATCAAACTTGATAGTATAAATAACTTACAGTTAATTCATCTAACAAATGTTATATCCCAATTATTTGCCAGACAATATTAAATACTTAGTATTTATTGATTTGCTTAATCACTTTCATATATCTTTTGCCTTCCATAATGCCTGATGGCAGCCTTTCATCTAAATCATATTTCTCTGCTGTAATCCTTAACATTATGCCTAGATACAGTAAATTATCAATAAATACTTGTTGACTATAAATGAATTAATGTACAGTATGTAAATACATAAATGAATGAATGAAGCAAATGACCCCTGTTTACAGGCACAATTTCCAAGAACATTGGGCTGAGCTTCTGGATTTCTATGCATATGATTTGAGTTCTCTTCCATTCTTACTAAGATTCCAGAGTCTCATAAGGCAAATTACAACAAATCTGCAGCTATGATGTGTGCATGGTGAGCCTTTTGCATAGGATCATGAAGAGGACTCCTCGCATTTAATTCTCTAAATTACATTCACCTCTTCCACAAACCAGAAAACAGTAGAGCAAGCTTTTATCTTTCCTTTCCTGGCCCACTTTCCCTAGCTCTAGTACCTAGAACTTTTATGTTTTCCTGTCCCACAGTAAGTGACAAAGGAATTCAAACATACACAGATGTACAAGAGAATAAATCCCCTTCCAAGGGTGATAAAAGTCTTTGATGTCAATGCTTAATGCAAAGGAGTGATTTCAAACATCGATGAGGAGAAAAAGAAAGTATAACCAGAATTACTGCATGCCTAGCCCCGTCCAACATTCTACATATATTCTCATACAATTTTTACAATTTTATTAAATAATTAAAGTAATAATAATGTAGCACCGACTATATGCCATATATACTTCTAAGAATTTTTATATATTATCTCACCTAAGGCCCCATCAACATTATGAATAAAATACCTTTTTTACCTTCTTTTTTTATTTATTTATTTTTTATTTTACTTTAGGTTCTGGGGTACATGTGCAGGTCATGCAGGGCTGTTGCCTAGGTGCATACATAACCAGGTGGTTTGCTACTTCTATTCTCCCTTCATCTATATCCGGTATTTCTCCCAATGTTATCCTTCCCCACCCTCCCACCACCACTGTCCCTCCTTCTTAAGAGATGAGAAAACATAGAGAATTTAATTAATTTGTACAAGATCCCAAAGTAAGGAGTAGAGCCAGAATGCAAACCCAACTTAGAAGTACACTCTGCATCTTCTAAGGGTAGAAGTTTTCCAATCATAACCTGTACAGAAGTTGGTTCTCAGAAAGTGTACCAGTCATGTACCTAGTAAATATAAAGACTGGAATTCAAGTCTTAATATGTTTATTTCGACGTAAATGCTTTTTAGTAAAACTTAGCAAAGGTGTCCTGTATAGGGCCTCTCAACTCATAAGACCATTCCTAAGAATAAAAGTAATCATTTTTCCTGCCGCTACACTTCCCCTGGCAGGGTTTTGCTTCACACATTCCCGCCTCTAATCTCCTCTATCCTTGGTGCTGAATTTAAAACCAGCATAGAGGGCCTAAAGAAAGAACTGACAAAATAATCTGAATCTCGATGGTAAAGAATCTTAAATACAGCTCTGAGACTGGCCATTGAGAACCAATGAAACCTTTCTCAAACCTCCTGCTTTAATCCCAGAATCTCTTTTCTATCTTCCAAAATTATCAAGTTGAAAAGAGTAAAATAAGTGAGGCTTACGATTAACAAGAATTGTTCATATCTTTTCAATTTCATAATTTCAAAGATTCTGTTATCTGAAAATAAATCAATGAAAAGAGAACAAGAGAAAGTCTATCTCATAAACATCAACCCAGATCTAATAAAAGTTCAAATAAAAAAGGAATCAGAGACTAGAGACCCTGAAGCAGATTCGAAGCCACAGCACTGGGCCAATGGAGGGTGCTGAGGCTAGTGCTGAGAACAAAGGCTTGAGACAGAGAATGTCTTTATATCTGGTGCAGAATTGATTTTCAAGCCATAAAAATGTTAGTTAACACTGACATGAACTAGGGCAGGGTGGGGGAAAACGAAGTTGGAAAATAGCAACTGTGATTTCAGGCTTATGAGAAATGGAATTAAAGTTAAGAGAAGGAAGGCAATCTATTGTTGTCCAGAAACTGGCAAACAGAACAGCCACTGCATCATTATAGTGGCAACGACCTGCTGTGTTCATTTGTCTTGGAGCTGTCTGACCTAGGAGCTGGATGATTTATCTACTTTCCACAGCTTCAGCTAGGCCAGGCCAAGAGGATAACTTAGAGAAAGGGGTGGAGGTATGGGGGTGGTGACACTCAAGCACAAAGCCAATGAACTCCATATGTCTCGCATTAGAGGGCTTGCTCATAAATCAGCCAATATCACACGTTTATTTCACACCTACTATAAACAAATCTCTGTTCTAGAAAAGCCTCTGGTCATACAAAGATTCAAAAGGGCAGAGCCATTGGCATTGAGGAGCCTATAATATAGTGTAAAATATTAGGCATGAGGAAAGCTCATTAACAGCATATGCTAGATGATGGCTAGAGACAACAAGAACTATCAGAACACAGAGGAAGACTGTTGACTTTCTCAGGTAAGACTTCTGAAAGCAGGAAACACCTTAATTGAGCTTAAATAACAGGATATGCACAGTCAGAAAAAATGGGAGTAAATGTTGCAGGATGATAATTCAATTAGCAAAGCCTCAGAGGCAGGAGTGGGTTCAATTATGTTTTGGTGAGAGCAATATTACCTATCCAACGCTAAATTCCTAGATACAAGGTAGATAGTCTCCAAGATCTCCATATTCAGGGAGAGAGTTGAGGCAACAGGGAATACTCAAGGCTCTGTACATCACTTTTTCAAAAAGTTGAATGACTTCCAATATTTTTTAAAAAATAGATTTCTAGGTTTCTGGCCACAGTGGTACATGCTTCTAATGTACAGAGAAACATATGAATCAAGCATTCTTTCTTCCTGTGAGGCTCTGAAGAAGTTGTCTATCTACGCATTTAACCAGGAAAGCATTTCTCCCTCCTGTGAGCCTGCTCCCATCCTGGTAAATAAGAAAATTTGGTCATGAGGATCAACTCTGGCAAGAAAAAATGGAACATCTGTAAGGATTTTTCAAAGTTAGACAAATAACATGTTGTTTACCTGTCCTGGATTTAATGACCTCATTGCATAACCTGCCATTCCAACTACTCATCGCATCCTCATTACAAGTGAGAATACCTCATAGAGCAACCGCTACCACACAGCGATTTACAAAGTCAGAAAACAAATGAGAGAGAGGAAAGAAGGCTGAGGAATCCTCAAAGTACAAGGAAGAGGACACCTTATTTCTAATTCTAAACATATTTCCAAAACATATCTAATTTTTAATTCTAGCTTAGAGAAGGACTGCAGGGAAGAAAGTCAGGATGAAAATTAAGATGACACATCTCAGAGCCGGTGGTTTTAAAATAACAGTCTTGTTTGCATTACAACAAAAGGGCCTTGGAGGTATGGAGGAGAAGGCAGGAGGAAACAGGTACTTTGGTGATGCAGACATGTCTGCTACAGGGGACCCATCCCAAGGAAGACCAAAGAGTAGTATGTCTTCATGCAGATAGAACTAAAATAAACACAAGCAGATAAACAGATATCTAGCAATCTGATATTATTCAACTAATAGAAATTCTGGAGAAAAAAATTAAAACTTCACTCAGGAAAGAACACATTTGGACACAGACTAAGACCTATCTAACGTTTGCCACTGAGAACACGTTCTGGAATCTGCTCAGTGGTCTCCCAATTCCAATGGCTGAAGTGGTCACATGTGGAGCATTCAGGTAAGTCATCACACCTGAGGACTTCAACGCTGATTCCCTGATTCCTTAACTTCAGCTGGGCTGAAGCTTGGATAAGCCAGTGGCTGGGATAACTCACTGTTGCTCCCAAGAAATGTCTCAGTATGCTATTTAAGCATGAAGGCTCTGAAGTCATACTTCCTGAGTTCAAATCCCACCTCTGCCAGTATTACTTGCTCTTTGTCCTTAGGCAAATGACTTTATCCCTCTGTGCCTCCAATTTCTCAACTATAAAACAGAGATGTTAACATAACACCAACCTCATAAGGCTCTTGTGATTTTTATGTAAAACAAGACAGTTGATCTCAGACCTAATAAATATGGGGAAAATATTTGGTTTTATTTCAAATCTTTATAAGTGGTAACAATAACTCAAGTATTCAACAAATATTCAAGAATTAATTGGAAATCCACTTGCTCCAGGAATGGGAATAGAGAGAAGCCAAAGCAAAGGTCTCAGATTTATTAGAGTCTGCTGTAGAATATAGATAAGTAAATAATAGCAGACAAATACATGCAGTGTGGCAATGAAATGTTTCAGAGGGACAAAGATGCATCTGAGGCTGAATTTGAGAGAAGAGACTGGATAAGGGCAGGAGTCAGGGACCAAAAGGGAAGTTTCAGTGCCTCTACTCAAAGGACTCATGTGAGGTCTTTGGGAGAAAATTCCTATATATTAACTTCTTTTGTCCTCACAACAGTCTTGAGGTGGCTGGACCTATCTGCTTCATCACTATCCCTGTCTTATAGAGATCAAAATTGGGACCCAGAGAGGTATGTGAAAAAGACTGTCACAAAGCTGAACTTGTCCTAATCAAACTATATTAGTGCATGGGTGAAGATCTTAGTGAAGGAACAGCAAAGCTATCTCTTTGTATTTGGTACTGAATATAGTTTAGCTTTATTGATGCCATGAAGAGGGAAAAAAATAAATTCCCAGTGTAACCTTATAACGTAAAGAAACAGCTAAACCACACCCCTAAAAAGACAGTTTGAAGGCAAGGAAAAGTGTATAATTAGAAAAACACAATAAGAATGGTTAAATATGGGCCTACAGATGAGTTATGCCAGCAGATAAAAATGAAAACTTGATATGATAAATGCATTGAAGGCGTTGTGGAGGGAGGATGGATTTAGTGAAATCTGTGTATTCTTCAAAGAGAAAGGTGAATAGTGAGTCAAAACTTCTCCCTTATTCCTCAAACGTTTTCAGTGGTGATTTAAGAAGCCCCCACACCCCACACATTCTCCTGAAGGATAGCAGGCCTGAGATGAGCTCTTTGAAATGAATCTCCACTGAAGGAGGGCTTCCCAAAAGTCACAAAGTTAGATCAACATCTCACATAGGGACAAGATAGGTGTTTTTACTGTTCTGATACACTCTAGTGGTGGGACACTGGGCACGTTAACTAAATCTGTATTTTCAGCTTCACCTCATTTTCCTCCTTATAAGGTGGGGCCTTATTTAATGCAAGACTTAAAATGCTAAAAGTTTGAGGTAAAGCACTATGCATCACATGGGGCAGATACATGAGAATTATGTCCTCAAGTGGAAAAATGAGGGCTGCTCCTGACTTGGAGGATGCAGAATCCCTCAGATACCGTCAAGCTCCATGACCACTGAACTTTTCACTATACAAATGCACCATAACAGATCAACACTTCCAGGGCCATGCACTCCCCAGAGCAGACAAAGACAGCAGTGCCCAGCACCACCCTCCAGCTTTCCAAAATAAGTAAGCTGAAGTCAGAAGAACCAAATGAAGTCAAGTAAATATATTTAAGTCTGCCACTGGAGAATTCCTAATAAGGTTTCCAGGTGATTCATTTGGTGACGGGAGGCATCTGACTCATCCAGCTTGCCCTTGCAAGCATCCACAAATTTGATGGACAGCTGGTCTCAGATCACGCTATTTCAGAGCAATCTAAGGTATTCTTTAAAGGTACTGGAAACACAACAATTACTCTGCTGAGAAATGATGTGAAACAACAATAACAATTACATTATCTTCTCCTAGACAAGAAGAGCACTGGAAAGATGAAAACCAGTAAGGAGAAGATATGCCAGGAAGAGACATGCTGTTTTTCAAGCCTATTAGGGTAAACGCCAGAACCACCAGATTCCCCCTGGAGTTCCTGTCAGTGGGTTGCACATGACTGTATAGACATGAAGTGCCCCATTACGGGAAATGTCACTAAGCCAAAGGATCTCAGACAGGGCATCAAGTTTTGAGCTAATTCTGAGCAAAGCCAGTGGCCACATCTGACTAGCCTCCAGAAACAGAGCATCTGAGAACATGACCTTGATCCACGGAACCTTGAGATAGTGAACTGAGGACAGCTTGCCAATCACAGATGAAAAGGTACCGCGGAGACTCCTGTGCCTTGCTTTGTCTTCCAGCCACATCCCCAATGCTTCTCTCTACTCCCGCACAACTCGCACTGTTCAAGGGACTCTGGGCTCTTGCATTATTTGATTTTCACTAAGATAATCCTTTTAAGATTGTTCAAATGTTCTGTGTCCTTTCCTAAATTTTAAGCATTCAAGGGAAGCAGGAAGCCATTCTCCAAATCCTTGTCCCAGGCTTAGCTTTAGCCCTAGCCTCAGTCCAGGGCACTGCACCCAATGGCCCCACAATGATGCTGGTGGCATGATCCAGAGGACAGGTTCATGTTCGAGTCAACCTCAGAACACACAGAACCCCCAGGAGAAAGGCCTCATTTACAACGCTGGTCAAGGCAATGGTCATGCAACAGTGTTATCACCATGCTTATTCTTGCACACCAAGCTCCTGCTCATTCGACTGACTTGTTATGTTCATTAGCATGGTATGCAATTTGCCTGCTACAGTCTGCAATATCTGTGATAGTTTGCAAGAAATTAGAAACATGGAAAATAGGAAGATGGAATAGATTTTAGTCAGTGCCAGGTATCAGTGGTGAAAATAATGAGTGCAAAAACTGGTAGATTCCTCTGCACATTTCCCTTCTCACTTCACACTGGTGTCACTGAATGAAGGAGACTAAGAGACTGAGCAGAGAGGCAGAACTTTTTAAAGATGGAGAGCTAGCCAGGCACGGTGGCTCACACCTGTAATCCCAGCACTTTGAGAGGCTGAAGCGGGTGGATCATGAAGTAAAGAGATGGAAACCATCTTGGCCAAGATGGTGAAAGCCCGTCTCTACTAAAAATACAAAATTTAGCCGGGCATAGTGGCACACGCCTGTAGTCTCAGCTACTCGGGAGGCTGAGGCAGGTGAATCGCCTGAATCAGGGAGGCAGAGCTTGCAGTGAGTCAAGATCACACCACTGCACTCCAGCCTGGTGACAGAGCAAGACTCCATCCAGAAAGAAAAGAAAAGAAAAGAGAAAAGAAAAGAAAGGAAAAAGAAAAAGAAAAGATGCAGAACTTCCTCATCCACAATCATACCACAGACAATTACACAGGTTCATGTCTCAAACTGCAGTCCTAGGTTTTAAAGGCTTAGGAATTTATATGTGTCTAACTACTGCAAATAGCTTCCAAAATAATGATATCTGCAGGATAGATGTTAAGGCCTGGGAACACTCCTTTGCACACCGCTAAGCAGTCCTGGAAAAGCAGAAGACAGACAAGGAGAGAAACAGTACTTTCCTCTCTTCTGTTTTCTCTCTCTTTTCCAGATATTTTCTCCTTTCCAAACTCCACATAAACACTCATACTCAATGCACACTCAAAAAGAAGAGGTCAGATCTCCCCAACCCCGATCTCACTCTTGGATTATTTGTCCAAAAGCAACAGAGGACAAATGAAACCAGCAACTTTACATGTTAACTATAAAATTCATTCTTTTCATGAACTATAAAAAATAGTATTATTTTTAAAAGTAAATACAATGCAAAGGAAAAAGAGCTCACAAGTATATATAGTATGCAAAGGTCTCACAAATGGAACAGTCCACATTTTCTCTAACTTCTTTAGCCACAAACTCTGATTTACCATCTGAAAGACTGTATGATTAGAACACTTCTAGAACCACAGGCAAGACACTGATAATTTGTAGTTTCTTCTTAGAATGAAGAAAAACTTTTCATCACCTTTTAAGCTATATAAATTTTTTGCTCTGAGCAATGCATTGCATTTCAATAGCAATGATATAAACAAATTAGACAGTTAATCAATTGATGAAATGTTTAAAATTGTTCCTATTAATAAGGCATCAAAATAAAGTTTCTCAAATTAAAATTCTTTTCTGGTTTAAAAATCTGAAAACAGAGTTTAGTCCCAGCCTTCTCTTTAATTTGCCCCAAATTTGTGTTTTCAACTCATAAACACAGAATATCCTTCCAATTATTAATTTTCCTTGGTTTTGTTCAACAGTATTATAGTTTTCCACATATAGGTCTTGTACATATTCAGTTACATTTACATATAAGCATTTGACTTCAAATAAACTGATTTTTAAAATTTCCAACTTCAATTGTTGACTGCTGGACAGCATTTGACTTTTTGTGTACGTTAGCCTTATGTCCTACAACCCTGCAACACTCACGTATTAGTTCCAGGAGGTTTTTGTTTTGTTTTCAATTCTTTAGGCATTTCTATATAAAACAATCTTGTCATCTGGAAGAAAAGAGAGCTGCATTCCTTCCTGCCCTATATGTATAAATTTATCTTCTTTTCTTCTCTTATTTCACTAGGTAAGAGTCTAATACAAAGATGAATAGGAGTGATGAGAGAAGATATCTTTGACTTGTTTCTGATTTTAGGGAGAAAGCATTCAGTTTCTCACCATTAAATACAATGTCAGCTATGGTTTTTATAGCTGTTGTTCATCAAATTGAAGAAGTTCCCCTCTAATCCTACTTTGCTGAGAGATTTTACCATAAATGGTGGTCAGATTTTTCCAGATGCTTTTGCTGCACCAATTTATATTATCACAGGATTTTGCTTTTCTTTTTTAAATCTGTTAGGATGGTTGATTATATTGATTAATTTTCTAATGTTGAGACAGCCTTGGAATAAATTATATTTGGTTGTAGTATATAAGTTTTCTTATACAATGTTAGATTTAATTTACTAATATTCAGGATTGTTGCTTCTATATTAATGTGAACTACTGATCTGCACTTTTGTTTTCTTATAATGTCTTTATCTGGTTTTGGTATTAGGATAGTTCTGGCCTAATAGAATGATTCAGAAAGCATTCCCTCTACTCTTATTTTTATGGATGAGATTATGAAAAATTAGCATCATTTTTTTCTTAAATGCTTGGTAGAACCCACAAGTGAAACCATCTGGTCCTGTTGCCTTTTTTTGAGAGGTTATTAACTAATTATTTAAATTGTTTTATAGCTGTAGGATTTTTTCTTACATTATCTATTTGTCTATGCAACCAACATTACAGTCACGTCTTTAAAAAAAAAATCCCCCAACCAAGGCAGATTCAAAAATGAGAAGTGATTATTGCTCCATATGTGCATATATCAATATAAAGAAACAAAAAAACATGAAAAAGCAAGGTAGTATGACACCCTCAAAGGAATACAGTCATTCATGACTAGATCCTAGCCAAAAAGAAATCCTCAAAATGTCACATAAAGAATTCAAAATAGGCCTGGCAGCATGGCTCATGTCTATAATCGTAACACTTTGGGAGGCTGAGGCAGGCAGATGGCTTGAGCTCAAGAGTTCAAGCTCAACCTGGGCAACATGCCAAAACCCTGTCTCTTCAAAAAAATACAAAACCTAGCTGCGTGTGGTGGTGCATGCCTGTATTCCTAGCTACTCACCAGGGGGAAATGGGAGGATCTCTTGAGCCCAGGAGGTAAAGGTTGCAGTGAGTCATGATCATGCCACTCCACTCCAGGCTGGGCAACAGGGTGAGACCCTGTCTCATGAAAAAAAAAAATCAAAATATTGATTTTTAAAATGTAATGAGATGCAAGGAAAATCCAAAAACCAATACAAAGAAATTAGAAACATCAATTCAGGATATGAATGAGAAATTTACCAAGAAGATAGATCTCTTAAAACACACACACAATAGAAATTTTTGGAAAAATTCATTGTAGGAATTACAAAATACATTTGAAAACTTCAGCAATAGACTAGAACAAGTAGAAGAAAGAATTTCAGAACTTCAAGACAGGGCTTGAACTAATCCAGTCAGGCAAAAATAAAGAAAAAAGAATAAACTCAGCCTTGGAGACATTTGGGCCTAAATAAATCAAATAAAACTTAGCAGTATTTCTGAGGGGAAAGACAAATAAAAAAGTTTTGAAAGTCTACTTAATAAATGATACAAATTTCCCAAGTCTAGCAAGAAATTTAGACATCCAGATATAAAATACCCTACAATTCCTGACTTCATCACTATGTGATCTATGCATGTAACCAAATTAAACTTGTTCTCCATAAATTTATACAAATAATACCTAGGCGATGGGTTAATAGGTACAGCAAACCACTGTGGCATATGTTTACCCATGTAACAAACCTGCATATCTTTTGTGTGTACCCTGGAACTTAAAAAAATAAAATAAAAAATAAAAACCAAGTTATTTTTTATTTTTGGTATAGTACTTTTGATTTATAGTATTGCCTTTCGATTCTTTCTCAGAGCTTTTAATCTCTCTGTTTATAGTACCAATCTATTCTTGCGTATTGTCTACTTTTCCTATTAGGACCCTTAACATATTAATCATAGGTTTTTAAATCCCCTATCTGATAATTCCAGCATCTGTTTCATGTCTGAGTCTGGTTCTAATAATGCTTGCTTTGTTTCTTCAGATTCTTTTTTCTTCCTTTTTAGCATGCCTTGTGGTGTTTAGGTGAAAGCCAGATTTGAGGTGTGGGGCAATAGGAACTGAGGTAAATGGGCAAATGTGAGGTTTTGTGTTAATCTGGCTTAGAGGGGGATTGTGTTTAATGTGTGCTGTAGCTGTAGTTAGCAGAGACTTTAAATTTTTCCAGTGCCCGTGTTTTTTTCTCCTCTGTTGTCTTTGGGCTTCCCTGATAACTCCACCTTAGATGAAGTTTGCATCTTGTAGTTTTTTTCAGCTGTAATCCACTGTGATTATACTGGAGCCCTGTTGGTACAATAATAAGATGTGAGGGAAGGGAAGCATTCCATAATCTTATGATTAACTCTCAGTCTTTCAGTGGTTCTGTGTCCCTGGGTGGTGACATTCACAAGTGTTTTTAGCTACTCCCCCCTACTTAGGTGAGACGGAAAGTCTGGGGGCTGAAGCCAAGTAAATGTCCTCCCTCCAGGTGAGATAAGGCATTGCTAAAGTCTTTATCCCTGGAAAGTAGTCTTTTTTGTGGAGATGCTTTGAATTTACTTCATAATGGTGACTTTTCATCCCTACCTGCCAGAGCCAAAGAGAGATCTTTCTTAGCTCTCTACTGTGAGAATGTAGTAGGGTTGACAGAGGCAAAACCCAGAAAAGCTTAGGACTCCTGCTAAGACTGCAGACCCCAGGAGTTTTTCATTTTGATACTAGTCCATACTCAGCCTCAAGCAATTCATCAAAATTACCATTTAACTGACTTCTCTTCTAGGTAAGCAGATTTCAGCTGTGATTTTGTTTGATATTCATTTTGTTTCTCTAGATTTCCAAGTGGTGGTTTGTTCTGTGACCTAATTCTCTGATGGGCTCAAGGAAAGTCATTGATTTTCAGTTTGTTCAGCCTTTTTTCCTGTTGTAAGAATGAGAGAGATGACTTCCAAGTTGTTTATGTGTAAGAGCTGAAACCAGAAGTCCCCTGACTTGTGTTTCATTTTTCTCATCTGCAAAATGAAAAAGAAATTGGCCCTGGGAGCTTCCAGGGCAATGGCATCATACAGGGAGAGGGCTTTCAGGAGGATTATGAGTCACAACATTCTATGTCATCTATCAGCCTGTCTTTCATTTTATCAAAGCTGATTACTTTTTCATTCTACCCTTTCAGAATCCTATGGACTTATACAGCTTTGTCCATGAGGGTTTCTAAATCAACCCATAAAAGTACTAAATTACGTATTTCTTTTGGACTCTATACAAAGTTCTTATGTACCCTGCACTCTCACAGGGAACATTCTACCTACAATGAAGTGAGGCTCAGGTTGGGAGTAACAACGAAATATGCATGAATCAGATGGGTTATAGGTAATGGTATTAAAAGGATAAGCCTCCAACAACATGACAGGGGCAATAGGAACAGCATATCTAGCGTTGGAACTGAGGCACAGCATAAGATGAAGAAGAGCATCAAAGGGTCTGCATTCCTCAGTGCCCCAGAAAATCTTCTCTTCCCCTGGGATTCCAACTTAACCTCTGGCTAGCCTGCCTTCTTCCCACTCTTCAAAAGTTATGACAACCACTATTCCTAGCATTATAAAATATCAAATACATAAGGAACATAAGAATTCATGTAATCCAGTCATCCATCAATGGCAAGAATCTTTTCAAGCCTAGTGACATTACTAAGACAGCACCTAGTTTCACTCTCAGCCAAATCTCATCTTACTGTTTCCTAAGCTTATGGTACAGGACTTACATTCTCAGAGACTCTTTCAGAATCCTCTGTTTGAGAATCATCTGAAGTTTTCATCCATCAGGATAATTTACTCCCCATCCAGCCATGAGCAGGATAAACTGCCACTGCCTTGTCTTTTACTGCAGTTTTCCAGATACTCTGGATCCATATGGAAAGGGCCCATATAGCCAAGCTACCTCAGCTTTGAAATAAATGATGTGAACCCTGATGCCAAATGTGTGAGTAAAGTTCAAAGATTTATGCTATCTTTTAAAATTCAGCCAACTCCTGTGCACACACAAAAAATCAATTGTTGGACCTCCTTTGTTCTTGAAAAAAATCAATCATGGTTCTTGCCAATGATCCCATTACCCTCTGGATGCCAGGGTCCCTCCTTCGCATCGCCCAATGCATGTGGACATCGGCCGTATTGCACTGCATTTCCGTAAGCCTTCTGTCGTGGTTCAAGATTGAAACCACCTTTTATATTCTCTTCTCTTCTTAGCAACCTTAGATCCCTATTACTTTACCCCAAAATAACTGTAAATGTGTGAACTAATTAGCTTAGAGAGCACAAGCTCCCTTAATGCCTTCGGAATCCTGCCATCCAACACTGATTTCTCTATGTTACAAGCTGCAAAATAGCCCCTCACTTGGTTTTGGTTTAATTATTCTTCAAGGTCATCGCTGTGCCACTTCTGTCCATGATTCTTTTCTTCTCTGCTTCTGTTTTTAAGAGGATTTTTAAATAGGTTCGGCAGCTCAGCCATTTTTGAGTCATTACTAGCTTCAATCCCCTTTCGCACTTATTACGTGGCCTATTTTTTTTCTCCAGCCTCGCCTCTTTCTCTGCTGTGTTTGCAAGAGTGTTTCTGATTCTCTCTAAGCCCTTTGTCAGGTTGGAATTGTTCTGCTTAGGAGGCCTGTATCTTTTCCCTTCCGTTTGAACTGATGGTCCATGGCCTGGATTTGAGAATTCACCCTCCCCTCTTTGGTTTACAGCACAGATGGGTTTTTTCCTTCAGCTTCTGATTGCTCCTTCAGGACTGAACCGATCGTTCCCCGGATCTTCAGGACATTCACGCAATAGGCAGCAGCCCCAAGAAGACAGCGTCCCTGCCTGCAGGTTGCCAACAGCACCCAGCCTTCAGGAACTCCACGCCATCTAACGATTTATTTCCATGTTCGACTTTGGCAGAACCCAGAATCCTAAGGTGAGAATAATATAACAAATCCAACAATTACCATAATAATGTCACCTCCCACTGGAGTGCATTGTAGGCCTTTCAAGTGCTTTTCTATAAATTATCCAATTTAGAAAATGTTGCATAACAGACTCTTTTTTTTTCTGCTTTCTTCTAATTATTCTTCTAATTATTTTCTATTTTCTTTCCAACTCCTACTGTAATTTCTCTTTCCCACTCTTCTTGCATTATTAAGCATTACCTTAAAGAACTATAGGATGCACTTCAGCAATGGATCTAGATCAGAAGCTTATGATCTTTCTAAAGTCACAGAACACAAAGCTCACGCTGTAACCAGGGTCTACAATTTATCAGGCATGAGAAGTGATCATCAGAAAGCCTCACGAATGAGCACACCCAACAGAAACTGGAGAAATGCTACAACTCAGAGGCCCACAGAAGACCCAAGCATCCTGTGGTAATTCCAACACCAGGCTCTGAAGACCCTCTTCCCGGACACCCCAGCTGGAGTGGAAACGGGCTCTTAATTGAGGAGAAGGCCTGGGCAGGGTTTCAGTTGGAACTGTGTCTGCAGGGTATGGGCTCCTGTGGATAAGGGGTCAGAGCAATCAATCAAAATAAAATACCATGTAGAGAGGGAGGAGAAAGGAGACACTGGAGGGCACAGCAAGGCAGAAGGCCCAAAGGCCGAGAAAACAGGAGGTCTGCCTAAGTTTACCCCCAGGATAAATCAAACAGAAGATTCTCCCCTCGAGACTTCCTGGGTTTAAATCTCATCTTCACCATTCACTAGCTATGTGACCTTAGACAAATTACATAACCAATCTGTGCAATGGATCTGTGCAAACCCATTTCTTCATCTATGTTATGGGGAGAATACTGGAACCTGCCTCACAGAGTGTCATAAGGATTAAATGACTTAATCCTTGTAATTTGCTTAGAAGAGTATCTGGCACATGATAAAGTGTTATATAAGTGTTAACTGCTGCTATTGTTACTATTATCTAAAGTACTAGGTTTCTTCAAGGGTTTCAGGAAAAGGAGAAGAAAATCAATGAGACTAAGGCAGACATGTAGAGAGAGACAGATTTTTGAGGCAGAAAGTTTGTGACCTAAAGCTTCTACCAGGCAAATATAGATAGATAGTTCTAGGAAATGAAGACAGTCCCAGAAGATGGAGTCTTTCTCTTCTCTTTAAGTTACACACATTGTCTGACGTATGAGCTTCCAGGAATTTACAAACATTCCAGCAATAAACATCAAGCACTAGCATCTTAAACAGCAGGAATAAAAAGAATAATAAAAATAAACATCATCAGTGCCTATAAACTTGGGGCAGACTTTCTACTATCATCATAGTTCAAAACTAGGAGAGAGAAAAATTCTTGGGTCCTATCTTCTTTTATTTCAAATGTTTGATGTCGAATTTCTTTATGTTCTTATCTAGTTGCTTATAAGAAACTATCAATGCCCCTTCCCTTGAAAAGAAGGCCCCCAGGACAGAGATGAAATGGGTGGGAGTTAGAGTTCAAGTTGCTGGACAGAGGAGGAGTGAAACTTGTTTTTTAAGCAACGATATCTGTTTTAGATATAAAGATTGTTTTGTCTAAAAGAAGTAGATGTAAAGATTGCTTGTCTTTAAAAAAAAAAAAAAAGTAAGCGGAGCCTCTGTGATGTGGTAATAACACAGAGGACTAAACATTTGGCCCTTCAAATTCCCCAGTCTTCATTTCAGCCTGGCTAGAAGAGGAGATTGAAGCCACATTCCCAGAACTGTCATATTTATCGGCAGTGATAAATTTGGCAGAGTCCGAAGGACTCATCTGCACTTACTTTAGCAGCAAAGACTCTGAAAATGGGCAATTGCTTCCCCAACATGAAAAAAAGCATCCTGGAGCTGAGCAATTGATTGAAAAAGATGAGACTAGCCTACCAAAGATGAGAAGTCTGGGAGATCATTCATGTTCAGAGAAAGAATTCAAGCGTGGCTAAGAAAGGCAAGCTGACTAGCACAATGAAAGGAACCGAGTAGCCTGCATACTACAAATAGACGGAATATGGCTCATGGTGAATTTTTTTTTCCCATTACTTAGAAGACTGGAATCAAACTGCTTATCTCAGAATTCTACTGGTCTACAAATCCATCTCAGAATCTCTGAGTTTAGTTCTGCTTTTCTACGGTCTAAGGAAGACCACTGTTGGTTTGAAAAAAGAGATTCTATCAAATTATTTTAGTCCAATCCACTGAGAAATCAGATTTTCAGAAATATTTCAAGTAGATTTGCATACCTGTGTCCCTTTGACCCTAACAGCAAAGTCTAGGAGCTGTGAATTGTGTGTCTGCCAAACAGGTTAAGGAAGGATCTTTATTAAGAGCGAGAAGGACTGAGGGCTTGGTAAGGCAGGTGAGGAAGGACATGTATATGCCGTCTGGTGGTTCAATGAGTTTTGGAGAATGTTTGCCTTCTGCAGTGTAAACCACACTGTGAGCGGCTCCATTCCACATCCTGACTGATAGACTCATTGATCTATCATCCACTTCGACTCTACGCAACCTTGGCTAGGCTACACAGCTAACCGAAGCTCTACAAATGTGAAGTCCTGTTGGCAATACTTTTCACCCCCTTGTTTATTACTACGTGTTGACATCCAGACAGATTCTCAGGCAGGTCCTGAAGACTTCGGGTTTTCGCAATATTACAATTTCAGCAAGCTGAATGTTAAAAAATGGAAATTGGACAGACTGTTATCAACTTTAATCGACCATTAGAGCATCGGAGCCTGAAGGCACAGTGTTTAACGGTTGGAATGGGGTGGTCAAGTAAAATGCTGTCTCTTTCATTTGGAATCTGGGAATAAAGCCAACCCAGATAAAAAGGGGGAAAAAAAGCCATTACTCTGACAGCTGTGGCAGAGCACGAGGATCTGTGTTACAAAGGAGGCCGAGATGCAAATAGCACAGTGCATTTGGGCAAGGTTTGTCTCCTGAATTCCGGTTTTGCAGATTGTGTGCATAATGGAGATAAATAAGCCAAGGAATAAGATACTGACCTACCAGAATGAAGGCTATTATCTGATATCAAAATTGGGTCCTGTGACATCATATTGCATTGCCAGACTTGGCCTCAATATGTCATCACCTTTCTGTGTAGCAATTGCCGCCTTCTCAGAGAGTCAAATAATTTGCTACCTTGGTTCTGCTTCTCTGCTTCGGCCCCTGGGCATGGTACACTGTGAATGCTTTAGAGGAGGATTCTGGAATTAAGGTTTTTAATTACACCTGACATTAGCGAGCTTTCACCTGTTGGCAGCCATCTTGTTAAAACCACCCATGGGAGCAAACATTCTACTGGAAGTTAAGGCTCCTTTCCCCTCAAAGCCTCCGTTGGCCATGCCGCAGATTCCTTGCCGACACCATTTAGTCTGCTAATGTGATTTCCCACATTATGAACTTTCAGAATGTTAAACCGAACACAGTTTTTTTTCCTTTTAAACAAAATATATTGTTTATATAAAAAGTCTAATGGCCCATAGCAATCCAATTTACATGTAAAGTACAAGATTTCATATTGAATCAGTTTTATTACTTCACATATGAAAGATATTGAGCAGTGGTAGGTATATTGTATTTGTATCAAAAAAATGCAAGAGCAGATTTATTGGGCCTGTACTTAATAATATTAGAATCGATTATCCCAATGAGAGACAGACATCCATTCACACTGTGGGGGGAAACATTATTTCAACCACACCACTGATGCCCAGTAAGCATTTTCCCTCTACACTCGATGAAATCACCGTAGTTAAAGGGTTAATAAGGTTTCCGAAAGCGGCAACATTAACTCTCTGTCAGCAACAAGGGAATATTGTTGATACCACTTAAAATTTATTAAGCACATTTGGTTTGCTGGGCATTATACCAAACCCATAAAACATAAGATATTTTATCAATGGTTGCTTTGAATGTTAATATTTATATGCACTCAGAAACTAGATTTAATCTTTCCAATATTCTCTGCATTATGGAAACCCCCAAACCTATTTTTCTTTATATTCTAATTTTCTTTTCTATATATGCCAATAATTAGATAATTTCTTTGTGACATAAACTGTACTCTCATAAAAATCAACTATTTGTAATATTTTAGGAAAGAGCAAATAACTTTTTTATTAATCTAGAAGGTTATTCTATAAGAACTCCTATTGAGAAAGAAGAGCCAACCCTTTTGAATATTTCTAAGATTATTTTGATGGCCCCTTTCCTTTTACCACAATAAATCTCCATTTACTATGATTGAAAACACCAATTACTTGTTTTTAAGTTCCAGGGTACATGTGCAGGATGTGCGGGTTTCTTACACAGGTAAACATGTGCCATGGTGATCTGCTGCACAGATCAACCCATCACCTAACTATTAAGCCCCACATGCATTAGCTATTTTTCCTGAAGCTCTCCCTCCTCTTGTTCCTCTCAATAGGCCCCAGTGTGCATTGTTCCCCTCCCTGTGTCTATGGGTTCGCATTGTTGAGCTCCCATTTAAAAGTGAGAACATGCTGTGTTTGGTTTTCTGTTCCTATGTTAATTTTCTGAGGATCACGATTTCCTGCTCCATCCATGTGCCTGCCAAGGAAATGATTTCTTTCCTTTTTATGGCTGCATAGTATTCCATGGTGTATATGTACCACATTTTCTTTATCCAGTCTATTATTGATGGGCATTTGGGTTGATTCCATGTTTTTGCTATTGTGAATAGTGCTACAGGGAACATACACATGCATGTATCTTTATAGCAGAATGATTTATATTCTTTTGGGTATATACCCTGTATTGGGATTGCTAAGACAAATGGTATTCCTTGTTCTAGATCCTTGAGGAATCACCACACTGTCTTCCACAATGGTTAAACTAATTTATATTCCTATCAACAATATAAAAGTGTTCCTATTTTTCTGCAGCCTCACCAGCATCTGTTGTTTCCTGACTTTTTAATAATCATTCTAACTGACATGAGATGGTATCTCATTGTTGTTTTGATTTGCATTTCTCTAATGACCAGTTATGATGAATTTTTTTCATATGTTTTTTGGCCACATAAATGTCTTCTTTTGAGAAGTGTCTGTTCATTTCCTTTTCCCACTTTTTAATGGAGTTGTTTGTTTCTTGTACATTTGTTAAGTTCCTTGTAGACTCTGAATATTAGACCTTTGTCAGATGGATGGATTGCAAAAATTTTCTCCCATTCTGTAGGTTGTTGGTTCACTCTGATGATAGTTTCTTTTGCTGTGTCATACCTCTTTAATTTAGTCAGAGCCCATTTGTTAATTTTTCCTTTTATTGCAATTGCTTTTGATGTTTTCATCATGAAATCTTTGCCTGTGCCTAGGTCCTGAATAGTAATGCTTAGATTTTCTTCTAGGGTTTTTATAGTTTTGAGTTTTACATTTAAGTCATTAACTCATCTTGAGTTAATTTTATGGCTAGCCAGTTCTTCTTGTACCATTTATTAAATAGGGAATACTTTCCCCATTGCTTGTTTTTGTCAGGTTTGTCAAAGATGAGATGGCTTTAGATGTGCAGTCTTATTTCTGACTTCTCTACTCTGTTCCATTGATCTATGTGTCTATTTTTGTACCAGTACGATGCTGTTTTGGTTATTGTAGCCTTGTAGTACAGTTTGAAGTCAGGTAGCATGATGCTTCCAGCTTTGTTCTTTTTGCTTTGATTGTTTTGACTATTCATACTATTTTTGGTTCCATATAAATTTTCAAATCATTTTTTCTATTTCTTTGAAGAATGTGAGTGGCAGTTTAATGGGAATAGCATTGAAACTATACATTACTTTGGGCAGTATGGCCATTTTCACAATATTGATTCTTCCTATTCTTGTTCATGGAATGTTTTTTCCATTTGTTTGTGATCTCTCTGATTTCCTTGAGCAGTGGCTTGTAGTTCTTCTTGAAAAGGTCCTTCGCTTCCCTCATTAGCTGTATTCCCAGATATTTTATTCTCTTTGTAGCAATTGTGAATGAGAGTTCATTCATGAGTTGGTTCTCACTTGTCTGTTGTTGTTATATAGGGAATGCTTGTGATTTCTGCACATTGATTTTGTATCCTGAGACTTTGCTGAAGTTGCTTATCAGCCTAAAAAGCTTAGGGCTGAGTCGACGCGTTTTTCTAAATATAGGATCATGTCATCTGCAAACAGAGACAATTTGAGTTCCTTTCTTCCTGTTTGAATACTCTTTATTTCTTTCTCTTGCCTGATTCCCCAGAACTTTGACTACTATGTTGAATAAGAGTGGCGAGAGAGGGCACCCTTGTCTTCTCCAAAAACCCCCATTTATATCACATACATGAGATGGGAATAAAGCATAGTCTTGATTTAACAAAAACTAAAAGTAGGAGTCAATGCTATGAGGAATACACAATAATTTAAAAGGGAACTAATGCAAAAGTAAATTTTCTTATAATATTCTGCTAGAATTTTTCTCACATTTTTGGGTACAAGATTTTTGCCTTATGAGTTTTCACGTCTCAATATTTTTCCCATCTTTTGAAGGTTGGAAAGAGCTTTCTTTTCCACCCTAACTTGCTTCTCGGAGTAAAAGGTGGCCCCTAGCTGTTCAGGGCTTAGTTGGTATGATTTTGCTTTTGGATTTATTTAGAAGGCACGTTTTCCACAACCTCCCACCCTATAGGCATGCAAGCCAAATTCAAGCACAACATTACAAGTAAACAAAGGTAAATGAAACAGCTAAAACCTTCTTTTGGGGAAAGGCAAACAGATTTTAGTGAAGTCCCAATCACAGTATGATTCTTGCCTATGCCCCAAAGATAAGTGAGCCATACTCACTCTAGAGAGAAGATGTAAGTAAGTTGCAGGAGGCTGTGAGTGTGTGGAGTACCCACACATAGTTTGCCCTTCATGGGCCCTGCACAACATGGCCTGTGATATGGATTAGTTCTAAAATCATTACACTTGTGGATGGTGGTGATGTCCCGTCTCCCTTCAGCAGAAAACGAACATTTAGCCAAAATACTTTATGTTTTATGAAAATGTTTCCTATACAAAAATCTTTCCCCTTCTCAACTCCTTCACCTCATGCAGATTCCCAAGTCTAGACTTAACTTTCAAATCCAAGGATACACACCAGGCAGTGAGGGAAAAGAAGCAGTTGAACCTCTCCCCACACAGCAAGTGAGCTACCTGAGTCATAACTGCATGATGACTGGTCTCCAAAAATGGCAGTATGCCTCCATCAAATAAAGGAGCACTCAGGTGGCCCTTACTCTTCAGAGTTCAGAGACTAGCATTCACAAGGGAGGAAGGCTCACATATGGTCAGTGAATAGAGTCACTTTAAGAGGCTCTCCTTATGCCTTGACAAAGAATTCACATTTTTAATGTGTTGCCATTTCTATTTTTTTAACTTTTAAGTTGTGGAGTGCATGTACAAGATGTGCAGTTTTGTTACACAGGTAAACATGTACCATGGTGGTTTGCTGCACCTATTAACCCATCACCTAGGTATTAAGCCCAGTATGCATTTAGCTATTTTTCCTGATGCTCTCCCTCCCCCAACCCAACCCTCTGAGAGGCCCCAGTGTGTGTTGTTCCCCTCCCTGTGTCCATGTGTTCTCATTGTTCAGCTCCCACTTATAAGTGAGAACATGTGGTGTTTGTTTTTCTGTTTCTGTGTTAGTTTGGTGAGGATAATGGCTTCCAGCTCCATTAACTCCAGCTTCTTTCCTTGATCACCAACCCTTATGAGACAAGAATCCATGGCACCTCACATATCAGAAAATTAAAACAGCCCAAGAATTGATGTTCTTTAGCCATTCTAGTCTGATTCATGGGTCTTTATAGGTCACTGCTAATGTTCAAGCCAATGAGGTACGCTTTGGAGGGGATGCCAAGATGCAGGAAATACATTCTGCTTCTCTAAGAGTTCACAGACTCCTTGGGGAGGTAAGTTTCATACATGATGTAACTAGTAAATAACAAAAAGACAAGTGTGATTAAAACATTAAAATGTGAGGCCACTGAGGTTCAGGGAAACAAATATTCCATTATCTCCACTATCCTCCATTACCAAGGCAGAACAGTAGATTAGAATTTCTTGAAATATTTTCAGTGATAAATGAAACAATAAAAATTCTCCTTTCCTAGTCTGTGACCAAAAAAGTCAAAGAGTCATATCATGTTGGTACCTCATAATTCTGTTTACTCGGTGGAGCAAAAGAAAAGCATCAACAAAGTCACCATTTCTCTAGGAAGCCGAGGATCTTTGGTTCCCACTTTGCTTTCTTTACTAACACAGAATGCATTTCTTAAAGAATGTTATACCCATAGCAATCAGCACCTTTTGTATTTTAGCCCTTTAAACGTATCTGACAAGTCCATGTCAGCTGTTAGGAGAAACTATAAAAGTAATCCTCTCAGGACATCTCCGGGCTCCCTTTAGCCTGCCAGTGCCAGTCATTCCATTCACTGGTTCACCAGTTCTGTCCCTCTTCCAGTCTTTTCGATGCCAAATCTTGGCAGCTGTATCTATTGCGTTCCTTGGATTGGCCATATCACCCCTTCAGAACACAACATCCCAGAAAGACCCTTGCTTGCTTTACTCCACCCAGTCCTTTCCAGAAGACACAGCCCTGCAAGACCCGAGGATGATGGTTAGGGTTTAAGGGTCATCATAAGAGCCAGAGGTGTGAAAGTAAAGGCAACATGCTCGAAGGAATTGGGGCTTTCTCTTGACAAGAGAACTTTCTGATGCCAGGGCAGTTCATATTGTAAAACATCTCTACCTGCATATAGCCCTCTCTCCTCACCCCAGTGAGTGAGCTCTTCACAGTAGGAGGCAGGGACTTTCTTAGCTCCTCATTCTAGCACAATGCTGGGAAAAATAACACATGAGTGGCTGCCTAATTAATTAATTAATCCATGCTCCAAGGTTAATTAAGTCACCCAAACAAAACTTTCGTTTATTCCATGGTCTCGGCTAGAGTTGAGAAGGAAAGCAATCTAATTGAATTAATTCACTCAAAGGCATAAATTATTTTTTAAAAAATACATTATTCTGAAGTAGGACTTGGCAATGGTATTTTTAAAAATCTCCCCAGGAGGTTTGCATGAGCAGCCTGGATTGAGAACCACTGGTATGGAACGCCCTGTGTGTCCTTGCCTTGCTTCTCTCTTCTGTTGCTCCTGCCATAGTCCACTCCATGCCTGCATGTCTCTGGCTGTGCTATGACAGATGCACACCTTGCCCTCCCACACCCCCACACCTCTCCACTATACTTGGAGAAATCAGAAGGGACCATGTTACTGTCTTCTTAAGATATTCCCATCACTATTCGTATTTGCGTCCTGAATTAGATTATTTTTCCTTAGAAATAGATGTCAGAAATTATGTTTCATCTGGAAAAAGAGTTAAATCATCAGAGGAAAATACCATCTTTCCATAAGGAAACAACATCAGTAATACTTGGAAATCATGGGAAATTTGATTAGACTAAATGAGAAGAAAATACAAAGATACAGCAGCTCATCTCAGTGGTAAATAGATTTTGTTGGTGTTGATTTTCTTCATTTTCGGGGTGAAACCCATTTTCTAACTACAGAAAAAGATTCATCCTAGTTGCCAGAGCTGTGAAAGGGAGTCGTAATGCCCAGCACCTCCCCCATTGTGTCCTCATCCTCTAGCATGAAATTGCCACACAATTTGATAACGACTTAGGAGGTGCTGATGGTAGAGCTTAGAGTTCCGTTCTAATGGATTCAAGCCTGACTCATCCTGCTGGATTTCTGTAATAGCAGAGGAGGTCTCAGTGACCAAATAGAGTGAGCTCAGGCAGTTTTCAAGTACACAAAAATGGATGTTTATCATGAAATCATCATAATTGTATTTTCTGATGATGGATCTGCTGCACTCATGACTCCATCTGAAATTTTTAGGGCTTGTTCATTTAAGATGATCCTGAAACAGCACCTTAGCTGGTCTTCCACATATATGTATTTTCCAAGCAATATTGATATGGTAGAAGAAAAAGAGTTATGGGGATTTGTCAGGATTAATTAATACACAAGAGGAAAAAGATACGTGTGATTAAACTAACTTCCCAGGTTCATCATAAATATTTTATTCATTTACATGACTCTGCAATTCTGTCTTTGTCACTTAGAAAGTAGCCCTAGATGTAAGGACTTGAAACTTCCTATGAGTGAAACAGGGTGCAAGGATTCTTACAGCCAGGGTTGCAGCTGGAGACACTCAAATAAGGAGCTACAGAACTTTAGTTGGAAGATACAACAGTTCCAACGAAGACAAGAAGGTCACACCATCACTGCATGCCCTCAGCCAACTCTGGCTCTCTTAAGACAACATAAGGTAAGAAAGGGGCATCAAAAGGTTTCTATGCATCAAATGCATAGTTTACAGTAATATTTATCAAAACTCTCTTTTTCAATTTCCTTCCAACCCCAAAGACACTCCAGCAGCACACTCTTTAACTCCTCCCTAGAAATCTCTTCATCACCCAGCCTTAGTCTTGCTTTCTTCCTTTATTTCAGTGGCAGCATGGGGGATTCGGGTAGAGACCACATCGCTATGCCCATTGAGGTAGAGATCCTCTTGAGTTCTGAGGAAAGGGGAATGTCTGAACATACAGGTCTCATGAATTTGTTTCCCATCATACACTCATAATGTACCCTTGTATTTTAGATATTTTCCCATGTTTTCTTAAATAAATTATGGATTACTTAAGGCAAGAACTATGTTGTATTAACCTTTGCATTTTAGTGCAACATAGATTTTCAGTAATAGTTTGTGAAATGAAAGAATTAAAATATGTACAAATAAAAGTCAAAGATTAAAATTTGTATTTCATTCATTCTGCCTGCAAATACCACACACTGCACACTCAATTTGTATTTTCTGATGATGATAAAATAGGAAAGCAAACCAATCTGAGTGAGGAGGCAAAGATATGGGCCCTGTTCATGGACGAGTCACTGGTATTATCTGCCTGTACCACACTCGTTTTTTCATGCTGCCTTGCATCCAAGCCAGTGGTGTCCTTCACGCAAGCCAATGGTGCTGATCCGAGGTCATGGAATTTATGACAGGCACCTAGCTTCCTAGAGCATCTTCACCTGAAACCAGTGGTCCAGAAGGGTATCTATGAGCTGACGAACTTCCAAACAGTAGGAATATCATCAATTCTTCAATTTTCAAAACAGCATAACACTAAGGGTCTCAGGGGTTATTTTACTCTAAGACACCGTCAAAACTTCCTTTCTAAAGGATCTCCAACAAGTACTGATGAGTACTCACAACCCACAAAACATCTCAAAATTCTACCACACAACTCTACATATTAGATAGTATTCCCTTGAGTTTTACCAAATCATTCACCATGAAATTTCTATCCAAGAGTCCTAGTGCTGTTCTCTGAGGTTACACAGAAATCTAACCATCCCAACTGTTCTATGACTCTTCTCTCATCCCTTCCATCAACTCATCATAGTATATTCTGATGCTTCTCATTGTCAAGAATTGTGAAACTCTGAGATTCTACCCTGTTTTCAAGCTAACAATCCGACCTTTTAGTTTCATAGATGCTGGCCAAAGACACAAGACTCAAAAACAAAAAAAAAAAGGATTTTGTACTCATAACACAGAAAGAAGCATGAGCTTCATGTTTGAGTTAGTTCTTGCTCTCCAAATCCCAAAGCAGGCAAGGTGGAGGTGGGCCACGGTGAATTCTGTGAATACAGTGAGTTATGACACAGCTGAGGAAACTTCAGCTCAAGAAACCCCCAGTATTATAAGGGAGCTGCTAGAAAGCTTGCCCAGGATTCTCCAAGAGGGAGATATCATCTTTATTATCCTGGTTGGGAAACAAATCTGCCCTTTTCCCGTAGAGGGACACTCTGTCCCCATCTTCAAAAGCTGTTGCAGATATATTAAATCTTTCAAAAGCTGGTCCACAACAAAGCAATGCCTCTTGTTCAAAAGATGAGCACAAATTCAGGAGACGCATGGAGAATTGTCTCACGACATGTGTTTTCTTGATTTCCTTGACTCCTTTTCATTCACCCAAGCTGAACAACGTGTTTCTGTGGCATCCAGAGCTGAGAGTCACTTTCTAGATGTGCTTGACCAGTGCAGAGGACAGAAGAACTGTCCCTTCCAAGGTCTGAACACACACGTTTGTTACTGCAGTCAATGATTACATTGTTGATTTGGGGACGCTGTGGCTTTCCCAGGGAAAATATTTTGAGACATCTTACTTTGGAACTGTGGGCACAAAACCATTTCTTTGTCAAGAGAAAATGATCTAGGAAGGAAATCAGCACGTCAGGGATTCTATCACTTCAGCATTGCCGTATTGACCTGGATGGAGGAAGCCCAGCGGGAAGGGAAGAAGACAAAGGTTCACCCCAACCCTGCAGTCTTTCAGTCAGACTGAGATTTCAGTCAGCCAAACCTCTCGGGCTCTGTCCCCTAAGAGTAATTCAGCCTCTTCTCCCTTCTCCTTCTGCTATGAACTTGCGCAATTGATTATATAAATTTTATATATATATGTATATATGTTTAAATTATATATATTATATAGTTATGTATTATATATTTATATATTTACATTTACATATATTTATACATATGTTATTTACATTTACATTATTTATATTTTATAATATATATATTTATATGTATATGTATATACACATATATAATAGTATATATACACATGTACATATATACATATATCATAATATGTGTATGTATATGTATTACACAGGTACACATATGTATAATATATGTATTTATAATATGCATACATTATATATTTATGTTATATTTATTTATATATACTCATATATATAAATAGTTTTTATACTCATATATATACATAGTTTCTACATCTGAAATTCATCCGGATATGATTTGTTCTTTCTTTTAGTTCTTTACAACCCATTTGGCTCCTGGGTTTGTTAAATATCATGATCCTTACACTCCAAAGAATTAATCAACTTGGCTCTACGGTCATGTTTTTATTTTTCATTATCAACAACATCACAAAAGAAACACATGTCAACCACAGGGACTGAAGGTTGTCATTTGAGTGTTACATACATACATATAAAGGCTATCTGCACATATAAATTCACATCAGCAGACACACTGGAAATGTGCTCGCTCCCACAGAAAGACACATGGTGTAGACTCTTTTCCCAACACACACTCAGACACACGCCTCAGGACAACACGAAAATGGGCACAAAGCACACAGCAGGCAGCGGGTAGTGTGGGCTAAGTACTGCCTGGTTGGAGCTGCGAACACTTGCTAGGGTCAGGCAGGGAGGGGCATAGCACACCGTGACACAGGAGGAGATGTGGCCTCTCCAGGCATGTCTGAAATATCCTGGACCAGATATTGTTCTCATGGAGCCCCACGGGCAAAAACTTCTCAGAAAAGAGAGCCAGGGCCAGTTTGCTAAGCTTCTGTGGCAGGCCAGCGCTTCAGATGAATTTGCTCTGATTGCTGCAACACTGCAGCATAGGGTGTCTTCTCCCCGTCTTGTGCATAAGAAAATCAAGGCCCAAATAAGGCCATATGACCATGACGTAAGATCATAAGGTCATAAGGTTAGAAAGTGCCAAACCAGAGCCTGATCTGAGGACTGTTGATCCTGGCTCACACTACCATTCAGGATGCTGCCCTGACCCCCAAGAACCTCTGCGTGAACCCCCAACCTGCAACCCAGAGCTCAGCCTGCCCTTGCCCTACCACAGGCTGCAGCATGTGCCCAGAGGAAAGCCCAGCTGTAGAGTAACACCCAGGCAAACTCTGCACGCTCACCTGGACACAGAGGAAGGCCGCCACCTGCTGCCGACAGTCCACGCCCTTTCCCACAGTGACACCGCCAGGTTTCCATTAGCCTCCCTTAGCCGGCTCCCTTTCCTGCTAGGTGGGGAACACAGTGTCTAATTTGCTTGGCTCACTTTTCACCAGTGACTTATCAAGAGGCAAAGTTGTGTCACAAAGAATCACTCAGGAGAGCCAGACTGAATGCAAGTCTCAGCCCCTCCATTTTCCAGTTGCGTAATTTCAAGACTTTCTCAGCCTCAACTTCCTCACCTGTAACGTGGGAATAAGAGCAGAGTCCACCTATCGGAGATCCTGGGCAGTCTGAATGGATTGAGAAATAAAACACACTTCGGGTAATACCTGTCCCATAGGGAGCACAGGATACATGCTAGTTCCTGTTCATGTTAGCTCTGGGAATCTCCCACAACAAGACAAGCAGAGCCCCTGCCTCACCACCAACACTGGAGCCGATGCTAAACATGTAATTGGACAAATAATTCATTAGAGTGAAATGAGTGCAGAGGAAAAGGACAAAGAGCAAAGTGCAACAACAGTGCACACCAGAGGGTCAGGAGGAGCAGGAACCGGCCCGATTGGGGCTGGCAAACTTCACAGGGCCAGGCTAGTTCTAATAATGCCTATTGCAACACGGCCTCACCTTTTCATTGACAGATTGTCTATGGCTACTTTCACGCTACAACAGCAGAGCTGAGTGGGCAGAACAAAGACCTTACAGCCCACGAAGCCAAAAATATGTTCCACCTGGCCCTTTAGGAAAATTTGCTGACCCCTGAGCCAGAGGAAAGAGAAAGGGAGGCTGTCCACACAGATGGTGGAGGGAGGCTGGGCTGGGGTGGAAGGAACATAGAAATTGTGAGTCTCTGGGGCACGCACTCCCTAAGAACCGGTGTCTAAAATGCACTGAACAGACACCTTGCTTCATCTTCTCTCTGGCCTCTGAGGAAAAGGCAAACCCTCCCCTCTGCTGAAGACCCCTCTCCGCTAAGAACGTTCCCTTCCAGTCATTTGTCACCTGCGTCTTCAATCTCACTCTTTTTTTTCATGTGTTAAATTAGATTATTATTCTAGCATTACATTTTGGAAGTTCTTTTTTTTATTCTACTTTAAGTTCTGGGACACACGTGCAGATCGTACAGATTTGTTACCTAGGTAGACACGTGCCATGGTGGTTTGCTGCATCCATTCCCCCGTCATCTACATTAGGTATTTCTCCCAATGTTATCCCTCCTTAATCCCCCCACCTCCCGACACACCCCGGTGCATGATGCTCCCCTCCCTGTGTCCATGGGTTGTCACTGGACTCCTTTTTTAACTGTCTGTCTCAGTGCCAGCCATCATCACCCTCCCCATCCACCCAGGCCAGAAACCTAGGGGCCATTCCTGACAGCTTCTCCTTCACAAGTCCCATGGCTTCCTTCCCGTAACAACCCACCTACTGCCCCATCCTCTCCACCACCATTGCTGCTGCCAATTTTGGGCCCTCATCAGCTCATTCCAGAACGATCTCCTTCTGTTCCCTCTTCCCCAACAACTGGTCATCCTGGCCCCAGCTCCAGGCCTTCCCATCCAGCCTCCCCACTCTGCCTTCAGGGTCCTCACTCCAATACTCTGATGTCCCTCCCCTGCCTAAAACCCATCAGTGGCTCCCAAACGTTTATGGTGAAGAATCTGAACTTTTAAGCTCTGCATAATCTGCCCCCACCATGCCTCCAGCTTGATCTCCTGCCAACTAGAGTCATCTATCCTCTGTGACAATCATGTCTCTTTCTCCCCGGCCACCTCACAACTTTGGATGCCACTCCGTTTTTCACAAGTTCCTCATCTCAAGTTTTTTGGGAAGAGAACCACACCAGACACTCATGATCCCAGCCTCCTTTGCAAGGTGCAGGTTGCCCAAAGTGACCTAAGTTTCTCCAGTCAGAGAAACCCAGTTCATTTCCTGAATCTGAGACTAGAAGCATAAGGAAAGATACACAGCCCAGAGAACCCATTCTGGTATCTGTGGAGGTGGTGTCAGGTTCTAGAGGTATTTCCAGGGCCCAGCACTGTGGTTTTAGTGGTGAAAGCCATTATTGCTATGTCTAGCAAAGGCAGAGCTACCTCCTCTAGACTGCACAGCTCTGTGGTGGAATTTTCAACATGGTTCCTGCAGCCATAGCACCGAGCCTGGTGTTTCTGCACTCCTAGAGATTCTGTGATCTCCCTGTTTTTTAATGAATTCATTTTTTCTGCTTAATCTAGCAAAGTTAATTTCTGTTGTCTGATACTAAGAATCCTGCCTGCTATGCTTCTGAAGTCTTTTTTCATATCCTGTTTCCACCTGAGAAGGAAAAACTAAGCTCTGTCTCTTCTATGCCACCACTGTGCATGCATGTGTGCATACGCACGTGCACACACACACACACACACACAAACTGCAACACATGTATGACATTTATATTCCTGTCTACCTCCCTCTGTACTATGAACTCATTCATTCATTCATCAAACATCCTTATGTTTCTACTAGATACCAGATACTGCCCTAAGTCCTGGAAATACAGCAGAGAATAAGATAGAAGATAGAAAAGTTCTCTCTCTTTATTGGGCTTAAATTTTAGAAGGCAGAAGCTGCATGTAACTTATTAATCTTCAAGCGCCCACTAGAAAGCTAGACACAGAGAATCTACTCCACACATGTTTAATGAATGAAAATGAATGAATGACGACTTTTGTGGCCTAAGCCATTCCCTTGCCCCTCTTCAATGCAGACTAAAGTCGAAGAGCCTGTGATGCCCATGACTTTCACTCTGAGCTTCGCTTCCCGACCAGCACATGGCTGTGAAAGGGGAGTGACTCCATGACATGCCCTGGTCCCATCTGCCTTGTATTTAAATCCCTGTGGTAAGAATAACTACCTTACCACTTTAAGCAGCGTGAAGTGCACACAGGCTTGTCGTGTGTTCCAGTTATTGGAGTTATCAATGACCAAGCGTGTTGATTTACTTCTTTGTGTTCTCTTTAGCCTAACTCATCCCAAGACTGGGAACATAGTAGATGTTGAATGAATTGATTTTGAACTTGGCTTCATTGTTGGATATATGTACATATATACTCACAAACAGAGCACATGAAGAGAGCCACAGGGTCTAATTTTTGCAGAAAAATTCAGAACAGCCTCTGATTAGTGAGTTTGTTCCATTTCCCAAGAAATCGTTTTAACCTTTAAACACAGAAGGTCAGCGTCTCCTCTCTCTGCTCATGCATAATTCCCCTTGCCCTCTGCTCTTCAGTGCCGCAGCTACCTGCCTGAGAGAGAGCACTGGAGCCAGCCAGAGGAAGAACAGGGGTGCTCAGAGGCCCAGCCGCCTCCCTGGGATTGAAGAAGCCCTCAGAATATGTTGTCTCATTTGCTACATTATTAATAAAATTGCAAGAAGTTTGAGAGAAAAATTTCTCCCACCTAGAAAAATTAGCATTTATGCCACACACTGTGCAAAGTTAGGAAGATGAACATCAGTAAAACAGAAAATGTTTCCTTTGAATCTTATTTGCAGTCAATACCAGCAGAGGACTTTGAACAAAGAAAAGAGATAGGTCTGGTTGGGTGAGTGAAGGTTGCTGGGTGGGCACTGCGGGTGGGCCTCACGTGGGGGCTGGAGGAAATCCAGCCAGCCCCAAGCATTCGAGTATGATCACAGATGGTGGGCGCTGGCAGTGTTGGGTGTGGTCAGTGACAGGGGATCCCACAATGGGCAACAGCTCACAAGAGACAAAAAGATATACACCGACTGACATAAGGCCAAGGTCAGATAGGCTGGCTTGGTAATTTCCTAAAAGGCCTGGACTGGCCTGTGGGGCTGGGCCTGCTGCTAGAGGAAGTCAGGTAGGTAGAGGCATCCAAGCAGGTTGCTCTAATGAGACTAATTAGTCATAGAACCCAGGATTCCCATCCTGTTGAGCAGCCATGTCAAATAGCTAATGGGACAAACACCTCCTCCTAGAAGTCTTCCCTGACTCTGCCCTCTCACATACTCCCTCATCAGCCCAGTTCCCATTGCCCTGCTTTGTCTTCTCCTCTCACCACTTACTGCCAGCTCATATAACAACTGATTTGTATCGCATACTGCAGACTGTGGATTGCATCACACTGTGATAGAATATAAGCAGTGTGAGGATGGGGCCATATTCACTGCTATCTTCCTAGCCCCTACAGTGCTTGAGACCCATTCATATTTATTGAACTTGCAAGCAAATATATCCTGAACTAAAACTCCTCTTTTCTTTTCACTTAAACTTTTCATAGGGTAAGTTTACTTGTTCCATATTTGTGCAATTATTAGCTTTTTTAAAATTAATTAATTTATTTATTTATTTATTTATTTATTTTGAGATGGAGTCTTGCTCTGCCACCCAGGCTGGAGTGCAGTGGCATGATCTCAGCTCACTGCAACCTCCGCCTCCTGGGTTCAAGTGATTCTCCTGCCTCAGCCTCCCAAGTAGCAGGTACGCACCACCATGCCCTGCTAATTTTTGTATTTTTAGTAGAGACAGGGTTTCACCATTTTGGCCAGGCTGGTCTCAAACTCCTAACCTCAAGCGATCTGCCAGCATCAGACTCCCGAAGTGCTGAGATTACAGGCATGAGCCACTGTACCTGGCCAATTAATTATTAGCTTTTAACTAAAAATGCAGCATTTAATCTGGCAGGTTTTAGACCTTTTTCCAGCCTTTCACGGTTCATACATTTTGATTCCAACAGTTTCAGTTTCTCTCAATGTTGGTCCGCTCCCCCAAAACCAAGGCAGCATGCTGTCACCCCTCTATCCAACTGGTTGACAAAGACCGATTATACAGAAAGAACCTCCAGACAGGCCAGCAGATAGGTCCCTGCAGGCCTCGATTAATTGTTCCAAATCATTTGAGTCCAGGAGTCATGAAGACAGAGGCTCTCCACCCTCTCACCCTGGAAAGCAGCTTAAAGATCAAGGACTTAGATGCCTCCATTTTGCAGATGGGGTAGTGACAATGTGACGACCTCTCTTTGACATTATACAAAGTGGAGTGATGAGTTCAGAAGCCATGCCCACATGAAATAAATGATTTCCAAATCCTGAAAATAGCCTGTTTGCGTTGAGTGGGACTTCCACAGTCATGAGCTGCCAGGATGACCTGGACTTCAATGGGCCAATCCAGAGCCCAAATTCGCCATCACCCATGCAGGACAGGTGGGATCCATCCACAAAGTTCATCTCCTCTCTTTTCCTCTTTTCTCCTCCTGAGTACAGTCCACACACAGCAGTGGGAAGCTTGGGAAGCCAGCACAGGGCTTTTGGTCTCTCACTTTCTCACCCTTTCCTTTCTTCTTCCCCTTTCTGAGGCAGCCAGTGCTTTCCTGATCTCTTTGTTTTCCACCCAAGACTTGTAAACTTATTTAGACGGGGTGCACATGTCTAGAGGCACTAATGAGCTAGGGCCGGCAGATACTCAAAGACAAAAGAGAGGTTTCTTGGCACTCTGGAAGCATGAAAACCTTTGGCTTTCAGTAACTAGTTCAGAATTTACAGAAAATGTGTCTTTGAATAGCCAGAAACACAAAGGTTATGGGATGATCCAATCATAATATGTATTGTTGAATAAATGAATGAATGAATGACTTCACTAAATGAAAAAAAAAGTAAGCGCACCCAGGAATGAAAGCTGTTGGTTTTCTCTTGGGAGACTTACTTTGGTCCAAGTGGAGATATCAAAGGAACTTCCAAACAGCGTCTCTAAGAAAAGTTAGCCAGGGTGAGTCCAGTGCTGGGATGCAATTTGTACTCCAGGCCTCACAGTGGGACCAGGGGACGCTGGGGTGTGGCTGAGACAACATCCTTCTCTAGCTTTCTTCCCCAACCCCATCCTCTTTCCCTTACTCTCTGAGAGCACTCTGTTAGTAAGTTACTTTCCCAAGAATCTCCTCCTCAGACTCTGCTTCTAGGGAACCTGACCTAAGACAACATACTTCTGCCATGTGCAGTATAGTGTTTTGTATTTGATCTGGCCCTTTACCATCCTTTTAAGTTCCTCCCACCCTACCAGTCATCTCCTGCCCCAGATTCCATGTCAGCAGACTTCCCTTCTGCACACTGCTCAGGATTCACAGCTGAGACACTCCTGGTGGCCACGATCACTCGCGTATCCTAACTCGAGGTGTGTGAAAGTGAACGGTCTGGAGCCACACTTGCAGACGCGAGGGGAGCCACTTTGCTTGTGAAGCCAAGAATGACACAAGAGTTTCAAAGCTGCCAAAAGGTGTCTTCAATTACATGAACAGAACCCGCAGTTGCAGTCATTAATTATGTATGGAACAGATTTGGGGAGGAAGACTAGGCAGGTGGTAAGACAAGCAACACCATGAGGGGGACAGAAAGAGGGAATTGCACATACTTATTTCACAAGCTCATGGGGTGGTCTCCTTCCCAGAGCAGACGGCCACTTCCCTTCCCGTTCTAGAGGCCTGGAGGAAAGAAGGTGCTCTGGAGGCCAAGGCTTTAACCATCGCAGCCTGCTTAGCTCTAGAATTGGAAGGATTGTGGTCTGAAATGGCTCCTGCAGCTCTGTGGTCCATGTGCAGAGACCCCATCAGAGCTGCCCGAAAGTCTCCCAGCCAGCTCCTTCCTTCCTGCTCCACATGGTGACAGCAAGCATTCTCCACTCACCAATCTCTTTTTCCCACCGCCTCCTTCATCATTCCCAGGAGAGCCGTACCTCCTCCAATGTCACATACAAGGAGCAGGCAGCAAATGCAAACTCCTAAGCCCCTTGCTTACACATACACACAACATACACATACAACACACACCACATATACACACAACATACAGACACACAACACACCATACATACACACAACATACACAGACAACACACACCATATATACACACAACATACAGACACACATGCCACATATACACACAACATACACACACACCACATATACACACAACATAGACACACAACACACATACACACAACATACACAGACAAAACACACCACATATACACACAACATACAGACACACATACCACATATACACACAACATACAGACACACAACACACCATACATACACAAAACATACATAGACAACACACACCATATATACACACAACATACACAGAACACACCATACATAGACACAACATACACAGACAACACATACCACATATACACACAACAGACACACACACCACATATACACACAACATACACAGACAACACACACCGCATATACACACAACATACACAGATAACACACACCACACATACACACAACATACACAGATAACACACACCACACATACACACAACATACACAGACAACACACACCACACATACACACAACATGCACAGACAACACACACCACATATACACACAACATACAGACACACAACACACGCCACATATGCACACAACATACACAGACAATACATACCACAAATACACACAGCATACACAGACAACACACACATGTACACACAACATACACAGACAACACACACCACACATACACAAAACATACACAGACAACACACACGTACACACATACACAGGCAGCACACACATGTACACACAATATATAGACAACACACACATGTACATACAACATACACAGACAACACACACCACACATACACACAACATAGACACACAACATACCTATAACACACATGCATGCACCACCTGTATCTCTACCCACCCTCACCGCTGAAAAGACAGTCAAGATGGCCTCCTCCTCCCACAGCCCACTCCATAGTTTCACCTCCTCTCCCACATCTGTAGCCCCTCTAGCATGGCAGCCTCCTTCCTGGGAGTATTTTATTGTGCTGGAGTTTCACTTCTTTAAAAAAAAAATAAGAAGAATCATGATCAACAGATTACCTCACCTCCTACCTACAGAGAAAACAGAAAGCGTCAGATGGGCATTCCTCCTCTTCCCTGCCTCGTGTCTGTCAACAAACCCACCCGCACTGCTCCACTCCGAGGGAAGCCCCATCCTCCTGCATTACCTGAACAGCATCACCTGCGTTCCAGATCCACGGTCCCCCTGCTCAAGGCAATTCACTGCTCCCTTAACTATTCCCTCTCCTGCACATTGCACTTTTTGCCCTGCCATCTCCTCTCTTTTTCCCATCTTTAAATGAGGTTTTCAGTATGAAGTCCTCAGCTCTCCTTTCTACCCGTTCACTTTCCTGGCTTCCTATGTCTACATGTAGTAACCTCCCCACTGGCATCTCCAGCCCAGATCTTGTTCCTAAGCACATTACAGGCATTAATAGACTTCCTAAGGGACAAGAGCCTGCAGCAAAACCAACCAAAAATAAAATTCTCAGGGTACTCCCCTACCCATTTGCCGTGCTTTTTTTTTTTTTTTTTTTTTTTTTTGAGACAGAATGACATTCTGTCACCCAGGCTAGAGTGCAATAACGCAAACTCGGCTCACTGTAGCCTCAACATCATGGGGCTCAGGCGGCCCTTTCCTGTCAGCCTCCTGAGTAGCCGGAACTACAGACCCACACCACCGCACCCAGCTAAGTTTTGTATTTTTTGTAGAGATGGAGTCTTGCCATATTGTCCAGGCTGGTCTTGAACTCCTGGGCTCAAGCAAACTGCCTGCCTCAGGCTTTACAGTGCTGACACTATAGGCATGAGCCACTGCAACCAGCCCTTAGCTCTTTATCCTTAATGTCTCATAATAAATTAGCATTTCCAGCCAGCCAGATGCCCAAATCAGAGAAACCTAAAAAAGGCTCCTGATCCTTGACCGTCAAGTGACCATGTCATTGCACTCCATCCTGGGTGACAGAATGCAACTGTCTCTTTAGCTTCCTTCTTCCTTAACCAGCAAACCTCCATATCCTATATCTCCTAAGGGTCCTTCAAATCCATCTCTTTTTCCCTCACATTCTAACATTGGAATAGCCTCTGTCCTAACATGCTGCCCACTCCACACCCACTGCAGCTCTAAAATGCAAACTGGAAATTGCTACCCTCTCCTTAAACCCCTTCCTTGAATATCTGCCCATATTCACAGTCTTCCTCCCAGGAGAAATAGACTCAGAGAAGAGAAATTGAGCACAATACAGCAAATCCAGGGGAAGGGAAATTATCGATTCATACATTTGTTTGTTCATTAAATTATACCTTCAAAACTTGGAGTTAGTCCTTCTGGGAGTCTCCAGGCCCAAGCACTTAGTTTCCTTGTTTATTTCCTTCATGTTTACCTCCATTTGTTATTGTTTTCTTGGGTTCACTGTTTCTGTGCTTTCTTTAAAATCTGTCTCCCCTTTAAGAATGTACATTCCTCAAAATAGTAGACTCTAGAGATACTAAAAGGGGGCAGGGGAGGAAGATGAACCTTGAAAAATGGCCTACTGGGTACAGTGTTTAATATTTGGGTAATCGGTACACTAGAAGCCCGATGCCCACCACTATGCAATATATCCACGTAACTAGCCTGCACATGGACCCCCTGAATGTATAAAAATAATTTTAAAAAAAAAAATTTTCAAAACTTTTTAAAAAGAATGCATGTTCCTCAAAGAAAAGATCCATCATTGGTCTGATATGGTGTCTCAGTCAGCTTGGGCTGCTTATGCAAGATAACATGGACTGGGTGACTTAAACAACAGATATTTATCTGTTATAGTTTTAGAGCCGAGAAATCCAAGATCAGGGTGCTGGCAGGTCCAGTGTCTGGGGAGATCCTGCTTCTAGGTTGGCAGATGGCCACCTTCTCATTGTGTCCTCACATGGCAGAGAGCAGAGAGAGAAGAAGCAAGCACTCTCATCTCTTCTTATGAGGGCACTAATCCCATTTATGAGGGCTCCATCCTCGTAACCTAACTACTTCCCAAAGGCTCCATCTCCTAATACTGTCCAGTTGGGGGTTAGGGTTTCAACATATGAACTTAAATGGGGGAGACATAAACATTCGGTCCATAGCATAGGGTCACCACAGCCTCAAGTACAAACTGGGGCACATAGTAGACACTCAAGAAATATTTATGGAGTAAGAATTGAATCATTGAAAGGACAGATGAATGGCAAATTGGCATATGGTAGTTGGCATATGGCATTTTGGCCAGAGTCAGTGCTATCAACACCAGATTTTGCCATCATCTAATGTCAAGCATTGACCAAGTACCTCCCCTCCATGCCCAAAGCGCAGGTGGAGTGAGTGGGCTGGGCGCCAGGTAGATAGCTGCAGAAGGTTCAATTCCAACACTCAACTCCCTCTGGGGAGGCCTGGTACTGAGGTACAGAGGAAAAGCTCCCGGGAGAGTGTGATCAGACCTCCCCACACCCAGGGGCTGACCAAGCCTTGGCTGTGCCTTACAGAGCTGCCCACGGAAGCCATGTGCTGAGGATAGTTCTCGCTCCTCTGCCCCATGTTTATCCAGACCCCACACACCCATTCCATCTGCACAGCCTTGAGCAGGTGGGAGAATGTGCCATGACTCAGGTCGGAGGAGACTGTCCTATATCCTTAAAGGAAAACATGACGGTGTGTAAATGTATAAGGAGAAAAAGAGGGGAGAACAGAATTAGGTTTTTTTTAAAAAAAAAAAAAAAAGAAAGAAAGAAAGAAAGGTGGAAGGGAAAACCACTCAAGTCAACATTGCTCACCTCTCCTCCACCTTCCCAGTCCCAGAGCCCAGCAGGGCTCCCCTGGACAACATGATGTCCTTCTCATCAGATTCCCCGCTCCCACACTCCCCAGCTGCAACCCAAGCTCCAGCCAGGGTCTGCAGGAATCTTTTAAAACACACATCACGTTGTACAGATGTGCCACTGCCCCACTTACCATTGTCCTTGGCTTCGACATTGAAAATAAAATCCAAAATTCATGCTCACTCTAAAAAATCCCTATCTGACTTGGTTTCTGCCTCTATAGACACTCCAGCCATGCTAATTTGCTTTTTGTACCTGGAAAACCCCAGGCTTGGGGCAGCTTCAGGGCCTTTGCTGCCCTGCTCTGCTCTTTCCCCTGATCATCACCAGGCTGGGTCCTTCTTGACACCACTTCTAAAGATGTCACAGTGCCTCACATGACCACCCCTTCTAAAGATGTCACAGTACCTACTCTATCTTACATTCCTGGGCTTAAATTCTCTGCAGAATTCTTTTTTGTTTTTTATTGCATTTTAGGTTTTGGGGTACATGTGAAGAACATGCAAGATTATTGCATAGATACACATATGGCAGTGTGGTTTCTGCCTTCCGTCCCCTCACCTGTATCTGTCATTTCTCCCCATGCTATCTCTTCCCACCTCCCCACCCCCCCATCCCTCCTCCATTTCCCCCAACGGACCCCAGTGTATAGTGCTCCCCTCTCTGTGTCCATGTGTTCTCATTGTTCAACACCTGCCTGTGAGTGAGAACATGCGGTGTTTGATTTTCTGCTCTTGTGTCAGTTTGCTGAGAATGATGGTTTCCAGGTTCATCCATGTCCCTACAAAGGACGTGAACTCATCGTTCTTGATGGCTGCGTAGTATTCCATGGTGTATATGTACCACATTTTCCCTATCCAGTCTATCATTGTTGGGCATTTGGGTTGGTTCCAGGTCTTTGTTATTGTAAACAGTGCTGCAATGAACATTCGTGTGCATGTGTCCTTATAGTAGAATGATTTATAATCCTTTGGATATATACCCAGTAATGAGCAATGGGGAAAGGATTCCCTATTTAATAAATGGTGTTGGGAAAACTGGCTAGTCACGTGCAGAAAGCAAAAACAGGACCCCTTCCTGACACCTTACACCAAAATTAACTCCAGATGGATTAAAGACTTAAACATCAGACCTAACACCATAAAAACCCTAGAAGAAAATCTAGGCAAAACCATTCAGGACATAGGCGTAGGCAAGGACTTCATGACCAAAACGCCAAAAGCAATGACAACAAAAGCCAAAATAGACAAATGGGACCTAATCAAACTCCACAGCTTCTGCACGGCAAAAGAAACAGTCAGTAGAGTGAATCGGCAACCAACAGAATGGGAAAAAACTTTTGCAGTCTACCCATATGACAAGGGGCTGATATCCAGAATTTACAAAGAACTAAAACAGATCTACAATTAAAAAAAAAAAAAAAAAAACAAGCCCATTCAGAAATGGGCAAAGGATATGAACAGACACTTTACAAAAGAAGACATACAGGAGGCCAACAAACATATGAAAAAATGCTCATCATCATTGGTCATTAGAGAAATGCAAATCAAAACCACATTGAGATACCATCTCACACCAGTTAGAATGGCGATCATTAAAAAATCTGGAAACAACAGATGCTGGAGAGGATGTGGAGAAATAGGAACACTTTTACACTGTTGGTGGGAATGTAAATTAATTCAACCATTGTGGAAGACAGTGTGGCGATTCCTCAAGGACCTAAAAATAGAAATCCCATTTGACCCAGCAATCCCATTCCTCTGCAGAATTCTTACCACTGTTCTAATCTTTCACAACAACTTTTTTCTAGTGACCACACACACAGCAGTTTAGAACAACACCCATTTACCAGGTCACAATTCTCTAGGTTAGATGTCTGGACACAGAGTGGCTGAGGTCTTGGCTCAGAGTTTCACAAGAATAAAATCAGGGCATCGAGTGGTTGTATTCTCATCTACAGTTTGGGCTCACTGCCAAGCTCACGTGGCTGTGGCAGAATTCAGCTCTTTGTGGTGGTGGGATTAAGGCCCCCATTTCCTCGGAAGCAGTCAGCCAGCGTCTGCCCTGTGCTCCTAGAGGCCTCCCACATTCCCTGCCACACAGCTCCTCCAACTTCAAGGCTGGAAATGGAAGACTCTTCCTCACATCAAATCCCTCTCACACTTTGAATATCTGCCACCCAGAAATGCTTACTTCCTCTGAAGGGATCACCTGATTATGTCAGGCACACCCAGCAGAATCACCTTAAAAGTCAACCATGCCATGTAACATAACCTAATCATGGTAGTGACTGTCCCATCACGTTCACAGCTTACCTCCACACCCAAGGGAGTGGACGGTTACACAGGGCATGCATACCAGTGTGTGGGAATCTTGAGGGCTGTCTTAGAATTCTGCCTACCATACCCCTACTAGAGTACTTGCCTGTCTTGTAATCTCTGCATCCGAGGCCGGGACTACTACTTCCAACCACATAGAGTACATGCAGAAAACAAGCATACTACAGAACACAGTGTGGTCAACCAATGTGACTGCTCAGCAACTAAAGATGACCAAAGCCCAGGAGCCCCCCATCCAAGCAGGTACTGCTCATCCAGTCCAGGAACTGAGAGAACCAAAGTCCTGAATACCTGAATCCAATCATATCCCCACTAGTGTGCCACAGCACCTTAAGGAAGCCTGTGGACTGGAATACTTCTAGCACCTAGAAGATGCTTATGAAATATTTTTATTTATTTATTAATGGAATGAAAAGGAAGAAAATTCCTTCCAGAAACTGGAGATGGAGAGAATTGGAAAGATCAAGGTGTTGGGGGAACACAACAGGAGCCCTGAGCCATTCAAGAGCCTCTGCCTCCCCTACTCAACGCCCATCCTACACCCAACTGTGCCCAAGGCCCAGCTCATACTCAAGTCAACCTCCTCCAGGAGGCTTCCTCTGATGCCCAGCCTGTAGTCTGCTGCACTGAATGCCTGACTAACTCATTTAGCATATGTAGGTAGACTGCCTTTGGACATCTATTTTCTTCTACAGCAAACTAGATCAAATTACATTGGCTGCTTAGAATTCACCATGCCTGAGTCTTCAGTCCCTGTCTCAACTACACTCACCTTGAGGAAGTTGGCCATCTCACCTGTCTTTGTCCCCACCTAGTACAGAGGGAGCACATTCTGGCCATGCAGGTCACTCAGGAGTGGCTTGGTGGTTTGGAACTGAGATCCACAGAAAGCAGCAAATGGAAGTTAGTCTGGGTTTGGGGAGGCATGGGGCAGAGTGTGCTCAGGAAGGAGCACATAGGACTCTCCAGTGCTGTGGAGGTAACAGGAGCACAGTATGGGGCCCTGGCACCCCTAAAAAGAGCACAGAAAGACCAGAAGGTCAGAGAGAGCAGAGAAGAGGTGAGGAAGGAAAAGCAACCAGATCAAGAAGGTGATTCTGCCTAAATCAGATGTGGCACCAGGCTGCTGGCTCTGTACATACAGGTCGCTTTTGTCCAAACCTTCCAAAAGAGCCACAGGTACATGAAACTGTCATCATTCTGCCTCCTCCTTATTTCTGGTGGTGGCCGTGGTCAGTGTCGGTGCACGTTAAAGAATGTAGTGACATTGGTTGAGGAGATGAGACAATTTGCCCTGAACATCCAAGGAGAATAAAGAAAAGCAATTTAGTATGCTGGCGGGGTCCAGGCTGACCATGGCCCACAAATAAAACCGTCACTAATACACAAACCCACTTCACGTGCATGAACAGGAAGATGCTTTCCATGCTGTGGGCTCCAGAAAGATTCTCACTACACCTAAGACAGGCCAGAAACGTACTAGCTTCCTGTGCTTGGTCTAGGCTCCCCACCAGGGAAACTCACACTTAGAGGGAATCTGAGGGCTGCCTCAAAGGTAACAAGCAGGCTGGGCTGCAGGGCCTGGGAGGAAAAGAAGCTGGGATTATTCATCAGGGAAGACAGGCAGGCAGGATTTCGTGCAATCTTCAGGTATCAGAAGAGTTCTTAGGTAGTGCAGGCTGTCTTGGCAGTGGCTACTAAGGATAGAATAAGAAAAGGAGCTTAATCCCCAGTATAAGGGATTTAGGATAGCTATGGGGGAAAATTTCCTGATGGTGAAAGTTGTTAAAAGTTGCAATGAATGGTCTCGAGAGAGATTCAGGTCTGCTCTGGAAGCTTTTACAAGTAGAAGAGATTATCCTCTGGCAGAGGCAGCTTATCTCTAATCCTGCCTGAAGGCAGGGGAATGGACACAATGACCTCAGGGTCTCCTTCAGACTTGTAAAGCAGGCCTTCCCATCAGCAGGCCAGCCAGCACCGGGATGCACTTTGAGGAAGGCCCAGAATGCTCCCAGAAAGAAGAGACTGAAGCATGTAAGATTCCTTTCCTCTTTGTACTTTTTAGCCACATCTACCTTGCAGCAATGGCCAAGATCCTCTATAATCCCAGGTCTAATCAAGGGCACCTTAGATGAGAAAGCCAAGAGCAGCTACAGACCATGGCAGAGACAGATGACGCCCCATTCTGCAAAGCACCCAGACAACAGGGGAACAGCTGCGGTCCTCTCTATGGAGAGCTCTGCATTTAAGAAGCAGTGTGAAAACCTTGATGCCCCACTCAGGCAGAAGCAACAGGACACCTGAGGCCATTCTCAAACCTCCGCTGCCCGCCAGGATGGCCAGAAGGGCTGTGCCGGCTCCAGCTTTCCCAGTATCACACTTCCACTTCCTGTCAGGCATGTGACAGGCTTCCTCTGTCACAGACCCGTCACTGATTCCTACCGTTCAGCACCTGATAAAGCGTATTGGTCCGTTCTCACACTGCTGTTAAAAAACTACCTGAGACTGCATAAATTATGAAGAAAACAGCTTTAATTGACTCACAGTTCACAGTTCCACAGGCTGCACGGGTTGCTTTTCCTTCGTCCTCTCTTCTCTGGGACACCAGCCTGTGCCCAGCTGTTCACCCTTGGGGACCAGAGAAGAAAACGACATGTTTTTAACCATGATGTGGCCAGACAGCGTGGACACCATGGTGCACAGTGACAGCGTTAGGCACGCAGAGCATCGGCTGCCGCAACCCAAAAGGTTCCTCTGCTTGTACAAGGCTGGAAGGAAGGGGTGGATTTGGGCAGAGAGAAGACTGGAGGGTTTCTTGAGTGGCTTTCCAAAGTGCTGCCCAGGTGTATGAGATATTTAAGGGCCACAGATGATGCAAGGTTTTCTGAAACTGAACAGCCGAAAGAGGAATGACCTCCGGCCTTCCAGAAACTAGAGTAGATTCTGCAGTGTTCAAAGCTACAGATAAAGTTGAAAATGGGCACAGCTTTTACTTTCCAGTCTGTTCCTCCAATGAAAGAAAACCTCCTTAACTCTTAGTTAACCCTAATAGCTTCACAGAGCTCAATCCAGAGAGGCTCTTCATTCCTGCTATTGCTTTCTTAAAACACAGCTGATGTCCTTCAGCACCTCCTGCTTGTCCTCCACACCTGTTTTACCTCTTCCGAGTGATTTGCCCCAGACCTATCACTGATACCTACCACCCAACACTTGATAAAGTGTATTAATCCATTACACACTGCTATTAAAAAAAAAAAAAAAAAAAAACTACCTAAGACTGGGTAATTTATGAAGAAAAGAGGTTTAATTGACTCACAGTCCACAGGCTGCACAGAAACCATGGCTGGGAGGCCTCGGGAAACTTGGAATTATGGTGGAAGTGCAAAAAAAAAAACAAACACATCTACGATAGTGGCAGGAGACAGAGAGCAGAGGGGGAAGGGGGAAGTGCTACATGCTTTTAAACAACCAAATCTCGTGAGAATTCACTCACTATCGTGAGAACTCAGTCTCATGAGAACAGCAAGAGGAAAATCTGCCCCATGATACAATCACTTCTCACCAGGTCCCTCCCCCAACACTAGGAATTATAATTGAAAGTGAGATTTGAGCGGGGACACAGCGACAAACCTTATCAGTAAGTCACAACCTTATGCCCTCCCCCACAGAAATGGCCCTAGAGGCAGTTCCCATCGCTTCAAGAATGGCCTTCCTTCCGGAGCCTTAAAACACCAGCCCTCTGGACATTCCTACTTAGACCGCACCACCCTCAGCATAGGTTGGAGCTGGAGCAAATGATCATGAATATGTAGGGAAAAAACAAGCATGGAAATGTATTATTCTGTCCATTGCATTATACTAGAAACAGACAGAAACTTGTTGCAAAAGCATATTAAGCATGCAATCAGCTGCATTCTCATGCCCAAATAAAGCTATTTTCATTTCATAAAGCAAGAGTGCAAGCCAAGTCATTAGGGAAATAGAAATGGGGAACTTAAATGCCTAATTGGAAGCTCTACTGCACTTGCAAAGTACCTTTGGTTTGTCTAAAAATTCAAGGGAAACACATTGAGCTTATAATTGCAGATAGATCGATGCCATATTCCTTCCTGCATTAGCACCGAAGGAAAGTCCCTTCCTGTGCGTTCATCTCAGTCCCAGCTGCACTGTGTAAACAGTAGTGACAGCCCAGGAGGAAGTGGGTGGGCTCCTGGAAGCAGGGAAAATTGAGAGGAGACCAAAAGTCCCTTCCCTTTCCACTGAAGGCAAAAATCTAGGTTCACAGCAAATTTCTGGCTTTTTTAGTGTAACTCTTCCACCTCACAGTTAAGAAATGGATGTGTTTGATTCATTTGTTGAGCATTTCCTATGTGCATGGTGTATAGCAAGCCAAGTAGTTCTCAGAGCCTCAGTGACTTCATCTGTAAAAGTGCAAGGGTAAAGCATGACAAGGGTGTTTAGCCCTAGGATTCCACAGACATGCCTTGGAGCAGCTGTAGGGAGAGGATCATGTGGGGATGGACAGGCAAGGGAGGTCCACGTGGTGAGACTTGAGTTCTCCACCCCGTCCTCCACTTCAGTGAGATGGCCCCACTTTTATCTGTTTAATACGTAGGCCTTCCACATAAGCTAAATGGGCAGGCAAGTGTTTCTGGTACTGAAATACATGCATGTGTGCACACACACAAATCCACTGAGCTGGCTAACCACTAGGTCTAGTCCCCTAACCTTACAGTAGCAATGAGAGAAGCCCTTCTTCAACAGCTCCATAGTTTGGTGAGAGAGCTCAGTTGCTGGTGGGTTCTCTGGAGTAGGTATCCCAGCGGTTCAGAGCGAAACACCTCAAGCATCGTTCTTCCTGGGGATGTCAGGCTTGACCTGTCCCTTGATCCTGCATATGTGGTTGTTCTGAGGTTGAGGAGGAGCAATTCCTGCTTCACCTATTTTTTTCCTCGAGAACTCATCAAAACTCATCTCTTCTCCCAATTCCTCTAAGTCGTCTACTCAACCCATACAAGTTGGAGAAATGAGAAAATTCCGGATTACCTGAATTTTTATTTGGGTCATGAGTCCTCTTACGGATAAAGCTTTTCTTTTCAGAAGTCTGAAGAGGGTGGAAGGGGCATTTTTCAACATAGGACCGTCCATGAGAGGAGCCTGCAGGATCCACAGAAATCCCAGGAGAAATCTTTTCCTCAGAGCTGACATGAAAATTCCCAAAGATCCCCAAACCTGAAGGAATGAATCTCTAATGGTTGAGTATTGGGGTCTCCGAGTGCAGATAAGGGTCACATCTAAAGACTTCATGCACAACTGGCTGCCATGACCCTTTCAGCAGCCAGCCCTGCAGATAACACAAGGGCTTAGCCTTGACTGTCTTCTCATCCCTAGGATGGGTTCGCCCTGCACTCTGGGTAGCGTTTTCCTCAGGCCATGGAATGTCTGTGCACTCCCACCCCTTTATCTGCATAGAAAAGGAGACACAAAGATAAAGTTAGAAAGTGCGTTTTACCCTGTTCTTCAGGAATGCCATGTCAGTCTCAGGCCTGAGGCTCATCAGATGCAGAGTGATTGCGAGTAAAGCATCCTGATATGCACAGGTGGACATCCTAAGTGTGATTATTAGGTCCCTAATTGTATTGGAACTGAAACCTCAGGCATATAACGGAGAACATGGGTCCAGTCCCACGCATCATCTGTGCAACACCACCAAGCTCGACATTCACATCTCGTCCTTAAATGCTGTCTGTCAGAGGCATCACCGGATATGAAACTCACTTGCTCCTGCAGCTTAAAAGATGGTGAAATTTGCATGTGCAGCAGGGACTGGTCTGCAACTAACAAAATTCTAGGTTCTGCCCAAAGACTCTAACCCCAAATGGGGAAAACATGTCCCTGGAGAAATGGAAGGAAGTGGGGAGAGGAAGAGGAGAAGATGGAAGTAGCAGAGAGTGATAAATGGCTAGTCTGGTTTGCTGAACTCGTTATTACTGAGCTGTTTGCCATTCGACCCCATGTATTTTTAAAGCGTACAGTTAAGGAGCATTTATTAAAATGTTTTCCAGCTGTCCTTCTAAAGAAGAAACCCTGACAGGCCACTCAGTATACTGCAAAGGTGGGTTAAATACCATTATCCCTGCTTCAAAGATAGAGAGACAACAGTATAATGGATTACCTTAATTTCCCAGAGACATGCAGTGAATTCATTACTGGGGTGAAAAAAGAAAAGAAAAAGAAGCAGAAAATCAGATTAAAGAGTCCTGAAGCCTAGGCTGCCTTGCCAAAAAAGCCAACCAGTTTGAGGGAAGGAGAAACACACCAAACCTCCGAGGGAGCAGCTCCAAACACACGGTCCTTATAAACACAGACACCTTCAGGAGCTCCGAATTAAAATGTGCGGTAGAAACAAACTCACCACACACAAAGCCATGATGGCTCACCAGTCTGACTTGCACTGCAGATTGAGAGAGGAGGGGGAAATAATCCAGATCCTAATTTAGTTCAGGAGCTTGTTTTCTTACACTGACAAATCTTTCTAAAAATGATTTCCTGATTAGAGTCAAACGGCTGAGGCCAAAACTCTCCGAGATTGTTGTGCTGTCAGCATGTTAATGGTGTTCCTTAGCAACTCCCTCCCCTCCACTTTTAGGAAGAAACAACACCTCTGCCAGGAATGCAAAGCTGGAGAAGCCACAGCCCCTCTGATGATTCATGGCTTGGAAGGGAGGCACAGACGACTCAGGCTGGCAGGAGGCTGGCACGCTGGCCAGCAGCGGCAAATGCAAAGGCAGGCACTGGCCGGGGTAGGGAAACCAGAGAAGAGGAGAGGAGAATGAGCTGCCACCACGTCTCTGTATCTTCGCTACTTGCAACTATCATCTGCAATTGCATCAGTTGAAATGTAAAAGGCACAGTAGCAATCTAGGATGAACTCAGCATTTCAGTTGGTAGGACTCCTTACGAAGGAGGGAACCCCAATACTTGCACAGAACCAATCTTCTTCTCACCAGACTTAAGCATGCAAGAAATCATCAAGAGAGATCGAGTCAGTGCAAAATAAGGAAAAGGGTTTTCCGAACTCATTTTATTTTCTTTGTCATAAACTTGGAGCATTTCCAACTTGGAGAATTGGTTGGAAATAAATGAACATCGTAATTTTATTCAGTGAATGATGTATGGATTTATTGCACATCGACAAGATGCCGGGTCTTGCCCTTTGTGATTTCAGATCACTTCCTTTAGCAATGAGTACTACAGAAAAACCTGAAAGCTGGAAGGAACATCAACTCCAGCCATCTCATTGTCCAGATGAGAAAACTGAGGCCTTGGGAAGTTGACTTCCCTGAGGTCATGACTGATTTATTGACAGATCTAGATCATGAATCCAAGTATTTCCACCATGGCTACTAATTCTCAGACCAGATGCTTCAAACCTGGACTTGGACAGTCTCAGTTTGAGAAGGGGAGAAGTGAGATTCAATTTGCCAGTATTCACATCCTTGGAGGAAGTCACATTCATCCTAACCCAAAACATATTGGTAAATTCTCTAATTTAGTCAGATGATGTCTCACTTTACATGATAAATGTTTCTAAAAAGTTGCATGCAAATCAAATTTTTGTAAATTAAATTACTTTTTTTAAAAGCACAAGACAGATTGCTTTGTAAAGGAACCCTTTGCTGAAAATGAGAAATATTTCTGCAATTTAAATAATAACTACCTCTGTAATTTATCTCTTCTGTAAATTTATAATTTAATATTCCTTGGTTTTGTTTAGCATCTCTTGTTTAAAACAAGAAAGATCTATATGTATGCAGCTAGTGTCACCAAGGAGTTTAAAGTACATTAATAATAACTAATACTTCCTTCTGCATATCCTGAAGAACTGAAAAAGAACTGGTATTCCCGTTTGGCAGATGACAACAGTGACGACATGAAGATAGATCCAAGACCATGGAGGAAGTCAATGACGTAGATAGGATACCCACATGTTTTTGCTTATACATCCTGCACTTTATCTATTGTGCTACATTACTTCCTGCTTAGGAAACTGTGGCCAGCTAGTATCTCACAGGGAGACATTCCCCACATCACAGATGCAGGGACTCCAAGGAAATTCAGGAGCCCTCTCAAAGGCCGAGGCTTTAGGGATCCAGGGAGAGCCTCATACCCTCCTCTCTGTCCAATCACTTGACTCACCTAGGAAACATGAAAGCCAAAAAAAGAGTTTGCTGGATGAAATGTTCACAATCAATCCAGGACAATGTGTCTTCACTAAGTCCCCATCATCCATTCAAACCCTTCCACTCTAGGGAAGAAAACTGGAGAATCTGGAGGCTCTGCCCGCAGACTCGTAGTCCAGTTGAAGAGGCAAGGCTCACACACAAAGCTGAGTCCAAGTTTACCTGGATCTTCCTCACTCAATTGTAGATTGTTTCTGTGTTATATTTTTAAAATTTTATTACATTTTAAGTTCTCGATACATGTGCAGAACGTGCAGGTTTGTTACACAAGTAAATATGCGCTCAGTGGTTTGCTGCTCCTATCAACCCACCACCTAGGTGTTAAGCTCCCAAATGCATACGTTATTTATCCTGATGCTCTCTGTCCCCCTGCCCCCCAATTGTAGATCGTTAAGAACTGGGGACCTTCATCTTTGCAAAGTTAGTGTCTGCCTTGGAAAAAGTCAGCACCTGGTGAATTTTGGGTCATAGTGAATTATTTCAACTTCTTTTTATCAGCCAGAGAGATTGGGAAGGTTGTTACCTGCAAACATCTGAAGAGCTGATACAGACTAGATGGAAGGAACATACCATTTGTATCTCCAGGATGAAATGATCTCATCTGCAAAATAGGAATGATAATAATACCAGCCTCAGGAAGTTGTGGAGGCACGTGAGTGGTAAAACAGATCTAAAGTATTTAGCATGAGTTTGCATGCAGTGAGTGTACAATCAGTAGCACCTATTATTTGCATTATACATATCACAGACTATAGTTACAGAGAAACTGGTGGTAGGTCAATGTGAGAAAGAATTTTCCAAAATTATTAAGGGCTGCCCACTACTGGAAGCTATGACATGGGCTGTGCCCAGAAGCTGGGTGGACATCTCTCAATGAAGGTATCAAGAAAAGTTCTACTCTAGGTAATAGTTGGCGTATCGCACTGGTTCACGAACCTGGTTGAGAATCAGAATAACATAGGTAATGTTTTAAAAATAAAAGTTCTGGGCCCATCCAGACTTAACAATTGTAGAAAGACCCAGGAATCTGTATTTTAATGAGCATTCCCTGTGATTTTTATGTAGCTGACCAAGCATGCATCTAATTACCAGTTTGAGAACCACCCATGTAGAGAACGTTTATGGTTTCTTCCAAATTCTGAGGCTCTAGGAGTTCCTTCGTCCATCCCTGGCCACCTTCAGAACAGTGTCAAGGAAACAACACAAATTGCTAACATCAGAAAGACTGAGCTCAAATCCCTGCTCTACTATTTCCTACTTGTATGAATTAAAACATATTGATTGGCTAGGCGTGGTGGCTCACGCCTGTAATCCCAGCACTTTGGGAGGCCGAGGTGGGTGGAACACGAGGTCAAGAGATCGAGACCATCCTGGCCAACATGGTGAAACCCCATCTCTACTAAAAATACAAAAAAATTAGCTGGGCGTGGTGGCACGTGCCTGTGGTCCCAGCTACTCAGGAGGCTGAGTCAGGAGATTTGCTTGAACCCGGGAGGCGGAGGTTGCAGTGAGCCGAGGTCGTGCCACTGTACTCCAGCCAGGCGCCTGGTGACAGAGTGAGACTCTGTCTCAAAAAAAAAAAAAAAAAAAAAAACATATTGATTACCCTACCAGAGCCTCAGTTCCCTTGCATATAAAATAGATATTAACATGGCCAACTTGTACAAAGGTTCTTGGAGTTTTCCTGGTTCATAATAGGTCCTCAATAAATATTTTATGAACTTAATAGAAAAGTACCACTCATTGTGTGAGGCAAATAAAGACTTAACAAATAAAAGTACCTTGTTTCACCACCATCCCATGCTTACACATTATAAAGAGGAAGAATTCATCTAACTCAGGGAGACAACAGGAGACAAGGAAGTGAGAAAGGAAAACCATATCTAGGAGAAGACCCCAGAGGAGCAGGAAAATAGCTTAGGGGATTCCCAAAAGCGAAGTGGATTCCCCAAATCTAAAGTAGAACAGATAGAGAAAAAACACAATGTATTAAATTTCAGTGTGAATGTAAAGAAGTATGAAAGTATCATAGCTCTTTCCAGATTTTGTTGTATACACCGATCATTGAGTCTGCATTTAGAAATATTTATATTTGCTGAAAACCTAGAGCCTTGGCACACAGGGAGAATAAAAAGAGCAAAGGAAAGGGTCTAATTCATCATCGGGGGGCTGTCACCTTGACAACGAGAAGAATTGGAAAGTTACAAAGTACCGGCACAAAACAACATCAATCACCCAACAATGGTAAATAAATTAATCAAAAATCACTGGGTACCAAAAGGTCTGGGGGAAAAATAGAAGGCAGGAGAGAAAAATGATCAAGAGCAACAAGCAAGCAAAATCACAGAGCCTAACCCTGTTAGAGCCGAAGCCACGTATGCTGGCTGAGTGCCAGCCACTGTGCCTTCAAGGCCTCGCCCCCAAGCAGGGTGCCAAGCATGACTGGGTACAAAAGTTAACTGTGGAAGCTGTTATCACCACACCCATGACCCCTTCTGTATTTGGATGGCAGATCCGCCCAGAACCCACTGCCTACCCCTAGCAAAAGGAGAAAGTGTCACCTTTGACATATAGGTTATCCTAAATCTCACAATGCTCAAAACCATGCCCTGGCTCATTCCTAAGCTGCCATATTGTATGCTTGAGTTAAACTTCCCAAATCCCCAACTGATCTGCTGAGAACCATTTATCACCAACTCCAGACCTTGGTAGAATATATGACTCTCTCCTCTGTGATCTCAAGAACGCTTACCCGCCTAGAATTATGAACACCTGAGCTTACTCTCTCCAATCTGGCCTCTACTTCCCCATTAGTTAGCTTTTTTCTTACTTGACCAAAAAAAAAAAAAAGTGGCTGTAGAGGATATTAACTAGTTAACCAACTTTCTCACTCTGTTTCCAATCAAGATGTACATAGCTGGCCCTCTAGTTTCACAAAAGACAATGATTCATGGGGCTCAGCAATGAATTAAAAGAATTGCACACCTGCATTTTCTACAGATCCACGCAGGTCATGAAATACCCCAGTGGAGTTTAACATATATGAGGGTTCAAATCCCACCTTTTTTGTTATACAGATATACATATATATATTTGATGTGCTAGATCACACATCCTTTAAAATTCACCCACCAGCAATAATTCGCAATTTAATTCCATTTAACAGATATTCACTGAGTGCCCGCAGGGATAACAGAAATGAAGGAAGCTGTGTCTCTGCATTCTGAGAGCTCATAGGCTAGTAAGACAGATAGACACCATCACAGATGACATGATCCAAGTAGACGCTGACCATAGAGAAAACAGAGACATCGACAATGAGCAGTAGGAGATAGGACAGAATCAACCCTCATGTGAGCTTCAGGAAAGGCTTCTGGGTTGGGGAAGGAAGACAGAAATTTGATGCGACTTGGGAGAAAGGACTTGGACAATGAACAGAGGAGAAGGGCATTTACGGCACAGAGGTGAACTTGAGCAAAGCCTCAGAAGAGGGTGAGTGCAGGATGCACCCAGGGAATCATGAAGAGGCTGGTTTTGCTGCACATAGAAAGCAGGTCACAAGTCGGGGACACTGAGGATGAGCACCAGGGAGAGTCCTGTAAGCACAAAAGAGCTCCTCTGTCCTGAAACATTCCAAATGTCTTGAGTCATCATATCCTCCCTTCTGTAGACATCCAGGAGGGGTCAACAGGGCGAGCTTCCAGAGCACCAGAAAACCTTCCCAGCTGTCTCCTCTATCTGCTGGTGGGCAGGATTCTCCAAATATGAAGGTGGCAGCAGTAACCACCAGTGGCTCCTCAGAGCTGGTCCCAGGTGGCAATGGCCACATCTGAAGTCCAGCAAGGCAATGAACAAAAAACATTATCTTTGATCTCAAACAGGTTACGCACAGATCACATGTGTCCTATCAGGAGATGGGTAGGTAGGTAGCAAACAGAAAATGCGTATGAAGAAATGTTGAAAAGTGAGGCACTGTGTGTATGTAACTAATTAACTGAATAAATCCAGCTCAACAGAGTACAAACAAAAAGTGCTAAATTCTATGTCACAGAGGCCCCTTCCAGCCCGTGCTATGAAGCAATTCCACCCTGCTCTCGAATGAGTACCCAATACGTCTCATAACATTTTTGGTTAACTCTCAGATTAAAAGTAAATAATCTCTTTGAAGAGGGGCATTAAAAAGCCCAAATCTATGTGATATTAAAATTCTAAAACTCTCCTCCAATGTACAACTGCTCAGGTCTCAGCACTGGACCAGTCTCAGAAGGCCAAGGGGAGAAGCCAGCATCATCACTGCTTCCTTTTCCTCCCTCCTCCCCAGCTCCACAGCTCTGAATGGGGGTCCTATGAGTGAGTGCAGGGGAAAAAACGGGGAAGAAAGGGGCAGGTAAGGTCCTCCTGGAATGACACAGATATAATCCAGCACTGATGCTCTCAGGACACAGGGAATGTCCAAAGCTCACCCTTTCTTTCATGACGTGTTGGATAGCAACTCCAACCTTGCATTCCGTTGCAAGAGCAATGCTTCCTATAGCCTGCTGCACTCCCTCGTTCTCTGTCATCTTGCAATCTACCCTCTCTTTGGGTCTCCTCATCCCCTCACCCCTCTAGCAGGTCCCCTTAGACAGCTAGACTCCATGCAGGCCTCATCCTTGAAACTTTCTTTGCTCTATTAGAAACATACACCCTGGCCTGGTTACACCCTGGAAGGACAGGCAATTTCTCCAGCCTCTTTCTTCCCTGTCTGCTGCCTCCACCCAAGCTGGCCCACAGATCCGGACCCTGTATGGACCAAAGGCCAGAGAATACATGTCAAGCTTCCTGGACCTCTACCTCTCTTCCCACAGGGCCTGTGGGGAAACAGCTCACTAGACGCTGACAACTTTCCCCAGAGGGATCCTTATAGTGACCTCCTCTCTCATTCCTCTTATTCTTTATACACTGGGGGTGGGTGATAAGCCAATGTGGCAGAATAGTTTGGGGTTGCTTATTTTTAAGGTGCTTTGTAGATGGGCTAGCATATCCCTTTAAAGTGTGAGGGTATTGGCACATATCATTCTGAGCAATCAGAAAATTCTAAATGTTTAACATCCCAGAACATGCCTAAAAATCACAGGTTTATAGAGGTTTAAAAGCCCTTAGAGATCCAACAATGCTACCCCTTCATTTTAAATATTAGAAAGCTGGGATCCTCTCCCACACTTCACCTTATACTTCTTTTATGTCCCCCATGGAGCCTACTAAAGGCTGGGAAAAAACTGAACAAGACTTGCAGGAAGTGGTTCCTCCCCAGTTTCTCAGACAGTATCTCTCTTTTTAAGACCTAAACAGCCCTCGTTCTCCCAAAAGAAAGGACCTTTGAACAGATAGGGCTACGAGGAAGCTGGGAGATTCACATCTGTATATCAATCAGGGTAGGTTTATTTTTGCTGTCCTGACAAACCAACCCTGGAAATATCAGTGGATTAAGATAATGCAAGTGTATTTTTCATTCATTTTGTCTTAGTCTGCTTGTACCACCATAACAAATTACCATAACACAATCAAAAATGGGTGGCTTAAACACCAGAAATTTATTTTTTCACTGTTTTTGGTGCTGGAAGTCCTAGATCAAGGCCCCAGCAGGGTCCTTCTGGTGAGGTCTCTCTTCCTGGCTTGCAGTGTCTTCACAGGGCCCTTACTCAGGGTGTGAACTTGGGGGAGGGTAACGAGAGCGAAAAAGCTCTCTGCTGCCTCTTTTTACTAATCCTGTCAGATAAGAGCACTAACCTTCTAACTTCATTTCACCTTAACTATTTCCATATAGACCCTGTCTCAGCATGACAGTAGTCACACTGGAGATTAGGGCTTCAACACATGAATTTAGAAGACATAACTCAGTCCACAGCATACTCCAAGTTCTACACAGGTTCATAGATCTCCCAGGCAACTCTTTTCCAAGCAGTGATTCAGGGATCCAAGCTGTTCTTCTCTTATGGTTACATTTTATTACGGCTTTCAGTTTACCCTCAAGGTTGTCAAGGATTCAGAGACGGGGCTGAAAAAGGAACATGCTAAGTCACATTACTTACTTGACCATGATGGCTCATGTTACTTCTGTACACATCTCATCGGCCAGAGCAGGTCACGTGTGAACCTAAATCAAAGGAGGCTGGAAAAAGTAGAGAAGCTCACAGAAACCCTAAGGACCAAGTCTGTGCCCATTTTCTAAGCACGCATTTAATTCTGTGGACAAAGGCATTTCTTCTCTTTGCTTCAGTATTGAAATCCACCCTTTCCTTGCCTAAACGCTCACTCCTCCCCATGCTGTGATTTGATAAAGAAGAGGAATTTTATATTCTTGGTTATGGACATCATGGCATTGAGTTTAAGAGCACAGACTCTGGAGCCAGAATGCCAGGATTTGAATCACAGTTCCACCACTTGTTAGCTCTCATCTATAACACAGGGCCAGTAATAGCACCTACCTCAAAGAGTTGTAGCAAAGCTTCAGTAAAATAATATGCCTATAGGACTTACGACTGGTTCATGAAAATCCCTATACACATGTTCACTGGTGATACCTTTGGTATTATTATCCTTCATACAAAACCCTTTTTCCAGTTAATTCCAGTTGCTCCTGGCTATAGAGAATTGGCAGGCAGCACCTCACTGAAAGACAGCACAGTACTGTAACTCATTGCTTTGGGGAAAAGAACGGCCCCATTCCAAGTCAGTTTTTCAAATCACTTTTCTAAGACCAGGCCTGATCATAACAAAGTCTTCACAGTTATATTCTAGGCTCCATGTTTCCATGGCTCCACGCCCTCATAGCAGCTTTCAGTGGCCTGCAGCTCTCTGAAGAAGGAATTATGTCCTAAGGGTAAAAAGTTATTTAGTTTCCCTGCCTGACATTCTAGCTTCTGGCCTTCCAGAAACAGAGAGGCTGTTGTCAGCATGCCAGGACATGACAAACGATGTGAGGGGGCTGTTATGATACAGCCATCTATCTGCTGTCAGAGGCCAGGACCACGAGGCAATGGAAACCGAACAGGGAAATTGTTAATTGTGTAGCTCTAAAGCCTGCCCAGGGAAACTTCAGAGGGGAGCATTTTTTCTCTCACCTGGAGAGGGAGAACACAGAAAGCCTTTAGGAGGCATGCTGCCTAGCAAGGGGGACAGGCAGTGCTAGGGGCAGGAAACTACCCCAGAGATAGTGCAGGGAGCAAGAGGAGGAATACCACAGACAGTCATTGAAAAAGCCACTAATACACTTAGAGAGAGAACTACAGTTCTGTTTCCATCACATGCTTACAGGACCCTTTGTAAGCCCTTTAATACCTGGAGATGCCTGTGTATGTAAAATGAATAAGAGGGTGTATGACATTCCTAAAGGCAGAGGGCTATTCTTGAGGACCCTCCAGCATTTAAGACTAAGCGATTCTTTAAGCATTTGATGGTCTTTCTTTTCACCATTCGATGGTCTCTCTTTGCCTTTGAAATAGAGTTGTTTATTTGATAAATGTGAAAAGTGGGATTTCATGGTCCTAGATTTAGTCTCATTCACAGATAGTTACAAGAAATTCGGAGGCTAAATACATGTATTACCAAATGTCTTCGTGCAAATCACCTCCTCTTCCTGGAGTGTGGGCTCTACCATCATCACGCACCAACATCTGCCATGCAGTGAGGTTCCAGTGCATGGGCTGGATCTTTCTAAAGGGAAAGACCTAACACAGGTCCTGTAGCCTTGATGCTTTCATTCTCTCTGGACCACAACAGAGATGCCCTTGAAAAGATTCGCAGTTTGACTCTGACAAGACGTCTGCAGAATCCACATCAAAACAACAGTGCAAGGTTTCTGCTTCTGCCCAGGAAGAAATAAGAGGAAACTATCCTCTTACCTAAAACGAAACAAAATAAGCAAGACAAGCAGCATAGGTGAAGCAATAGCTTTCAAGACACAGGGCATCAGACAATGAAGGATGGTGATCTCTGAAAGCGGAGGAGTGAATGAGAAGAGTTTGATGATTGCCCTGGTGTACTCCCTTGAGAGAGCCTCTGGCCGTGACCCAAGGATAGGAAATTGAGGCATGCCCAGCAGCTACCCCTAGGTACAGTGGTGAAGCTGAAAGTCCAGGGAGGCCTAGATTTTACCATTATAAGGATTTTTACCATACTTGAAGTGGCAAAATATACTTGAAGGTATGCTGTAATAACTTAAAAGTGTTCTATAAACCTTAAAGAAACCACTAAAATAACTAAACAAGGAGTTACAGCTGTACATCAGAAAAGAAGGTAAAACAGAATAATTTTAAACTACTAAACAATCTGAAATAAGGTAGGAAAAGAAGAAAAGGAGACATAAAAATAGAGGGAACAAATAGAAAGCAAAGAGCAAGACGATAGATTTAAACTTAACCATATGCATAATCACAACCATAAGGTGAAGGATCTGAATGCTCCTTTAAAAAGCACAGATTACCAAAACAGACAAAGACAGACAGAAAAGAAAACTACACACCAACGTCTCCCATAAACTTAGAAACAAAGACCCTCAAGAAAACATTAGCAAATCAAATCCAGTGATGTATAAAAATAATTATGCAGCATGGCCAAATGGGATTTGGTCCAGGTATGCAAGGCTGACTCAACATTCAAACGCTCAAGCAATGTAACCCATAACATTAACATGCTAAAGAAGAAAAACCATATGATAATATCAAATGATGCAGAAAAAGCCTTTGACAAAACCCAATAACCATTCATAGCAACTCTCAGCAACTTAGGCATTGAAGAGAATTCAACTTGACAAAGAACACCTACAGAAAAAAACCCACAGCTAACATCATGCTGAATGGTGAAAGATGAATTTCAGAAAAGGAGAACAAATTAGTGGTTGCCAGGCATTAAATATGAGGGTGGGGTGGAGGGGGAGGGGCAAGACAAAGGATCTTTGTGTTAGGGCACTACTCTACATCTTGATTTCAACAGCAAATACGTGAAACTACACATGTGACCAAGCTGGGCTGAACTATAAACACACATACAGTAAGTCCAAGTAAAACTTGGGAAATCTGAACAAATTTGATGGATTGTAGCGATGTCAGTATCCTAGTTGTGATATTGTAATGTAATTTTGCAAGATGGTACTGAGGTAAATCAAACAAGCAGAACACAAGATCTCTATGTTCTTCTCTCTTACAACTACATATGACTCTATCACAAAATAAAAGTGTTTTTAAAGGCAGAGATTGTCAGATTGGATTAAAAATATATAAGATCAGACTTTTGCTACCTATAAGAAACATATTTTAAATAAAAGTCATAAATGACTGAATGTAGAAGACTGAAAATACACATACAACATACACACACACACACACACACAAACACGGAGTATTTTTAATCTCAAAATTCAAAATCCAAAGTGCTCCAAAATCTGAAAGTTTTGAGTGCTGACATGACAGTAAAAGGTAATATTCATTGGAGCTTTTAAGATGTTGAATTTTTGGATAAGGAATACTCAACTTACATATGTACACAAATATATGTAAATACATATATATACACACATGATTTATGTATATATTATGCTAATATTAATCAAAATAAAACTGGAATGGCTACATAAATATGAGACAAAGTCAATTTCAGAGCAAAGAATATTATCAAGGATAAAGGAGGTGATGTCACAATGATAAAAGGGTCAATTCACCAGTCACATCACAATTTTAAATGTTTATGTAATTTATAAGAGAGTTTCAAAATTATTTTATGTAAATAATTTTGCCCCTGAAGCAAAAACTGATAGAACTTCAAGAAGAAATAGACAGATTCCCAATTATAGTCAGAGAGATTAACATTCATCTTCAAATAACTGACAGAACAAGTATTAAAAACATCAGAAAAATGAGGAATCCAATACTAGAACAACACTGTCATAGGCACCTGTAAAGACAAATTTTTATAAGAGCCTTATTTGTATGAGCAAAAGCTGGAAATAACCCTCATGTCCCTCAACTTGTGAATAGTCCAACAAATGTTGGTTATAACCCTGCGGTGGAATACTACTACTCCACAACAAAGAGAATGAACTATTGATACACATAAAACATGGATGAATATCGAAATAACTATGCCTGTAGAAAAGGCCAGTCAAAAGAGTATCTGCTGCTAGATTCCATTCATAGAAAATACCCAAAGATGCAATCAAATCTATAGCGACAGCGGATCACTGGGCTGCCTGGGGATGAGGAACAGTGAGCAGGGGGAGGGAGGGAATTAAGAATGGGCTCCCAGCGCCCTTTGTGGGTGGTAGGTTGTTCATTATCTTGATGGTTGTGACTGTCTCATGGGTGTATACATTAGTCAAACCTGATCATACTGTGTACTTTAAGTATGTGAAGTTTATTGTATGTCCATAAAGCTGTTAAACACATAAATACAGATGCTCACACAGTATGACCAGCACTCACCACGGAGCATCAACCATGGTTTCCAGCTGATCTCTTCTGCCCTAGCCAGACCTGTATCTTCACTGTTTCAGACGTCTTGAGCCTCCGTTTTCTGTCTGCTGCTTCAAACTCTATTTGTCCTTCAAAAATCAAAATGAGTCCAAATTCCTGCAGAACATCTTTCATGATCTCTCAGTCCTGACTCTCTGCACATACAGACCACAACAGACCAATATGAGAGTGCTTTTATCACCCAAATGGAAACTGAGCTCCCTGAGACCAGGGTTCCTGACATCAGGATTCTTCCTCTACCTGCAAGCACCTGAGCCCAAGAAGTCTCAATCAATACTGTTGATTATTTTGTTGATGAATCTCCCACTGAGAGATTTCCCTCTGTAATAACATAGCATTAATTTTATTTTAAAGAACACCTCATGCACCTTTGGTCTTTGCCTCTGCCAGGGACCTCTGTATTTCCAGTCAGAGCTTGCCTTAGGAAAGGTCCTGCGTGCTTGCTCATATAAGAGTTCCCTGCAGCTGGCTTCAGTGCCGAGCTCACTGCCGCAAACCAGACTCAGGACTGCTTCAGTCTCCTCTGCGCTTCCCATGCCCCAGGGGTTCAGCAGCCTTTGCAGAGAAACCACGCAGTGCCCTGTTGTTACCATAGCCTCAGAACATAGGATGACATCTGGTGTCAACTAACTTCTTGCCCACATGAGTAAACCAAGGCCAGGGAGGTCATGTGGCCAGTTCTGGGCCATTTGCTGAACCTTGCTTTCTTCATTTGTGCTTTCTTTGTGTTAGGCTTTATCAAGAGAAGAGATCATAAGATAAATAGAAAGGATAGCCCTCAACCCCCTGCCCTTTTACCAGGCAGAGAAGAGCCATCACAAGTTCTCCATGCTCTTCTACAGATGTGTCATGATCAAATTCTCCATCATTTGGTTAAAAATCATTTCTTCTGCACCTCACACTCCAATCAACTGTTTAAAAAAAAAAAGTCAATAGGCTGACAGCCTTAGAAGTGGATAAAGATATTAGCAGGAGGCCTGCTGTTTGCAATGAGCATCAGACAAATAATGATCAATAGTTTTTATCTCCTAATGACTGGATGGTGATCGGGTAGCCTCCAGCTAAGAACTTCATTGACAACCCCAGCGCTGTGTCTAGGACAGAGGAGAAGCCAATTTTTGCTAGGCCTGAATAGAAATGCACCCTTCAGAAACACCTGGATCTCAGTCACTATGATGCTGCACATATGATGCTGCTAATGGGAATTGAATTGAGCTGGATTCTTTTCTCTGTACCTTGTAACTGCCTAGTGTGTGTCTCTCTGCACCTTGTAATCACCAAGTCCTTCTCCCCAGTCAGCCCCACCCTCCCTCCCTGCAGCTGCCACTCAGGCCAGGAATGGCCTCCCTGGAGACCTGTACCAAGGTCCCTAACACCATTCATGACTCTTTCATATGCTGCAGTGAGGACTAAGTCTCCTTCCTTAGATGTCCTCTGAACCTCTCCCTCCACAATAGTCTTCTTTCTTCCTTATCAACACTCTTCCCTGGTATATCAGCCAGGACATGTAGGCAACTAATTCCCCACCACGTTCCATTCATTCTTTGCTTCCTCCTCACCTTTGCTGAGCTGGCTAGCGTCGGTTCACATGCTCTTTCCCTAGAAAATCACATCAGTCATTTTCACGAATTTTCACTTGAAAGCTCTACCAGATAGCCTCACGGTTCACTCAGCTCATTTTAATGACACCTTTCCCTGTGCTCTGTCCCATTTTCTGACACAAACTGCTGCTTGTCTTCTGTCTCTAGGACCTCACTGATATGAAGTTGGTGATGTACCCCATAAGATGAATTCTCAGATTAATTACCCAAAGAGAGAAAGTAGCTGTGTCCCAGACTTCAGAGGCACACAGTGGGCATTTGGCATGATTGTGAGTAAATGCATAGAGAATCAAATTCATAGGTATGCCACGTGGATTAGCAAAGCGCTTTCCATAAGGTGCAAAATGGAATACTAATTTTCCAGGATGCTAATGGGTATCATAGTCTTCTTTTCAAGGCGTTCCATGACCAAATATGAATGATAAATGTTAAAGAAGAAAGTTTAAAAAGATTTTTTTTTTACTGCTGGAACTCTCACAGCCTTCCATATGATCAGACAAAAAGTTTTCTCCAAGAAGGAGGCAAACTATATGGCACTTCTAAATTATATGGTCATAGAATACTTTATTCACAGAGTATTTCAGAAAGTTAAGACCTTCCATGAAGCCGTATTTGGAAAACATTTCCCTGAAACATTCAGCACAAACCTTGGGTCTCTGGGATGAGAACCTCTCCTATACTTCATTTTTCATTGCCTAGCCCTCACGTAGCCTCAGTGAACCATGTCAGTCTGTGCAAACACACACATACACACACATACACAAGCACAGAGAGTCAAAACTACTCGCAAACACTGAATCAAAATTAACCCACAATGAAATTACAGCATAAAACATCTTTCAGCAATAAGCCAAAAGGCAGAAAACAGAATTATATCTAAAAATCAAACTGCACCCCTGCCACCTGTTCAGCAATCAATTCACCATTACCCTATCTACAGAAGTGGTTTGCAAGTAACCCTTCGCAGGCTGCAACCGGGGCAAAGGAGGGTTTGGAGAATTACACTGAATTGTTTGATACCATGAGACCAGCCATAGAGGCAAGTGAATCCTTTTCAGAGCTGAGGGAAGCTGGAGCAAGGTACCAAACTGAACCCTCATCTCTGACCCTTTCAAATTTATAGACTTGCCCATTCCTTTGTATAAACATTCTATACTAAATAAATGGCTAAAACACATGCGTGTGCACACACACACACACACACACACACACCCCTGAGCTATAGAAGACAGTTTAAAAAAAAATAAAAGAATTTAGCCCGAAGAAGAGAAAACTCGAAAGTCCAACTGAACATCTTCCCATGTCTGAACAGTTCTCATTTCAGAATATCATTTCTGTCATTACAGTGGCAGCCATAAGGAGGCAAAATTGGACTTTACCATTAAACAACAACAACAAAAAAAAAAAAACCTAACTTTGTGCTGAGCAAGGGTCATATTACCCTTTAGGACTTAATATATTGCCCTGGGCAACGATTCCACAGGTTTTGAAAAATCGAATTGCTTTCCTAAGAAGCACTAATATTATGTTCTTGTGGGAAGATGTGCTGGATTTATACATATTTGAGCTTTTTCTAAAACTAAGCATGCATGTGTTGACTGTGCCTTTGTGCTCCACCAAGAGAAAAAAATATACTGGAGAAAGTTTTTGAACCCATGAACCAACCATAGTGAGAGGCATCCTTTGCATCAAATTTGCCATGAAAAATTTCCTGAACTGAGAGAGAAGCAAGGTCCAACTCAGTGATGTGTACTGGGATTCTGCTGTTCAGTGAGAGATGGGATAGGTTCTCCCATGACTCTAACCTGAGAATATGTGCCAGCAGCTAATACGAGTTATAAAGTACCTTCTTCCCTACTGGGATGTTACCTTTGCTTAATGGACATAAGAAACATTCTATCAAAATACATCTGTAAGTTTATACTTTGACATTAATACCCTGGCTCCAAAGAGGTAGCAATAATATATCCAAAACAAAACAAAAAATATATAGCCAGACTTAGAAACAAGTAAATGTCTTAATGGATCGGAAACAGAACAGCAAGTCTAAAATATAAACTACTCTGAAATCATAGACTGCTGAATACCTTGACCCAAACCAAGATTTTCAGTTCCTCTGGGATAATAGGGGTATAGAAATAGGCTCACTGCTTAAAGCTAAGGAATGCATTTCCCACTCCCTCCTCCCCATACACATATTACTCGAGAAAGGAGGCAGAAAAGACATGCCTGGAAGTACTCCAAGGGCCTCTGTCCTGTAACAGGTTACAGGTCTAGAGACGCACAGATATACAAAGCCAGACCCAAGATCAGGAACGAACTAAGGTACACACTAGCTCAGAGACAGGGTCAATAATTTCCCCGATTATACAATTGGGCAGGAAACCAAAACCACTATTATAGGATCTGTTCAGAATTAAGGATTGTATGATGTCAACTACATAACCATTCAGATAGGAATAAACATTCACAAAAGAGTGAAAAAGAAAATAACACATAACTAATAAAATCTGCCCTAAAAATGAAGCCATAATCAAAATTCCAAACCATGTAAAGAAATACAACAGTAAGAATGAAAGCAAACAAAATGAGCAATTGAAACAGAAATCAATCCAGATCCTTTTATAGAAGTGTGGAAGTAAGTATGTTTAGGTGGATTAATGAAAGAATAACATCCTTTAAATGAGCAAAAATCTACGTGGAAGAGACAAAAATGAGACACGAAAATGATATGAAAACGAACCAGTGAGGAGTCTTAGAAATGGAAATTATAGTAACAGATATAAAAGACTTTCTAAATCAATAATGGGATAAACTCTAGCCTGAAAACAGAAGTGGAAGCAAATTAGTAAAACAGAGGATAATATTGAAAAGTTCACCCAGAGGGTGCGCAGAGAGAAAAATATGATATGAAATAAGAATTCCAGAAGAGAACAGAAGGAATGACAGGGAAACAATATTTGAAAAAGAATTTTCCAGAATTGGAGAAAAAGAAATCTTGAGAACAATGTAGCCTACACTTATCAGACAGGGAAAATCAAAATAAGTCTACACCTAGACATATTGTAGTGAAACTACACAACATTAAAGGTAATGAGAAAAATCTTAAAATCTACCTTTAAAAAGAGGGTTATCACATTTAAATTGAAAGCAACCTTCCCACCACCAACAGAAGTGAAAAGAGAAGAGAGTAACATACTCGAAATGCTGAAGGAGAAAACACTTTGCAGTGTTTACAGCCAGCAAAACTATTATTCTAGAGAAAAGGCAAAATAAAGTCACTTTTCAGACATATAAAATTGAAAACAGATGGATGATAAGATATATATGAAGCATTCAGGAGGTGAACAGAGAAAAAAGTTGATAACATATACCATTAAAAATACACACACACACACACACACACACACACACACACATATATATGTTATTATAAAAATACTGCCCCCATTATCCTGCAATGAAGTTTATAGATAATATAATATTCCCTTTATGCATAATTTCAAAAATATCAATGTAGAAGAAACTCTCAGAGCTCAAAGAAGGAGGAATTTCTCAGCAGGAGTGGAGCAGCATAAGTTGACAATGCTTTGCCAAGGAGATGGCTCCTGGGCTCAGGAGATTAGTTACAAACAAGGTGATTGAGAAAACAAGTGAATTGATCCCATGAGAGCCACGTTCCTCACCAGCAAGAATGGAAATCAAATATGGAAAGAAGGAGGCTAGAATAAAACATATATGTTCGACTCTGTTTAGGGATATTGATCTGCACTGTGACTTGTAATAGATAAATATGCGTGTATATAGATGTAGACATAAGCATGTAGAGATCTATAGATGTAGCTATCCTAGCTCTGTCTGCTCTGAAGCCAGACAAACCAGGAACAATGAATACATTCAGCACCAGACCTTGATTCCTGAAAGGAGTCAGGCATTCTTGGAGAAATGGCTGACTGGCTGACTGGCTGGGGCAGGAAACTTACAAGCCCTGACCATCTTGTGCTGCAATGACAGGAGCATGGCCAAAAGACACAGAATCCAGCTTGACAAGGGTCCCATAGCCAAGTTGGGGGCAACGTGAGCATCAAAATAAATGATGACGGTTAAGAGTTACAGCCCATTGAGTAACACAGGAACCCGTGAGTCCATACTGAAATACAGACACATATCTGTACATAGATAGCAGTTCTTCCTTACAGTAGAATGCCAACTCATAAATGTAGAGAAAGATGGAATCAGAAAATTGCCGTTTGACAAACAACATAATAATAACTAATTCAGGCAAGAATCATTAATCCCTGCTAATGCCACAGGGTGAGCATTGACAAGAAGAGTTTGTGTTCTTATTCTCAAAGTGTCTCCTCTTAAATATAATCACTAATTAACTTTACAGTGGTGGAACCTGGCAGTCACCACCTTAACTAAGTGATTAACTTTTTAATTTTTACCAGGAATGGAAAAACTCCTATCATGTCCCTCCTGAAATGATGCACTAAGAAGAACACAGCATTACCTTTGTGACATTCCTGCCAGAAATGCATCACCTGAACCTACTGACAAGGAAACATTAGAAAATCCCAGATAAAGAGATGGTCTCCCAAGTAACAGGCCCATACTCAAAAATCATGATGATCATAAAAGACAAAGAAAACTGTGGAACTCCTGCAGGTTGAAAGAGGCTAAAAAGACAGGACAACTAAATGTAATGAGTGACTTTCAGTTGGTTCCTGCACCTATAAAGAGCATGGCTGGGGCAGGCAGGATCTGTGAACGGCATCTGTGGAAGTATGTGTGTGGCAGGAGCATGATAGTCAATGCTGATTTCCTGATTAGTGAGGTGTGCCGTGGCTTTATAGGGTCGTGTCTTTGTTTTTAGGAAACACGAACTAAGTTCTTAGGGACAATGGGGTATCACTGTGTATTTAGTCCCAAAAGAATTAGGAAAAAAAAGAAAGTATGTGTGTGTGTGTGTGTGTGTGTGTGTGTGTGTTTATATATATTTATATACAAAAAGAGAGACAGAAGAGCTAAAGGTTAGCAAGGCAAATGTGACAGTGCGTTTTCGAGAAAAAAGGCAAAAAGCATACAGAGCACCTCAATAGAAAAGTCTTGGAAGGAAGTTGAATCTAATCAACTGATTAGTTGTTAAATTGCCAACTTGTATTTGGCAAATTGACCTTCAGCCAAGTCACGTGGCTGTGTAAAGAAAGAAACTGATGCTGGGTAAGCTGGCTCACGCCTGTGATCCCAGCACTTTGGGAGGCCAAGACGGTCAGATCATGAGGTCAGGAGTTTGAGATCAGTCTGGCCAGTATGGTGAAACCCTGTCTCTACTAAAAATACAAAAACTGGCCGAGCATGGTGGCATGCACCTGTAGTCCCAGATACTCAGGAGGCTGAGGCAGAAGAATTGCCAGAATCCAGGAGGTGGAGGTTGCAGTGAGCCAAGATTGGCTACTGCCCTCCAGCTGGGGCGATAGAGTGAGACTCCATCTCAAAAAAAAAAAAAAAAAAAAAAAAAAAAAAAAAAAAAATGCTAGAAAGCTAGATGCCCATGTCGCCCTACAAAGAGTATAAGATAGGTGGGCATGTTTTATTCATGCCAGGCATGGGCAGCACAGAGCTTCTGATGCCTCTCCTCAGAACCCCATTAGAGCCAAGGCTCCCCTTGTGTAACACGCTTTTAGTAATGTCCCTCTCCTATCCTCATATGAAAGTCACAGATCATATGTACTAGGCACACAATTTTTTTAAATACAAATGTAATGTTCTTACTACAAGTTAAAGGAGAGATTAAAGTAAATAATTTGCAGTATTTAAAAAACTCAATGTGTAAGTGAGAATGATTACACTAGCAAACAATAAAATCATCAGATGTTTACATCTGTATTTGGAAGAATCACCATGAATGAGACATCTAAAACTGCAGGCTGACTCGAGTGTCTTATATTTATGACTCAAATTATCATGAGCACTGTTTCCATCAGAAAGCTGATTTTTCAAAATGGTGAACAACTCTTGGTAAAGTTCTGAGCAAAACAAAGTACACGTTTACCTCATTTGACAAGATAATTGCAATCTTAGACAAAAGAAGCATCAAAACGTACAAAAATGAACAACCGTATAATGCCCTAAATATAATCTCATGGAGAAATACAGGGAAAAGAATAAAATAACACACTTTTCAATCTGTAAATGGTCAAGAGAGTGACTAACCTAGAAGACATAATGACATAATGAAGCGGCCAGATGCTTTGTGTGTCTTTACACAGATTCGCCAGGAATGGGATAGCTACAAATGCATATTGTTACGGGTATATTGTGGGACAATTCTGATAACCAGGAGAGGCATCACCATTGGTGATAATGATTTTCCATGATCAGAAAGATGAGCTCTATTCTTGGTCAATGCCTGAACATAATGAAACACGATCTTCCTCAATTTACACAGTAGTTTCTTCCCCTGGGAACATCAGCGCAAACCACAATTGCACGCAAAACACTTTGTGTTACATGTAGAACAGTTACAATCTAGGCTCTGCCAATCAAAAGGTTTTTCAACTACATCAGTGTCCGCTGAGACATTTGAGCTTCCTGTAGGATTAAAGACAATTCTCCACGTAGAGCACCCATCTTATCCCTCCTCCCCATATCATTGTGTCAATCAAAGGCCTCTCTCACACATTTCCAAATCCCCCTAGAGATGGAACTTCTCCAGCCATTAAGAGGGCTCTGCAAACAGCCAGTTGGGTGGGGAACAGAATAATGTCTACTGCTGGTGAACAGCATTCCAGCCCTGTCCCAGCAGACATCAATCCCAAAGAAAGTTGAGCATTCCAGCTGAGAGCGCTTGCTTTAAGATTTTCTACAATGAGACACCCACCACAGGCTACTGATAAATCTCTATAAATGGATGAACAGGTCACTTTTTTGATTTGCTGTAACAAACAAAACTGATGTTTTCTGGAAAGAGGTCAGAAAGTTCAAGTAATGGGAAGTGTAAACAAGAAAGAAAACATGCCCTTCGACGCACAGTTAGAAACGGTCAGGCATCACAGTGGGGGAACGGAGCCAAGTTTCAAAGGCCTCCTTGCTATAGCTGCTGTGGCCATTTCTCTGCTGTTTGGCAGCTCCAACTTCCTCAGCTTTGCTGGTCAGTGACAGTTCTGCTGGCTTGTTGGACCGGCGGTTCCCAAACCTCTAGTTCAGCTTCCTCCTCAAGTGTGGCCATGAAAACTTGAAAACCTTACAAAGTTCTCTAGAAACAGGAGGACAGGGGGAGGAATCTTTCTAGAACTTGCCCTGACTTGATGGGATGGCCATCACTGAGCACCAGGAGGGGTCATTCGGGATCGAGGCTTTGGAATGACACAGTCCCCAGGAGCAGCATCACAGATTTTTCTGTCACTGTTCAATTTGATGTAAAATTCTCAGTGCTTACTGACATGTTACAGATGTTTAAAAATTCATAGCTATAATTGTTTTTATTTCTGTTACTTTCTGTCCACAGACTAATGAGAAAATCAACACCCTCTCAACTATTTCCTGGGCCTCCAAAATCAGTATTTAGAAGATGAACCTGGATCCGCGAATCTGTGAAGATTACCTTCACCTGATAAACATTTTGCTGTCACTCTTTCTGTGTCTTTCATTGAATTTTTTAAATGCTGCAAATCCACAGCAATCTCAGCAATTAAGTGTACTAAATAGAAGTAATTTCCCAAATATAGAGCCAAACAGATTATATGCATGAATAAAAGATCACAAACTGGATACCCTTAAGGGACCCACTTCCCAGTGGGAGAGGGGGAGACTCTCCTCTTTCTTTTCCAGAACACTTGTATTCATCAAAAACACAGCCCAAAAAAGTGGCCACTTCCTCCCTATTTTCCCAGTTAGCCTCTACGCTCTGGGGGAGCCTAAAGACCAGTGAGCAAGGCCACTGACAAAAGTCTCTTTCACCTGATGCCCAAGTCTCACTCGACCTCAGCTGTGGTTCAGGCAAGACCTCTGCCCATCATATCAAAAGAAATGTTTCCATGAATCACTAATTATTCTTCTAACTCTCAGTCTACTGAGTCCGTCTTTATTCATGTCTCCCTGCCCATTCGTATCCCTGCTAGGCACAATTCTGGGTGGAGTTAAGGCTTTTTCCAGATCACACAAAAGGCTGGATCACATGGCATTGGGTAAATGAATCTACTGTTTATATTTTAAAGGGAAAGTTTATTTGCAGCAAATGCATTTTTTTCTGGGCCAGAGCCCCAGAAACTGTAGAATGCATTCAAAAGACATTCAATAAAGATATGCCTGAGTCTTACAACACTGATGCAAAACAGATGGGGCCCTGTTTTCTCCATTCTTGAATCCTGGTATCCAACATAAACATGAATATTCCTTTTCTTTCTTTGTGCTGATTTTTGCTCACAGCTAGAATAGTTAGGCTCAACCTGAAAATGAATAAAGGGCTGAAGACTCAGTCACGGCAAGATCGAGGGGGTCAGCTCTCCAGACTCAAAGCCCCTCTCACCCAGCCTCACAAGCATTGAGCAACTGGTGCGGCTTTCTTCTCACTCATGTCGTGTGTGTGTGTGTGTGTGTGTGTGTGTGTGTGTGTGGCTGTGAGGTGTGTTTTGTCTCCTCAGTTTTACCAGAAGAGATGTCTTATAAAAGTGTCTTTCCTACCCCCCATAGCTCTCAAAACAAGTAAAGACACACATTAGCAACCTAAATCATGTTGAATAAAGAAATGAATGAAATAAAATACTTTTGGCTCTGTTCCCAATTCTGGAAAAATAACACCAAGCATATGTCTTGCCAGCAGACTTGCTGAAATGTCTCTGTGAGATTCTGATGCTTGCTGCTGAGCCCACAGACCCTCATGCCTCCTCTCTCTCTGTGCTGAACAGAAAGAAACCAGGTATCCTTGACAATCTCCAGTGCCAGGAAACAAGGGGTGCGGTCTCCGCAGATGTGCTGACTGACCCTCAGAGAAGGAGGAGAAATTAGTGAAATAAACGCTAATTTTGAAAAGCATCCCATCCATGCAAAAATGTTCTCATGCTACCCAGCATGCTTCTGGGTTGTAGCAGGTGGCATATAATTACTGCAGACCATACACGTACACACATGTGTGTAATTACCAGGGCAAATGAAGAGTGTTGACACAAGTGCCACACCAGCCTAAAACCTCAGAGTCACAAAAAGACTAGGAGAGGATATGCTTGCTTAACCAAGACGTGTATTTGCGTGGCTGCCCCACCAGTCTACCAACCACACGTGATACATGTGAATGTCATTGGTGAACACAGATTAGACTCAACTGTGACCACACGCCATAACAGTGCCAGGTTCGCTATTGGACAATGATCTCTAGTCCTCAATAAACAAGCATTCCATAGACACAGAGTACCCCAGGTGTGAGGCAAAGCAAGGCCCTACTGATATTATAAGCTGCCTTAGTCACTGATAACAATGAGCTTGTCAAGCCAAGCTTACTATTGAGTTTACGCCACTGAATGATTAGAAGTGAGATTTAGAGAGTGATAGTTAAGGCTAGATATGAAGTACAATGGACAGTCTGAGGCTTTTGTATCTATGAGATACAAAACTAAATGTTCAGAAGCAGCAGAATTGAGTTTGTGTTTTTCCATAAACCAGAGCAAGGCTTCTCAGGAAACAGGCACCAAGGAGTAAGAGTGTCCTGAAGCAAAACTGCAAAATCTCTAAGTAAAGCCTGGAGAGAAACTAAGTGCAACAGATACTCAAGAAGACACTGGGAGAGCAGAAAACCTGGAACACGGTACCTGGAATGTATAAAACAAAATGGGAGAAATGAAATGGGAGCATTCTATTAATCCGAAACTGCGACCAACCTGAAACTGTCCAGAGTTGGCCAGGCTGGAAGAATTATCATAGCTAGAACAACCCCCACGTAGGAAGGCGTGCATTTGAGTGGGTATATAATCATTTAACAGGCACAACGTCTCTCTATGTGCACGTGTGAATGGTGTTAGAAATAATTGCCATCGTGAATGTGTCTGTTGAAAATAGAAATTTCATTCTTGAGCTCTAAGAATTCTTAAGCCCTTCCACAATTAGAACCATCGAATTCCCAGAAGGATTTGAGAACCCGCCCCTCGACATGGCTTCCTGTTGGCAAAGAGAGGAACAGTGGGCTGGAGCATGAGGGAAGGTCAGTGACCAGTGTTTAATCAAGTGTGAGCTGCTGTGTCATCATTAAAAGACACTTGTCTCAGCCACCCAGCGCCTGAATGCATGTAATCATCAGAGATTTTGTTTTTTTTTTTTTTTGGTATGGAAATGTTTCTTCATTGCCTCCTAATGTTGGTTCTGGATGCTTGATTCTAAATATTTGCTTCTGTTGCTTCCTTACTCCCACCACTGAAAAAAAAAAAAAAAAAGAATTCTCTTCCAAGAAAGAAACTGATGAATCCCTCATACAAAGAGATTTCTTGTTGATGCCACTTACAAGTCCACCAAACACACATGAATATATTTAAATTCCATCAAGCAGCACAGGTGGGGCTCACGCTATGACCCGCCACACAGTTTTGAGTGATGCTCGCCGAGTTCAGACTTGGGGGCAGAAGAAAGGTCAGATGAATGTGTTCTGAAACAAATTCACCGACTATAACCCACAGAAACCAGATGTATCCTGGAGAGACAAGAAGCACAAGGAAAAGAAGGAGGAAGAGCTGAGGCAGGGCTTCTGTCCTGGGGAAAATTCAGAGTAATTAGGGAGAAAAGATGGACTCATGCAACACAACAGTTCAGTGCTAAGTGTCAGTTATCAACCAGGGACTTTTTGCCTTGGCTATCCATAAGAGTCACTGGAGAGCTTTAAGAAAACACAGCCACACTGGCTGCACACCAAGAGATGTTAATGCAATTGAAATTAGATGTGGCACAGGCACTATTATTATTTAAAAGCTCTCTGGATATTTCTCATGTGCAGCCATGCTTGAGAACTATTTATTTCCACTACAGTGCCTGTAAGAGCTCAGTCGAGAGGGAGATTCCTGAGGGTAGGAACAGTCAGGCAAGACTTCCCAGAGGGGCAGGTAGGAAAGGAAAAGAAAACCATGATTGTAAGGAAACAGGGAAAGAGGAGGTCTGGCATGTGCCTGCCTGCAGCGGCTCTGGACACAAGTCAAACAGTGCATACTTGATCTGATAGACCATAGGAAGTAAGAGCGTACCCAAGATTGGTGCACTCCATACACACAACATGTTTCTGTCATCTGGGTGCTTTTCCATCCATGATCTTCTTTGATGTGAGGTAGGCAAGCATGGAAAACGTGAACATAGCCACTGTGCAGTGAGAAAATGGAGACTCAGAGAGTTAGAGTGACTCAGTAAGAGTAGTATTTTCAGAAAATTAGTCCAGTGATGGCATGCAGTGTGAATTACAGTGTGGGACAGAGAATTCCAGGAGGGCCCTTAGAAGACTGATACCTTCCTATAAATGGGAGGTAATATAAGGCCAAGCATGGCAGAGGCCTTGGGAAACTCAGCAGAGAGAGGATCTAAGAGCCACCTTTCTGCTGTGTATCCCTGTATTTATGTCTGGTGCATGGGCACCTATGTTTAACACAGTAGGTTAGAGTTGGAGCAACTCTGCATTAAGAATTAGGGAAGTTGAAGAACAGAGAGGATGGAGTTTACCGAGTGGAGTGGGGATAGACAAGAACTTGATCTTCCAGCAAGGAGTGCCTTCCTACACATGGTAATTGTAGGGATGGAGGAAGCTTTCTGTCCATTCCTGATGTTTCTGTCAAAGTAGGGGAACACCCTCATTGAAACTCTTTGGTCTCTGTTCCTCTCCCACCACTCCTTTGATTAGAAAATTTAAGAAAAATAACTCAGGATGCTCAGCTGAACTCAGATTTCATTAGCTATGGGAACCAGCTAGTCTATGGAAAGCAGGCATTCTCCTCCCAAAACTCTGACCTGGACAGCCCCTTCCCTGTACCAGGTCTTGTCCATTCAGTGCTGCCTGGCCTAGAGAGATGGGCCTGCCTCATTCAGAGCTTCAGATTAATAAGCTTACTTGGTTAACAGCACAGGACTCAAGGCCTCCAACTTCCTTGTCATCAGTGGTGCATTCAAAAGCCATTCTTGCTCTTCAGTTCATAACTTATTCAGAGCCCAGTAGACCAGAGGAGTTCTATTCACAGGGGACAGAAATAGCAAAAGTTGGCAACCTCATTCTAGCAGGAAAACAAAAAGAGTCTTGGCATGAACCCCATGACAATGGCTGTCCCAGGTGGGTTTCACCATTCTATAGTCCTTAAAGGGAAGAGACTCATGACCATCTCCAACGACAAGGTCCAGTGCCAAGAAACAAGGGTGGTCCACCCACCTGCCTAATGGAACAAGCTGTCTCTGATTCAGCTCTGGGATCCACTCTGAGAAACACCATCAGGCCATGCTATGGACTGAGTATTTGTCCCTGGTTTGAGTATTTGTCCCATCAAAAACTCATGTTAAAATGTAATCCTCAATGTGGCAGTTTTGAGAGATGAGGCCTTGAAGAGGTGATTGGGACCAGGTATAGTGGCTCGTGCCTGTAATCCCAGCACTTTGGGAGGCCAAGGCAGGTGGATCATCTGAGGTCGAGACCAGCCTGGCCAACATAGTGAACCCCCATCTCTACTAAAAATACAAAACTTAGCCAGACATGGTGGCATGCACAAGTAGTCACAGCTACTAGGGAGGCTGAGGCAGGAGAATCATTTGAACCTGGGAGGAGGAGGTTGCAGTTAGCTGAGATCACACCACTGCACTCCAGGATGGGCAACAGAGCGAGACTCCCTCTCAAAAACAAACAAAAAAAAAGTATGTGACTGGGTCAGGGGGACTTTGCCCTCATGGATTAATGCATTAATGGGTTAATGGATTAATGGAATGTCATGGGAGTGGGATAAGAGGCTTTATAAGAAAAGGAAGGGGTCCTGAGCTGACACGTTAGCAGGCTTAGTCCCCTTGCCATGTGACATCCTGTGCCGTCTCTAGACTCTGCTGTGTCCCCACCAGCAAGAAGACCCTGACCAATTGCCCCTCGACCTTGGGCTTCTCAGCTTCCAGAACTGTAAGAAATAAATTCCTTTATTTTATGCATTACCAAGTTTCAGGTATTCCCTTATAAGCAACAGAAAACTAAGTGGGGCCACAACAGAGTCAAGATTTTGCAGGCATCTTGTTTGGTTACAGACTGTTGCCTCCATCAAACGCCTTCACCCACGCAGCCCAGTAAGTGATTGGCAGGCTCTGTTCTGTGCTGTTTACAGCACTGAGAAAGTGCAGAAACCAAGGCAAATATTTTAATATTCTTTACCTGTTAAACAGCCTAACAAGCCAACTGATTACACAGTATATCTTTAAAAGGCAAAGACAGTGTAAAGGATCATTTTTTTTCTTTAGATGAGATGATTTTGTAATTCAATTTCTTTCAATAAGGCTAAAGTCTATGCCTTTTATGAAGCAAGAGCTGGTATTTGTTCTCTATTTTCCACAAGTTTTGAGATTTAATGAGTGTACACACACACACACACACACACACACACACACACTATAAATGAGTTCTACATATTATAGATAAGTTATATATATACTATAAATAAGTTATATATTAACTCATTAAATGAGTGTGTGTGTGTATGTATATATATATGTGTGTGTGTGTGTGTGTGTGTGTGTGTGTGTGTGTGTATGTTTATATATATATTCCTTGAGGGCTAAGCTTTACACAATGTCTTAGACTAAGCAGCCTGGTCATCCAGAGGCTGCAGCTATCTGCTGATGCCAGAAAATACGTCCTCTTGACATTGGGTCATAAGCTCATTTGTCAAGGTAACTTCCTTGTCCCCGAGACTCCTAGGTCACTTTCTGCCCTGAAAGGATGTGGACTAAGTGCACGTACTTAGCCCAAAATAAAGTTAAGTCATAGAATGGGTAGAGAAAACAGAAATTCCATTTTTTCTTTGCTATTAGGACTTGCTTTTTAACAATGTCTACTTTTAACATTTGTTTCAGTGATCTTCTTCCTATTTACACAGTTATATTGCTGAGTTGCCACTTTATTAGCCCACTGCGGTTGCATATCTAAATAAACTTGGCTGTGGCTCAAATTCATACCAATTTGCGAAGTTTTGTGTGCCCCCTCCCTTTCCATTCATTAGGGCGCAGGGAAGCAAGGTGAGCTAGGAGGCAGGGCTTTGACAACTCAGGAGATGTGAATTTTGTCAGGCATTAGTTCTCACTGGTCATGTGTCCCCAAAAGCGTAGCACAAGAACCTAAGTGACTACGCCTGTGAAGGGAGCAATTCCTTGGGAAGCTCAGTGCTAAGGAGTGGAGAGAAGGCTCTGGGAGAGGGCTGTGTCCTATTTCCCACTTCTCTTCACATAGTGAGGCCATAGAGAGAAGACTTTCTGCCCTAGGCAGAGAGGTAGGAGGGAGCTGTTGCCATTTCTGAGATTCTGAGACTTTTGCCAATGTTGTACTTAAGTTTCCTCCTTCCTCCTATGTCTTTCCAAGTTTATTTATCTCTCAATGTCCACTTCAAGTCTTGCCTCCTTCAGGAAGTCTTCCCTGACTGCTCTTGATAGAAGCAATTGCCTCTTCAAAGATAAGAAGCATCTACCACCTGTCCAGCCCTGTAGGTGCTATCAACATCTGATTTTACTGTTGGAAGAACTTTTTCCAGAGACAAATAATATAAAAGAGAACAAAAGAAATACAATTTTTTTAAGTATCCAGGAGCAATATGAAGTTCAAACTATGATGCTTTCAGTGAAAACAAGGGACTAGAAAGGGCTGAGAGTCATGGAGGGACATCAGGGTCCATTTAGTTCTGACTCTATTTGAAATCTTTTAAAAACCATCTCTAACAAGCTCCACATACAGATCCTACTCTAAACCTTACAGAGGCAGGGAATGTAGTTTTTCTCCCTCACTTGCTTTGGAGCATCTCTGAAAGTCAAAAATAGTTTCTTAGATTGGTTCATAATGTATTTCCTTGCATGACAATTAGAAAAATATTACAGTGTTAAGATGAACTCTTCCATTCATTCTTTCATACCATCTATCTCTGTATAATATCACTGAGTATCAGATTAACTTAACTTTCCAAGTTTATCTCTCTCTCAATGTCCAGAGTACCATATTCTAACATCCATCCATCCATCCATCCATCCATCCATCTATCCATCATCTATCTATCCATCTATCCATCCATCCATCTATCCATCCATCCATCTATCCATCATCTATCTATCCATCCATCCATCTATCCATCACCTATCTATCCACCTATCCATCCATCCATCTATCCATCACCTATCTATCCATCTATCCATCCATCCATCTATCCATCCATCTATCCATCTATCTGTCCATCAATCCATCTATCTATCTGTCCATCAATCCATCTATCTATCTAACTATCTATCTAGTACAAGTGCTCAACCAGCCAAATGAAACATCTGAAGCACAAGCATCCTGCAGCCTTACAACCAGACACTAAAGCTATTTGTTCATTCATTCATTCAATCCTCTATTTAGAGAATAAACCATATACGGAGCATTGTTCTTGAGACTGGCTGTGCAGCAGAGAGCAAAATAAGGAAAGAACCTACCTTCAGGGAGCCTGTGCTCTAACAAAGGGAGACAGGTTAACAAGAAATCACGAGCGTATACACAGGATCAGGCAGTGAAATATGTTCTGAAGAAAAATAAAACCATATCAATGGATAGACCACGACTGAGAGGCTGAGGAGGTAACATTGGGGTGGCAACTGAATGAATTGGAGAAAAAGCCATGTTACTATCTGAAAGACGAAGCTTCTAGGGGGAAGAAAATCTAGTGCCAAGGCTGAGGCAAGAGGTTTCTTGGTGTATTAAATGAAAAAAATCAAGGCCTGTGCAGCTGGAAAACAGTGATCCAGGAAGGAGGCAGGGAAGAAACGAGGTCGGGGGCTAGACAGAGCTTGATGGAGACCTGTGGACCATGGTGAATGTGGTGGCTTCCTTCTTGGTGTGAAAAGAAGCTGTTGCAGGGCTTTGAGGAGAGCCATAGCCTGGTATAAGTTTCACAGGGCCTCGCTGGCTGCTCTGTGGGGAGGAGAACAGATTGTGCAGGACCCAGGGTGGAGGCTGGGAGCCCAGGCAAGAGTCTCTCTTGATTATTCCTGCTGCTTCCTGTGTACCATCTTCCCACCTCAGTTCCAATCTGTTCCAGGGCAGACTGTTCTGGTCTGTCTGAAAACCCCGCTGCTTGGCTCCAAGGGAAACTTCCAGAGCCCAAAACAGCTCCCGACATTCCACCCACCATGTTCCCCTTTCCTTTGTAACCCAACCATGCCAGATCTGGCATGTGTCTGCACCACCATTTCCCTGGCTTTGTGCCTTTCCCAAACACTCAGTCTGCCCGCTTTCAGGGTCCAATCCTGTTCAGACAATGCTAGGGGACTAGCAAACTAACCTCACGGAGTGGTTCTCACCAAGGTGTAAACGGCAGGTAGCATCCTGTATATTACCTGTCCAGGGGGCATTTCTTCAGTGCCTATTTCGAAAGAATAGAGCTTTAGCAATCTCATTTCAGAACCTACAACAGACCTCACACAAAGTATGGTCAGGATGCTAGGCCCTCCATAAAATTACAAGAAAAAAATAAGACCATAGATTTCAACATTGACATTATTGCAGATGAGATCATGAACACAGAATTCATCCAATGCCCAGGATGGCAAGGCTGTAACAAGCTGTCTAATCAAGCCAACCTGTTTTAGAGATGAGGGAACTGTGGCTCCCAAGTTAGAAGACTTTGGCAGAGAAACCACAGGATTGGTTTGCTCTCAACTGTGAACATTGCACAATACTTTAGGAATGGCTAGAATGATGCTGACAACTTTTATCATCATTATTATTTTGCTAATTATGCTCCATCTCCTTCAATCTCTTCCCGTCTGTGGAATCTACAACTTATGACATGGAACTCACTTGCTGTCTAGAGTCAGGTCCCTGGGGCATGAGTAGATACGACCCTATGGATTGTATTTTGACACACCTACCCGATGGACTCAGCCCCAAAAGGAGAGGTGATCTGGCATGGGAAAGCATCGACAGTCTGAGCATTGATCCCTAACACCTGTCATTGTGCCGATCATCCACAGTGCATTACCTGGGGACATTTAAGAAAGTATTTGCTCAAAAACAGCAGCAGAGAGAAGGAAACCTTCTTACTTGCCATTCACCGGACTCAGGTACCATTTGGGCATTGGCTTCTCAGAGGACCCTGGCCACCTCCAAGAATCCTGTCCCTGTGGTGCCTTCAGACAGAGAAGGAAGGATCCTAAGGTCTACAGCCTCAAGAATGGCTGCACCACCGAAACTTCAGATTAAATATTTTTGTGATTCCATAAGCAGAAAACAAACTGTTCGCGATGAATGACAGGCACAGCACAGATGCCACCTATTAAATAATTAAAATAAAGTAGAAATTAAAAATAAACAGTGGGAGATGATTTGAAACACACACAACCAAAGGATGCAGAAAAAGTAACTTGGGAATGAAGAAGTGAGTAAAATTAGATTTGAGTTATTTCTAAATTCAATTGCATCTAGATTAACTGGCTGTCTTTCTCCCAGTGTCAGCATGAAATAAATAATACCTACACTGAGAAATCCTAGAAGCAAGTGCACTGCTAACGCAGCCACTTCTGATGGTCCAGCATTTGCCCATGAACACAGGATGGGCAGGTATAAAGTGAGATATGAGGAAAGGAAAATGAAAATAGAAGTTGTCGTCGTCGACAAATGCTGTGTAATGAACAATCACAGAATCTTAGTAACACAAAACAATAAATACTTCTCTCTCTCAAATTTGTGGGTCAGTTTTAAATTTGCTGATTTATACTGGGCTTGGATAAGTGCCTGTGCTTCAAGCTTCAGATCAGGTTGTACTTGACATATCTCAACTGAAGTTTGGGCTCTGGTCAATTTTACGCATGCTTATTCTGGGACTTAGGCCAAAATGGCAAAAGCAATCCAGAGGAAATATGCTTCCTGGTGAAGACAGAAATTTGCTTTTGTATTAATTATGCTTCCTTTTTTTTTTTTTTTTTTTTGAGGTGGAGTCTTGCTCTGTTGCTCAGGCTGAAGTGCAATGGCATGATCTCGGCTCACTGCAACCTTCACCTCCTGGGTTCAAACGATTCTGCTGCCTCAGCCTCCTGAGTAGCTGGGATTACAGGCACCCACCACCAAGCCTGGCTCTAACTATGCTTCTTTTATACAACATTGCCAAAACTGAGTAGTTATAACAGAGATCATAATGCCTACAAAATCTGAAATAACAACTTTCTGACCCTACAAAGGAAAAGTTTGTTGACTGCTGATCTAGACTGCCATTGTCCAATAGAAAAATAATGTGAGCCACATATGTATTTTAAAATAATCTAGTACGTACATTAAAAAGGTAAAAAGAAATCAGTGACATTAATTGTAATAATATGTATATAGATTTAACCAGATATATCCAAAATAGCACATTTCAAAACAGTAGAGATTAGATATTTTATTCTTTTTATACTAAGTCTTTAAAATCTGGGGTATATAAAACACTTTATTCTGCAGTATATAAAATATTATATACTTACAGCACAGATCATTTCAGACTAAAACACATTTCAAGTTCTCAGTAGCCATATGTATATACCCAGTGGGGACCCTGTAGGAAAGTACAAACATACACAACTTTTATCCCCTCAAAAGATGCCTAATCCTGGTTTGCTGGGGTTTTTTTTCCCCAAATCCCTCCTGAAGTCAGTTTGTTCCAAATGATCTCTTAGTTTGACCGCAGGATGTCTATCTATACTCAACATTATGTTACCTTGTGCCTTGAGAAGAGCCCTACCTGCAGCAGAGGCTCAAAAAATTTGTTGGATAAATAAATGCATGAATGAATCATCCCTTTGTTCGTATCATGCTTCTGAAATCATTCTTTGGCTTCTTCCTATATTTGACTCCTGTCCCTGCAACTAAAAAGTTTGCTGCTTAAGTGTGACAATCAAGTGTCTCTTATTGGCCTAATTCTCCTGCAGATAAAACTATAAACCATGGGAAAAACTTTAAAAATAACTACATGAAAGCACTGAAGAACAATCAAAAATAAGAACTTAAGTCCAGACACAGTGGCTCAGGCCTATAATCCCAGCACTTTGGGACGCTGAGGTAGGCAGATCCCTTGAGCCCAGGAGCACCCAACCAGCCTGAGCAACACGGTGAAACTCCATCTTTACAAAAATATACAAAAAACATTAGCCATGAGTGGTGACCCATGCCTTTAGTGCCAGCTGCTCAGGAGGCTGAGATGGGAGGATGGCTTAAGATGAGGATGTCAAGGCTGCAGTGAGCCATGATCCACACCACCGAACACAAGTCTTGAGGGGAGACTGGACTTACCTTGGAAGAAGGAAATGGCATCTGATTTATTTCCCATTTTTACTTTGTTCTTAACCTGAAGGCAGGTTTCACTCGGTAGCAAGTGGTGCAGTTGAAACGTGATAGGCATTCCACAGTTTTATGGCTTAAAGAACCAGATGATACAGTTCAGGGTGCCCATAGCAGCTGGATGCAGGGATGGGAGGAGGGAGTTTGGGGTGGTGGTGAGGGTTAATGCAAACAGAACTGAGCCAATGATAGGGAGCTGATACGGTTTGAGTCTGTGTCCTCACCCAAATCTCATGACAAAGAGAGGTGGGACCTGCTGGGAGGTGATTGGATCGAGGGGCAGACTTCCCCCTTGCTGTTCTCATGATACTGAGTGAGTTATCGGAGATCTGGTTGTTTGAGAGCATATAGCACCTCCCTGTCTCTCTCTTCCTCGTGCTACAGCCACGTAGGACAAGCCTACTTCTCCCTCCCCTTCCACCATGATTGTAAGTTTCCTAAGACCTTCTTAGCCATGCTTCCTGTACAGTCTACAGCACCATGAGCCAATTACACCTCTTTTCTTTATAAATTTCCCATTTTCAGGTAATTCTTTATAGCAGAGAGAGAACAGACTAATACAGGAGCCCCATATTGTACACATAAATTCTGTCCAAATCTCTGGGTGTCCCCTGAACTGCACATGTGTGAGACAGACATGAAGAAACCCAGCTGAGGGCAAAAGAAGAGAATTTTGCTGCTGCCTGCAATATTGGAGGCACTTTAGAATTTTAGTCCAGCAAGCTAAACTTCCTGCTTTAAAAAACAAACAAACAAACTTTTCTGAGGACCATAACAGAATAAACCAGAGTGTCTACAACATATAATTTAGAATGTCCTGGATACAATCTGAAATTACTAGACATACTTAAAAGCAGCAGAATGAAGTCTGACCCTGAGATAACCCATATGTTGGCATTAGGGAAAAAAAGGATTTTAAATCAGCTGTTATAACTATGCTCAAGGACATAAAGAAAAATGTTCATCTAGTAAATAAAAACAGAAAATCTCAGCAGAGAAACGGACTATTTTAAAAGGAACCAAATGAAATTGCAGAATTGAAAACTAAAATTTCCTGAAATAAAATATTCACTTGATGGAGATAACATAATTATCTGTGTAGAAAATTTCATAGAATCTACCAGAAAAAAAAAACCCTGCTAGAACTAATATATTGCAGGATACAAGCTCAATATTTTAAAAATCAATTATATTTTATTTCCTAGCAATACATACTCAGAACTTAAAATTTTAAGAAGACATAATTTACAATAGCAACCCAAACTATGAAACACTCAGAGATAATTCTGACAAAACATGCCATATGTGTAACTGAAAAACACAAAATACGGCTGAAGGAAACTGAAGAACACCTCAAAAAATGAAGGAAGTTTTATGGGTTTCTGTTTCATGGATAGGAAGACTCAATGTTGCTAAGATGTCAATTCTCTCCAAACTGTTCTATACATTCAACAGAATCCCGATCAAAATTGCAGCATGCTTTAAGTTGAGAAGTTGATTCTAAAATTTGACTGAATAGCTCTTTTGCCAGAGCATTAAAGTGACGATCTAAAATTCATATAGAAACTTAAAGTACATAGAATACCAAAATAAGTTGGATAGGAACAAAGTTGAAAGACATACTACCAACCCTTAAGATTTATTATAAGGCTACAGTAATCAAGACATTTAGTACTAGCATCAAAGCAGACAAATAGACATGAAACAAAATAGAGAATCCAGAAATAGATCCAAAAAATTAAAAATAAATCAATTTTCAGTTGATTTTTGACAAAAGTACAAGGCAGTTCAGTGAAGAAAGGGTAGTATCTTCAACAAATGGCATTGGAAAATTAAGTATCATTTGCATGCATCAATTAGTTAATTAATGAATTTCAATTCATAAATCATATGAACTGAAATCATATGGATTGCATCACATAAACAATTTTACTCAAAATGGGTCATGGGAATAAACATAAAATCTAAAATTATAAGCCCTTGGAAAAAAAAAGCACAGGATAAAATCCTTTTTTACCTAGATTAAGCAAAGATACTTCACCTATGATGCCAATACAGGAATTCATGAAAGAAAATTATATAAGTTTGACTTTATCAAAATTTAGAACTTCTGCTTTTCAAAGACACTGTTAAGAAAATATAAAGACAAACTACAGGCTATGAGAACATATTTTCAGTATGACTTTTGATAAAGGTTTTGTATCAGTATATACAAAGAACCCAAAACTCAATAGTAAGAAATCAAATAACCAAATGAAAAATGGCAGAAGATTTGAGCAAACATTAGAAAAAAAGATATGTGAATAGCACCTACCACATGAAAAGTTGCTCCAACATCATTAGTTCCTGGAGAAATGCAAATTCAAACCACAGTGAGATACCACTATATATCCACTAGAATGGCTAAAATTAAAAACTGGCCATTCAATGCCAAATGCTGGCATGAATCTACAGCAACTGGAATTCTTATAGACTGCTAATGAGTGTAAAATGGTACAACCACTTTGGAAAACAGTGTGCTATTTTTTAAAAAAAGTTAAACATTGTCTACTAGATACTTATCCATGAGAAATGAAAGCATATTTCCATTTAAGGACTTGTACATGAATATTCATAGCAATTTTATGGAGAATAACCAAAAACTGGAAACAACCAAATGTTCAACAGGTGAATGCATAAAAAACTATGATATATTCTTGCAATAGAATATATGGTGCAATGAAAGTGAATGAGGTATTGAAACATACAACAACACAGTTGAACTGTATAATAATTATGTAAGTGAAAGATGCTGCAGAAAACAAGAGAAACAACTGTCTTATTTCATTTATATAGAATTCTAGAAAATGCAAACTAATCTATAGTGACAGAAAATAGATCACAATTTCCTGGGGAACAAGGGAGGGATGAGAGAAGTATTACAAAGGAGCATGAGGAAGCTTTTGGGATTGGTGAACGTATGCATTATATTGATTGTGGTGATTGTTTCATGGTTATATAAGGATGTAAACCTCATCAAATTATACCCTTTAAATATATATTTTTAGTATATTTCAATTATACCTCGATAATGCTATTAAAAACAAACAAAAATATGCTAGATACTTTAATAGTATCTTAAAGACAATAGGAAAAAGTCAGTAGAGAGAGCAATAGAAATTATTCAATCTAAAGAGCAGGGGTGAAACTTCATTACAATAATGAAAAGAGCCTCACCAATCTATGGGATAATATCAAAAGATCATTCTCATAATTGAAGTGCCAGAAGGAAGAGAAAGTAAAAAAAGAAAGTGAACAATTAGAAGAAATAATTGCTGAAAATCTCACCTGTTTGGTCAAAACCACAAATTTATCAAACTCAAAATATCTGCACAGCAAGGGAAACACTCAGTAGAGTATAAATGCCACCTTAGGAATGGAAGAACATATTTTCAAACCATGTATCTGATAAGATGTTAATTTCCAAAATATATAAGGAATATTCACAACTCAAAAGCAAATAATAATAATAATAATCCAATTTAAAAATGAGCAAGGGAAAAAAATAGACATGTCTCCAGAGAAGACATACACACATGGCCAACAGATACATAAAAACGTGCTCAACATCACCAACCATCAGGGAAACGCAAGTCAAAACCACAATAAAATATGACTTCACACCTGTCCCGATGGCTGCTATCAAAAAAAAAAAAAAAAAAAAAAAAGAAGACAGCAAGTGTTGGCAAGGTTGTGGGGAAATTAATTAGAAATTAATTAGAACCCCATACACTGTTGAAAGGAATGTAAAACGATACAGCCACAATGTGAAACAGATTGGCAATTTCTCCTAAAACTAAAAATAGAGCTCTCATATATCTATTTTAGTGTGTTGAAAATTCCAAAAAGAATTGAAATTAGGAATTTTTTTATTTTTTTAGACAGGGTCTCACTTTGTCACTCAGGCTGGAGTACAGTGGTGCAATCATTGCTCATTACAGCCTCAAACTCCTGGGCTCAAGCGATCCTCCCACCTCAGACTCCCAAGTAGCTGAGACTATAGGCATAAGCCACTATGCCAGTTAACTTTTTAAATTTTTTGTAGAGATAGGGCCTCATTTTGTTGCCTGGGCTGGTCTTGAATTCCTGGCTTCAAGCAATCCTCCCTCCTCAGTCTCCTAAAGTGGTGAGATTACAGGTATGAGCCACTGCATGCAGCTAAAATCAGGATCTTGAAGAGATATCTACACTCCCATGTTCATTGTGGCATTATTCACAATAGTCAAGATACAACAACAGCCCAAATGCCCATAGATAGATCATGTTGATGCCCTCCAGATCTCATGTTGAAATGTAATCCCCATTGTTTGAGGTGGAGCTTAGTGGGCAGTGTTTGGGTCATGGGGGCAGATCGCTCATGAAGTGCCCTTCCGTGGCCATGAGTTCTGACACTATTAGTTTACCCAAGAGCTGGTTGTTTCAAAAGAGCCTGGAATCTTTGCCTCTCTCTCGCTCCCTCTCTCGCCACATGACATGCCTGCTCCTCCTTTGCCTTCTGCCACAATTGAAAGCTTCTGGAGGCCCTCACCAAGAGCAGATGCCAGCACCATGCGTCCTGTACAGCCTGCAGAACCGAATAAACCTCTTTATAAATTACCCAGGCATAAGTATTTCTTTATAGCAATACAAATGGACTAATACAAATATAAAATAAGTAGTAAAATATTAGGTGTCAACTCAACCATATCAATAATTACATTAAATTTAATTGGACTAAACACTTTAGTTAAAAGGCAGAGATTTTCAGAATGGTTAAAAAAGCAAAACCCAACTATATGATGTCTATAAGAGATGGACTTTAAAGCCAAAGCCACAGATGGGTTGAAAATAAATGATTAACAAAGTATTTACAATGCAATCGCTGAGCATAAGAACATTGGAATAGCTGTATTAATATCAGATATATTTCAAGAATAAGAGCATTACCAGAGATAAAGAGGGACATTTCATGAAAGCAAAAAGGTCAATCCATCAGAAAGGCATAACATTGTTAATTCATGTCAGTCTAATAACAGAGCCTCATAATACACTAGGCACGAATTGTCAGAATTAAAGGGAGAAATAGACAAATCCACAATTATAATTGGAGATTTGTAATATACTCTCAGCAACTGATAGAAAGTTTCATCTGTCTATCTGATGAGGAAGTTGCCATAACAAAGCAGCCCACATAGTCTAACCAGTAGAGATCAAGGAAAGCAGTCAACACTTCATTCTGGGCGGTGACATACTGGTAACTAGAGAGTTACCAATGGCTGCACTTCAAAATCACGTGGGAAGATTTTGAACAAGACCTGGACTTGGCCTCATCACTAAAATCTTTAATTTGATTGATACAGAGATGGCTGTAAACATCTATAATTTTCTTAACACTGTCCACAGGATATTGATGTGCATTTGTTGCCATATTATCTCATGTAATGACTTCTGTGGGCCGATTAGACTTTTAGGTCACACCATCACATTGGGTATATGTATTGAATATTTCAATGCACACCTCGGCTTGGTACTTTCCTCCACACTATTCACAGGCAGTTTGGGTTTCGAATACAAGGGCAGACGTTTATATTTTTCTGTATTGAATGCCATTTTTTTATGATCAACACTTCTCACTGTCAAGATCCTGTAAGGTCCCACTACTATCTCCAATCCTCTCATCCTGTTTTTCCTGTTTTATGTGAAGAATACAAGTGTCCAATGGTCTTTCCTAGCTCAGAGTCACTAAAAATTACCATAAATCTACCCCTTCTCTAGAGCTAAAATCATAGTCAACCTTCTCCACGTATGTGATTTTTCCTTATCTGAACCAAGCTCTATTGTCTTTTCTACAGAAATGCCCTTCATACCTCCATATCTCCCTGGACAATTCCTTCAAGACCTGGGGCAAGTATCAGTTTTACTAAGAAGCCCTTCCTGCCTGCACCTAATCATTTCCTCCCCTTCCCAATCTCTAAACCCAGGACATTCCTCTACCATAGTACACATCACAATTCGGAATCATCTATTTCTTTATTAATCTGTCTTCCTTGCTAGAGTATGAGCTATATGAAGTCAACAACCTGGTCTTTTTCCTCTTAGTATCCCCAGTGCCAGCTATTCCTCATGGTGAGTATCCAATAAATGTGTCTCACATGAGGGTGGGGGAAAGGAGAGGTACATTTTTTTTCTTGGAAATTGGAGGCTCAAAACATCAAATAAAATCCTTTGACCCAGATGTTAGCTTTCTATAATTCTCATAAGCCCAGAGTTTTAGGTAGCAATTACAACTCTCATACTTCTGTAATATTTATTATTTACACAGCACTGAACATAATCTTACCCAGCCCCTTTGGCCACCCAATTATGTACTGTTACCCCAATATTAGGGATGAGAAATCTGATGATCAAAAACATTGATTTGTCCAAGATCTCTGACTAAAAAGGAACCAAACTTAGGTCTGCAGATTTAAGAATCGATCTGTTTTGTTTGTTTTTAAAACATACAATCCTAGAGGATTAAATTAAGCTCTCTGCCAGCTGGTACGGGCGAAGCCTTATTGTGTCTCTCCCATAGGGCTGCAGATCATCATCGGTGATGTACAGGCTACCAAGGCCTGCTAGGCACACTGGGTGTGAAGGCTTCTAGAGTCCCAGCCTAAGTCCAAGGTCCCCGACTAGGACCTGGCTCCCATCTCATGAGGCCAGTGCTATTCTCAGGCTCTGCTGTGCAGAGGTAACTGCTGATTATATTCTGGAGACTTCATGGAAAACGGCATGTGTGATGAGTCTTAGTGAATGGGTAAATGTGTACATGGAGAAGAACGTGCAATATCCTTTAGCCAAAAAGAAAGATTTTTGTAAAATAAAATTTTCAGTGCAGGAAAGCCCACCGTTCCCTGCCAGGGTTTACAGAGGCTGGCACAAGTAGGGCTACCATGGGTTAAAGAAGACCCCACCACCCACCTCTACCACTTCCACGATGGCCTCTTTCTGTCCACTCAACCATGTGTTTTTCTTTTGTTTTGTCTTTTCAAAAGAGACAGGATCTTTCTCTGTCACTCAGGCTGGAGTGCAGAGGCACAATCATAGCTCATGGCAACCTCAAACTCCTGGACTCACATAATCTTCCCACCTCAGCCTCCCAAGTAGCTAGGACTATAGGCATGCATCATCACACCCAGTTAATTTTTACTTTTTTAATTTTTCTGTAGAGATAGGATCTCACAATGGTGCCCAAGCTGGTCTTGAACATTTTAAGTATCTTGATGCTTAAGCAAATTCCCACTTGGGCCTCCCACAGTGCTGGGATTACAGGCATGAGCCACTGCACCAGGTCTGTCTTCTATTCACCTTGGGCATAAACCTGAACATTGCTTTACATCACACAGTACAGCTTTGGGGGACAAGGACGACGTCTCCAGCTGTTGATGCAAAGTTAGAGGACATCTCTGAGATCATTGACAGACCCACCCTGAGTAAGGAGCTCCCTGCAGCTCCTGGACAGGTGCCAGCTTGAGTGCCCTAGCAAGTGACAGGGTGCTGCATCCCAAAAGGGAGCCCCAAAACTCTGTGGAGCATCTTGAAATGGCCATTCGTTTTTTGGAAAATGCCAGTCTGTGCACCAGAACCTGGATGTCTCAGAATTACTGTAGGTCGTTTTTTAAAATACAGTTCCCCACACTTCTCCTGTGGTAATTCTGATTTCCTAGATACTGAAAGGTCTTTCAAATACGCAGATTTCCAGGCCCTGTGCCAGACAAGCTAAATCAGTATCACCTAGGGAGGGGAGTGGGAATTGGTTCTTTTTAAAACATCCCCAAGTGGCTCTACTGTACAGCCTGGTTGGGAACTGCTGAATTGGAGTATTCTATTTTCCAGTCCAAATCTCCACTTGCCCCCTCTACCTGTCTCCCCCTGTTCAGTCCCCTGCAGCCACCAAGTCACCCAGGGCTTCCTCCTCAAGGCACCTGCTCAATGTTTGAAAAATAAAAGCCATCTCCTTCCCCTAAGTCTTTTCTTTTTAAGACCAAAAAGAACATCACAGCAAGAGAAAGAGTGATTTTCCTGCTAGGAGCCTCCAGAAATTAGGCTCAAAATAGTTTTTGCTTCAGGGACTTTTTTATTATTATTCAGAAACAAAGTGTTGAAAGTATAGGGAAAATGCAAACTGATTTGTTTCACCTATGTATCAATGGATTCAAAATACTGAAGACTTTCTTTTCTCAGAGTCAGTTTTGTTTTGCAAGTGGCCCTGTGGAAAAACAAAGAAGGAAGTGGTTCAGGCAGATCCTTGAACCACCCCCAAATGGGGTCACCTTTTGATAGGTCTGGGCTTCTGGCACTTCTTGGGAGGGAAAGGGTTCCATCCTGCAGAGACAGCCTCCCACAGAGCTGCAGCACCACAAGGTGAGATGTGTGACTTCATTAGGGTTGAGCTCTGAATCTGGGAAAAGGGATCATCTGTAGACTCATGTCTTGGGAACCTAATTGGAGTGGAAAGCAGAGAAGGAAAGCCAGGGGCTGCAATGTGTAAATCTCATCCCTCAATTACAGGTCTGTCCTGTGAGAATGAACTAGTACAAGGAAGGAAAGACTTGAAAGGCAAATAGTTACCTGTGAGCAGCAGCTAAAATCACAATGGCATAATCTTAAAAGTAGGTGCTTGCACCTTACACTGGATTTATCCTTCCATTGGTCGATTGGTCCAGTTAGCTCCAACTAGAGTGGTAAGTTTCTCCAGTGGGCCTTCCCTTTGTGTGCTGACCTCATTTCTTCATGACAAGCTTGACATTTAGCAGGGGCTTAATACCAAATGCTGGAGAAATAAAGATGGATGTTAAAGTAAATCACCAGACATAAATAAAGTTTATTTATCCTTGGTAGAGACAGTCCACCTAAAACTGCCAGACCTCAAAAACCCCGCTGCTGCCTGAGAGAAAGAAAAGATGGCAGGTTAAAAAATCCAGCCATATATACATGTATATGGCATCTTCCACCTAATATTTTCACAATCCTCAAAACTCCTGCTTTTTTTTTTTTTTTTTTTTTTTTGAGCTTGGCATCGGAAAAATCCAGTTCGAGAAGCAAGATAATCTCACTTTACAGATAACAGATCTGAGGCTCAAAATGCGTTTACAATCAAAGGTGGCAGAGGTAGAAAACAGCAGAGGCAGGACTCGAACTCCAACTCTCTAGATCCTAGCTAAAGGCTCCTTCCCAAAGATGAGCTTCTTCTTGAAGGCAAAAGGCACTATATATCAGGGCACACCAGGATCCAAGAGCCTCATATCCTCAGCTCTCAGGGTGCGCATTCTAAAAGCAGTACCCCTCCTAGATGGGATTAATTTGGTTAGTGGTTATTGTAGCTTTGTTTCTAAGAATTTCTTGGGGTCACATCCTCCATGGAGCAGCAAATTTCCAGGGAGACAGAGCCTGGTGCCTCCTCTTGCCATCAGCAAATCTCATCCAAGACTTCTAGATTCACAGGCCTGGCATTAAGACTTACACTTAAGATTCTGGAGTCAGGGAAAGAGGTATAGCAAGGTATACTGACGATGGGGCATTTCTTTTGGAAGGAAGAGGAGACTAAAGTTCTTTGAAACCCAGAATATTTGACAAGAGAGAATGGATGGAGAAGTGCAGCTTAAGAATGCAGAAAGAAGAGAGGTCATACATGAAAACTACCAAGATGTGACTCCGCCCATCATGTCCCAAAACACTCAGGGCAAAACTGAGACTTGAAGTCCTCTGCAGCCTCTTATAGCAGTGTGCCTTCTCCTGTAGCTGTTAACTTTACCTATCAGATTCCTTCAATTACTAAGGGGAAATCTCAGAGGCAAACCTAGCATGGGGGTAAGGGAGAAGGAAGGATGATGTGGCAAGGGACCTGGAAGAAGGAGGCTCAGGGAGGGTTGGAGAGCAGACAGGGGAAGAGGCCTGGCCTGGAGGGTGCCGGCACAAGGAGATGCGGTCTCACGGACCCCTTGCTAGCCAATATGGTGACATTGTGCAAGTTGCAAAAGAAGAAACAGGCATTGCTCTCTCAAGACACTTTATGGCCATCTGCTGGAAAATTCTTAAAATGGTGATGTAAACTTAGGATGACAATGAATGTGAGTCTTGCTCCCTGGGGTTGTATAGGCACATTGTACAAGCCAGGGTGGAGCCCTGCTTCTCAAGGCCCAGAACAGGACCAGTCAGGGGTGCGCCCAGCAAGGCCAAAGCACAACTCCAGTATTAATCATTATTCATAATCAAGGGGATAACTCCTGGAACCTGGGAAAATTCAGACCTTCCCTTTAGGGTCCCTTCAGGTCCTGCTCAGATAAAGGCACCTTGTCCCACAAGAAAGAAAAGGGGTATTAGGACAATGAACCAGGACCTGGAATCCTGAGGTCCTTGTCTCTGTTTCTGCTTGCATTCCTTCTTGCCAACCCCTCCCTGTCCCGGTCTGTTCTACTGTTTCAGACACTGCTTCTCGGTTCACTCTGACATTCATAGTCTTCATTGCAAAGATGCAGCAAAAAGCTGCTCAGAGGACAGGACACACCTCATCTGGATGTAAGATTTTTGTGTGGTGGGGGGTGGCTATGGGATTCGTCTGATCCAGTTCTCTGGTTTACTGATGGTGAAACTAAGGCACATTGAGAAAAAAGTCCCTTCACTATTCCTCATTTTCCACTGATGGGAGCCAGGATTAACTTGGGCTTCTTACCTCCCTGATCAAGACTCCCCAAAACTGCATTTGGGGGCTTCAAAGTACACAAAGTAGCTCAGATCCAGGAGAGAGAGAAGTTGTGCTTGAAGGTTCACAGGAGCCACAAGCAGGACTTGACTCATTAAGCCTCAGGCCTCTAGCCCACAGGCACCTGCCAGGCTTATGTTCAACACAGACTAAGAGAAACTTACCGCCCAGACCCAGCACCACACAGGCACACACAGGTACACACAACATGTGTTTGCATGGGCGGCTTAGAAGAGTGACAGCTCTTCTAAGAGTTGAACGTGTTGAAGACTTCTAAGAGTCTTCCACGTGTTGAACTGCTCCAGTGTGCAGGCTCTGCACTGGGTAATTTATAGCATTAGCCCTACCTCACAGTTAGGAAACTGAGGCTTGAAGAGAGAAGTAACACACCAAAAATCACACAAATACCATGTGATTTGAGTGTCATGGTGAAGTCTCAAACTATCTGTCCCCAAAGCCCATATTCTCTCAATTATGCCACAATATCTCATATGGAGATACATTGTAATACTGATGATATATAATATAAATATAGAAAATATGTAAATTAGTTCAACCATTGTGGAAGACAGTGTGGTGATTCCTCAAGGATCTAGAAATAGAAATACCATTTGACCCAGCAATCCCATTACTGGGTATATACCCAAAGGATTATAAATCATTCTTTTATAAAGATGCATGCACATGTATGTTTATTGAGGCACTGGTTACAATAGCAAAGACTTGGAACAAAGCCAAATGCCCATCAATGATAGAGTAGATAAAGAAAATGTGGCACATATACACCATGGAATACTATGCAGCCATAAAAAAGGATGAGTTCATGTCCTTTGCAGGTACATGGATAAAGCTGGAAACCATCATTCTCAGCAAACTGACACAAGAGCAGAAAACCAAACACCACATGTTCTCATTCACAAGTGGGTGTTGAACAATGAGAACACATTTACACAGGGAGGGGAACATCACACACCAGGGCCTGTTGGGATGGGGGGACTAGGGGAGAGGTAGCATGGCGGGGGAGGGCTGGGGAGGAATAGCATTAGGAGAAATACCCAATGTAGATGACGGGGTGATGGATGCAGCAAACTACCATGGCACGCGTATACCTATGTAATAAACCTGAATGTTCTGCACACTTACCCTAGAACTTAAAGTATAATAAATAATTTTTTAAAAAAGAAAACATCATGTTAATGTAGGATGTTAACATACATTAACATGTTAAATATAATGTTCATGTAGAAAATATATAAATCTAATATAGATTTATAATAATGACGATGATGAAAGCAATACCTACGTTTTAAGGTATTTTTCTAGGCCACTCATTGTTCTAATATCTTTCCATGACCAACCCATTTAATCTTCACAGCAACATTATGAATTAGGTGCCACTTGACAGATGAGAATACAGCTGGGCAAATGTCTGAAGGCCCCATAGCTTGTAAGTGGGGGAGCCTGGATGTAAACTCAGCCATACAACCTCAGGTGGATCCAGATGAGGAGAACTGTGTTCAACACACCGTGGGCTCTGGATTCAGCCCTAAGGATGACCCCTTCCATCCTTCCAGGTAGGCTCTCTTGGGAGGGCTAGATCTCAATGGTTCTCAGCCTCTGCTCACCTTTGCTGAATTTGCAGCTCATCAGTCAGCTCAAAGGCAGAGCTTTATGTCTCCTGGAAGGGGACCGCCAGCAATGCCGACCCTAGAGGCTCAGCATCCGCAGGGAAGGGAGAAAAGGCAGTCAGCACTGCTTGCTTGTCCAACACCTGAGAGCTTTGGCTGTCCAGAGCACAAAGGCACAAGGCCATTTCCAGGCAGCTGAGCTCAAGGCCTAGGGGAGGAAAGGCTGTTGACTGCTGACAGGGCTGTCCCCAGCAAGGCAGGAGCCTCTCTCTTTCCTCCCTGCCCCATCCCTGCACCTGGCCTCCCTGGCTTTTGTCTTCACACCCTCCTCTTTCCTCCTGAGACAGCCCCTCTCCAGCCCCTCTCTTTCAGCAAATCAATCCATTTTGTATGAGCAGAAGAGTGAGGAAGAGATCAAGCTACAGAGACTGAATGCACAGCCCGATAACAGAAGCAAGAAGAACCATCTGTGGCACAAGGGCTGTGGAGGGGATAATAGCCCAGACCCTGTGTTCTGTTCGGCCACACAATGGGCCAAATCCAGCAGGCACCCTCCTGGTCTCTAATCTAGTGGGAAGGGCATATGTGCAGTCTATTAGCATTTATTTTCCCTTTCTGCATTGTACTGATAACCTAGTTTCTGACCCAACCTCTCACTTTTCTTTTCACTCCACATTATAATTCTGCTTTCTTAAAATCCTATTCAGCTATATTGAAAAAAAAAAAAAAAAAAAAACTCGAACTCTACCTTTTGAAAGCACATCAGAAATTTTTTTTCCCACTAAACCAAGGTGACTCTTACAAAGGATTTACCATTCTGGATCGTAATGATGGTTCAAGAGCTGAGGGACGGGTAACGTTCCTCGGGCTGTATTTATAAATTCACTAATAGAAATCAACATAAAGGATGAGCTCAGAGGCGAAACACACAGCTGCCACAGAAACCGGGTACCCAGGACAGGCGAATGCTCCCAATCAGCTCTCCTTTCCAAAGAGCCTGAAACTGAGCACATCACGCACTGACTCAGGCTGTGCCGCCCCGTGATCACACGGTGGTCAGCACTGTTATTCACCCTGTTATTTCTTTCCAACAGAATTTGCACAAAGTAAAATGGGGAGTTTAATCAATAGTTAATGATTCTGAAAGTAGACATTTCATGAAACCCTCTTAAGCTCTTCTGAGAAAACTAGCAAATTGCTTGTGATCGTAGAAAGTGGCGTTCTCTGCAGCCAAAGCCTTTTGTTCATTACTGGAGCCTCCCAGACAGGAGTTAAACATATTGATCATTGGATGTTCTAAAACAACAATCGGATAAATGAGAAGACAGCTGAGATGTGACCACGGTGTGGAATGTAGAGGTTGAATCTGAGCCTGAACTTTATGCCACACATGTGCTGGTTTTGTACTATTTGTATTCCTTCTGTGACTTAGAATAACCCAGCCACATAAGAAAATGAATAGGCATTTCTAACCCAAGGGAAATCTCCTAGATGCCACAGCTATGTGGTATGGTCAAGTAAACATTAGGAGAAATTTTGATTCACTACTTCATCTTAGGGAGTAATTTCTTATAGAAGTCTGACCTCCTGCCACCCTTGAGAGATATAGAAACCTCCAGGAAACTGGCCACATATTTGAGAACACAAGAACCTGGGATGAGTGGCACCCCAATTCTGATCCAGGTACACTTTTTCTTTTCCTGGAAGGGTTCCGGCTTCCCAAGCATACAAGTGAGAAGGGGATGAAGGACTGATTGCAAAGACTCTCATACCTGATGTGACTGTTATGTTGGCCCAGGGAAGTGGAGGAAGAAATGATGATGTCCTGGCTGTGGGTGACAAAGAAGGGCAGAGCACCTGAGCCATGACTTCTTCCAGTCAAAATAGTCCTTGGCAGATGACTCTAAAGACAAAATTAGCAGGACTTAATTTTGAGTCATTTCTCCAACAGTGGAGGCTATGGTTAACACTAGCTGGGCATGCTCTCTTCACCATATTTTTTTGAAAATGTCTGGGACATAATCAGAGAATAAGGAAGATATTTGTTGTGGTATCTGAGGCAGGAGAATCACTTGAACCCAGGAGGCGGAGGTCACAGTGAGCCAAGATCGTGCCATTGCACTCCAGCCTGGGCAACAAGAGTGAAACTCCATCTCAAAAAAAATTTAAAAAGAAAAAAAAAGAAAGAAAGAAATTTTTAAAAATTAAAGATGGTGTTTAGATCTTAGATGTAACCAGGCCTATGTGGGGACCAGATACTGGCCCTTAAATCTCCATGTGCCCATTTAGAACTGGAGACAGATCCCAGGCTGGTGATAAAGGAAGGGCACTAGGGAAGTTCTTCTACCTGCCTGTTCACAGCATGCTCTGTAGAAATCCAGGTTGACCAGGGTCTCAGGTTTAGAGACCCACAGAGGCCAGGCAGGTCACACAAGTTAGTGAAATGGGCTGGGACAGAATCTTCCTTGGCCACCTGAAGAGTAGCACCTTGGCTCAAGAGCAGCCACTTCTCAGCTCTAGCACCAGAATGTTGGACAGTAATGCACCTCCTGTGTTGTCAGACAACCCACACTCTCGAGAAATACAGAAAGTCCACTTTGTTTTAGGTGTTCAAGTAATTCAGCAATTTTATAACATTGTAAAGACCAGATCTGAACCCTCGACTGTCAGTAGGCAAACATGGCCCAAAGAACATTAAATTCATGAATATCATTGCCAGGCATCTTCTCAGTAACTGTTTATACCAATAAATTATTTATCCAGTAAAATTAAGTAAATAATTCTGCCTCTCCAGAGCTTGGTGTCTCCTGTGTAGAACATATTTAATCCCCAACTACAATTCTAGATGTGTCTTTGGAGATTCATTCAAATATTCAAAGTGTCCTAAACACTAGAGATACAAAGCTGATCTTTGCTCACATTCTAGAGAAACAGGGAGGAGAGAAGATATAATATATATCCATCCATACATACATGTATAAAAACATACACTTACATATGTACACATATACATGCACATTATACATGCATATGCAGTCACATTGGATTAGGGTACACATTGTAGGTAAAGCCAACAGGATTTGCATATGGTTTGAATATGAAGAATAAAAGAAATTTAAGGCCGGGCATGGTGGCTCATGCCTGTAATCCTAGCACTTTGGGAGGCTGAGGCAGGTGGATCACCTGAGGTCAGGAGTTTGAGACCAGCCTGACCAACATGGAGAAACCCCATCTCTACTAAAAATACAAAATTAGCCGGGTGTGGTGGTGCATGCTTGTAATCTCAGCTGCTCAGGAGGCTGAGGCAGGAGAATCACTTGAACCCAGGAGGCAGAGGTTACAGTGAGCTGAGATCGCGCCATTGTACCCCAGCCTGGGCAACAAGAGCAAAACTCCATCTCAAAAAAAAAAAAAAAAAGAAAGAAAGAAAGAAATTTTTAAAAAGTAAAGCTTGTGCTTAGATCTGTGGCTTTAAAACGTGAATGAAAGCATTAGGGCTAAGGAAGTCTAGGGAAGAATCAAGAGCAGTGAATTGAATTCGTCCAGTCTGAGTTGGGTATTACACATCCAAGTGGCAACATCAAGTAGGGCTCTGAAGACCATACTCATAAAAATAGAAACAGGTTTGATGGCTTCCTCAAGACTACATAAGAAGTCAGTGGAAGTAGATTTAAAAATCTATGAAGCTGCTTATAATAACATTGACAATCACCAAAGCTAGTAGCAAAGTTGACCTAAAGCTTGTTTTTGACCTAAAGCTTTTTGTTTTTTTCCTATAGAGTTCATGCTCTGTATCATCGGCATCTCAATCATGTTATACTAATAGTTCCAAAATGGTTCTTTTTCTGATTTTATGATAAAGTTGTTGGAAGCATGCCTCTTTCCATTTTATGGATCTGTTTAAACATACTACTAAAGAACATATTTCTACCCTTCTGTAGAAATAGGCCTGAAGTTTGCTCTCCCTGCTTCTTCATTACAGGCCAAACCCAAGTCCCAGAGAGTGGCTTTGACACCAGGAGCTGTGGAACAGGAGATGTAGCAGAATGGCCTCTCCAGCCTGCACGTGTGCAGACACACACCCTCCTAGTACATTCTAGGTGAATGCTCACATCTGTGAGTGTCAAGAACTATGCATTGTTCTTTATTAATTAAAAGCATGACTATACTATGAAAAACGGCTCATTAGCTCTGGCTCTGTAACCATGCCTACCTACTGTGTTTCTTTTTGTTTTTTTCCTAATACAGCTCCAGGGTTTATAGGAACTGTAGTACTCTTTGCAGTAGCTGTGATTTTTGACAGAGTGTACACTCGTCACCTCCTCCTAATTAACTGAGCCTTTTTGCCCCCTAAGTTATCTTGTCAGCCTCTAGTGGTTCCTCAGCACTCCTCCCAAAGGACACTGTAGGATGTCAAGCTACCATGAGGAGGAGTAGAGCCTCAAACCCAAACAAAGGCAGATCGAGCTTCCAGAATAAATCAAACCCAAGTTATAGTAGAAGACGTTCTTATGTTAAATGGGTGGTGAACACTGGGGACCACTTAGACTAGTTGTCACTAACTACAGACAAAATGATAGAAAAGGACCTAGATAGCTCTTCTACTTTATGAATCTACCCGCCTCCTTCCCCAGAGAATGGTCTAGCTGTAATAGAAAGGGGCAAAGGGAGTGGCTTGATCTCTGCTGTGCTGAAGAACTGGTTCAAACCACTGCTCAAAGTCAGAGAGAAAATACTTGCTTTATTAAACCTTCCTAGCCAAAAATCAGCCTATTTACATTAATATGCTTCTCGGTATTGCTCTCCAAATGTTAAGAGCAATAACCTGGAAAAACGAAAATCTTTATTTAAGAATGTTGATGTCTGCATCTATATGGCTGGATCTTTAGCTGTCAGAAGAACAAAACAACCATTGGTTGGAGTTAAATCAACTTTCACTGTCCAGATGTGAAACGTGCTGTTGCCTCAGTGTATGCTTCTAGAGAGTAGAGCTGTGAAGTAGGAATGACTCTTTAGGATGTAGAGTCACAAGGGGATGTCACTGCCATTCTAACATTGGAAGAAGCCAGATAAGCACAAAATTACAGATTTTAAGCCCATTAGAGAGCCGAGGATGTCAATAAACCTAAATGAGTTAAATTCCAGAAATCAATGAGCCCTTTCTTGGAGAGTACAGACCTAGAGCTGCTGTCATTCTTAGTAGTGTGGTGAAAGAAGGAGGAATTTAGCGCAAATAATTTTATAAGTCTCCCATGGCCATGTATGAGCTGGTAAGATGGGAGGTCCATGGGATCCCTTTCACAGAACAACTCAGTACCCAGCCCCCAAACATTTCCCGTAGACCTAGACCAAGTATATGGGAGTAGTGTATTAAAGATTAGGGCAGAACAGAGACCTGAAAGATATCTCCCTCCCAAGGCACGTAAGGCCCTTTCTAAGTGCAACACACTGGGATGCATTGCAGGTGGGGAAGGGCAGGGAAACAGAACTGAGAAAATCTCCCTGAGACATCATAGACTTGCATCCAGTGACCAGAACAGCTGACTAAAGCTGGGACTGGGTAGGCAGGAGAAACCCCTTTAAGGCTGTGAAGGTCTTCACATGGTGCCCTGCAATAGCCATCCAAAGGCTGGGAATGGGTAGCCCATTGGAAAGAAACTTCCCAAGGAATAGAAAGCCAGAGATGGGACTGGAAAAAAATGCAAAATTTTTCAATGACGCAAAATGTTGGTGATAGGGTTAGAAAATGGAGTTTCTCATTATTCAGAAACCTATGAGGCTTAAAGAAATTGCCAAATCTTACCGCCTCTCAGATTGTAAGCCCTGCTGAAGGGAAAGTCTTGATGACACCCTCAAAACATTTAAAGCTAGAAGTGAACTAAATATGACCAAAGCTGCATCAAAGCCAAGGCTCAGCTCAACTACACATGAGATTAACTTGTCCTTCTGCAGCACCAGCCTTGCAGTAAAAGGGGAGCACCCTCTTTGGAGATAAAGTTTATTTCTACCCCTTCAGGCCTTTAATATGTATGTTTTTGCACACAGTAAAAAATTAGGAGATACACAAAGAGCTGAGAAAATGCTTCATGGTCCAAGAAAAGAGCTTTGAAATCAGATCCAGAGAAGGTCCAGATTTTGGATTTATCATACAGGGAGTTTGGGGTGGGGGATGGACTATGATAAATACATTAAAGGATCCAAAAAAATTATGGACAATATGTGAAAAGATGGGGAATTTGTCTAGGGAGAGGGAAACTATAAAAGAAAACAAAATATAAATGCTAAAAAAATAAATAACTAGAATCTCATAAATGGATAGTTCATTTGATAGGGTTACAAACTGGATACAGTACAAAAGCAGATTTGTCAACTAGAAAACAGTAAATTATCCAAATTAAAATAGGTCGAGAGAAGAATGGAGGAAAAAAAAGAAACAGAGCATCTGAGATCTCTGCAATAATATTAGATGGTCTAACATACATGAAGTCAAAGTCCCAGAAGAAAACACTGAAGCAAGGGAATATTTGAAAAGATAATGGCCAAGAATTCTACAAAACTGATTGAAGACATCAACTTAAAGATCCAAAAATCTCAGTAAACCACAAGCAGGTGCAAAACAAACTGAGCCATCATCTTGGCAACCACTCAAACTGCTGAAAAACAAAGAAAAGATACAGGAAACACAGGACATTCATACATGACAAAAATGGCCGACTTCATTAGAAACAGTGGAGTCAAGAAAACCATTTAATGAGATTTAATTAGATAAAAGTATTATAAATCATGCTGACCTTGGATGCTATATTCAGCAAAATATCCTTGCAAAAATGAAGGTGGGATACAGACTTTTCCAGATAAACAAAATCTGAATTTTTTGCCAACAGATTTGCACTATAAGAAATAGTAAAAGTATTTCAGACTGCAGGAAATGATACCAGATGGAAAATTGAATCTTTACAGAGGACTAATGATTATAAAAGCTTAAAAATGTGTGTAAATTTTTTTTTGTTTTAAAGATTTTTTCTTTATTCTCTCTCTCATCTCTTTCTTTTTCTTTCTTGCCTTCTAAATCTATCCATACACATACATATACACACTTTCAACAACCTACAGACTATAAAAAACAAAAATGTAAAAAAAATGTATTATGGAATTAATAACATATGTATAAGCAAAAAAATATAGAAGAACAAAGAGCAGGAAGAGTAAATGGAATTTTACTATATAAATTTCTTACATTATTCATGAAATAATATTATAGGCTGAGTATTCCTTATTTGAAATGCCTGGGACCAGAAATGTTTGGGATTTCAGATTTTCTTGGATTTTGGAATATTTGCAAATGAATACTGAGACATCTTGGGGATGAGACCCAACTCTAGACACAAAAATTCATTCACCTTTCATATACACCTTTTATACATACCCTGAAGGTAATTTTTATATAATATTTTTAACAATTTTGGGCAGGAAACAAACTTTTGACTAATTTTCTACTGAGACCTGTCAAATGAGAGCAGGTGTGGAATTTTCTATTTGTGGCATCATGTCAGCACTCAAAAAGTGTTGGATTTTGAAGCATTTCAGATTTCAGATTTTCAGATCAGGGATGCTCAACCCGTATTCCATAATTTCTAGAAGAGATGGGGTTGAGCCATCCATAATTTTTAAAGGGCAAAAATGGCACCATGGGAGTGGAAGACCGTAATAATTTAAAGATGAATAGCATCATCGCTACAACAATCATTTTTAAAATAGTACAAATAGGTATAACTAAAAGATCAATAGTTAAGATACAATGGAATACTAAAAATGCTTCATTCACATAAAACAAGGAAGAAAGAATAAAGAAGAAAAAGTTAAAAAAGAAAGAAACAAAAGAAAGAATGAAAAAATACAAAATAATAACATGATGGTAGACTTAAAACCAATTGTATCAATAAGTATGCATATTAACTAAATCTTTTTAAGAAGCAGAAATTATCAGACTGAATGAAAAGCAGGAAAAGCCTTTATGTTGCTTTCTGTAAACATATTTTTGATATAAAGACACAGATAAATTGAAAATAAGATATAGAAAACAATATACTACTCAAACATTAAGTATAAGAAAGATAGTGTAGCTATATTAAAGTAGACTTCAAGACACAGAGTCCTAGTAGAGATATGAAAGGACATTTTATTACTATAAAAGTTTCAGTTCACTAAAGACGTATAAACACCTTAAATGAGTATGCACCTCAAAACAGAGCTTCAAAATATCTGGAGCAAAAAGTGGCTGTGCTAAATAGATAAATAGACAAATCCACAAAGACAAATGGAGACTAAATTCCCTTCTCTCAAGAGTTGATAGAACAAGTTGACAAAAAAAGCAAAGAACAGATAGAAGATCTGCACAACTCAATCAACCAACATCATGGAATTGACATTTATAAAACAGGAGACCAAAACTGTGAAACATACATTTTTTTTTTGCATGTACACAGAAAATGTTCCAAAAATCCATATGCAAGGCCATTGAAAAGTCTCAATAAATTTCAAAAGACCGATAACATAAAGAGTGCATTCTTTGGTGATGACGGCATTAAATTGGATACCAATCTCAATAGCACACCCCAAAAATCTCCCCAGTATTTGGAAATTAACATACTGCTAAATAGTTCAGAGATCAAAGAATAAATCACAAAAGAAATCACAGGATATTTTCAGTGGAATGTTAACAATTTCAAAATGTATAGGATTTACCTAAAGCAGTGCTTATAGGAAAATGTATAGCTTTAGAAGCCTATCTCACGAAACATGAAAGACATTAAAGCAACAATCTAAACCACTACCTTAAGGAACTAAGGAAAGAAAAGTAAATTAAACACAAAGCAGGTAAAACAAATAAGATAATAAATAAGAGAACAAATGAAGGCAATGGAAACACAACCAAGAAAGACTATCAGCAAAGTCAGAAGTTGTGTTTTGGGAAAATAATAATGTTGATCATCTCCTTGGTTTGAATGATCAAGAAATAAAGGAGAAAGTAAAACACAAATTGCCAGTATCAGAAGTGAATAAGGACAATTTTCATAGATACTATAGACAAATATAATAAAAGGAGTAACTTAATGCCTCCAAATTTGACTTAGATAAAAGGGAAACATTTGTTGAAAGCTCAACCTAAACTGTACACAAGAATTTTAAAATATTAACAGCCCATATCTATGAAACCAATTGATTTGTCATCAAAATGATGAGTTGTATTAAACATTTAAGGAGGATGGAGTGCCAAACTTAACACAAACACTTCCAGAAAATAAAGGAAGAGGAAACAAATCCCACCTTGCCTGATAAAGCTAGCATGACCATGATACCAAAATCATTTGGTGTCAGTTTTTATCATGTGTATTTTTCCAAGTGCTTTACCTAAATTAACCCTATCTAATCCTCACATAGCCTTAAACTGTAAATATGTATTATTACCCCTATTTTACAGATGAGAAAACAGAGGCACAGAGAGGTTTGTAACTTGCCCAAGGCTACACAGTTGCTAAGCAGCAGGACCACTAGACTAATGCAAGCAGACTGTTTCTCAAGTCCACTTCCTAGGCACCACACTATACTTCCTCCTTAAATTAAATCAAGATAGTGAGCATGTGAGTCACAATGCCTGGGACAGCATGAACTTATTAAAGAAACTGAACGTTCAGTGGGAAGCTAGAAACACAAAACTGAAGCTCAAACTGAACCTAATGCTTACAGCCAAGGGCCTGTAAGCATTCCACTCAGTTCTTGAATATGAATTCATTTGACCCAGTGCATAGGTGTGTGCACACCCATGCACATTCATGTGTGCACAAGTCCCAGTGAGTCAGTTTACAATTTGAAAATGCAAGCCTACCATACTGGATAAGGAAACAGAAGACGACTGTCCTTATCTCGCTCTCCAGCACTCCCCAATCCCTGCAGTCCTTGCCAATGCACTAAGAGACTTGTCACACGATAATGAAAAACTGAAATGTGACGGATTCAATTACAATTTATATTTTCACTTAACAATCAATTACCTTCCCCTTATTGGTGGAACATCATTAAGCGATGATACCAGCTCTGGAGAGAAATCATCTTGAGGAGGGGAGAAGCTGGCCCAGAGAGTTGAACATGGTTTTTAAGTCTCCTAGGAATCTGGGGAGAGAGGAGAGAGGCATGGAGCAGGAATAGAGGAAAGATTGACTTTCTGGGGCTGCCCAGGGGTGAGAAAAGAGTTGTTCTCTACCTGTCTATACCAAGAAAGAAATGATTAGGAAATCCCCACCTTTCTTCTGACCCTCTTCATCTCTCTGTGGGGGCTTCCCTGGGATCTAAAATAAACAAGAAAGTTGAAGCTCCCCTCTTACTGCATGTCACCCAGAGCTGCCGATCCTGAAGTTAAATGTTTGCAAAGCAGGGATGAGCAGGATAGACCAGACCTGCTAAGGACCCAGCTAGGGTGCACTAGGGCACAGGCAGCCTCTTGAGTGCAGCCTCCGCTAAGATCCTTTAAGAGGTAAGGGGAGGCTCCATGTGTGCTTGCTCCCCAGGTGGGCTTTGTAGAACTTAAGAGGCCTCTTGAAAATAGCAGCAATAAGCCCTGCACAGATGGAGCAGCCTCCAGACAGCAGCCACCTGGGAGGATGAAAATTGAAATCCCAGCTTTACTTCAGGAAGATGGAAAAAAAGAGAGGGAATCCCAATGCAGAGTTCTCCATCTCTCTCTCTCTCTCTCTCCTCCACAAGGGGGAGCACAGCCTGAAGCATCTTCCCTTCTAATACCCAACCCCCGCCCCCAATTTTGCATTTTCAAGCATGAAAATTTGACTGTGTCACTTAGGCTTAAACCTCTCATTGCTGTAAAATAAAGCCTAAATTATTTAGCATGGCATTTGAAGGGGATCAGAATATGCCACCCTGAAATATGCCCCTTTGGCACGTGGATTATTTTGAGCTGAGGGCAATTGAGAATCAACAGATGTAGAAAGAGTTTTCTGCTCCCCCCATATATCTGCCCAAAAACAGGGATAAATTTCTCTTTGTGAAGGTGGCTCTCGACCTGCACTAGGAAGGGAGGGCTGAATGATTCCTTTCACCAGAGACAGAAGTCAATACCAAGATGAGTTTGCATAACAGGGCTTTGTCTTCTATTAGTTCCCCCATATATTTCCTAGTCACATCCCTGCAATTAATCATCCCCTCAAAACCAAAATTCCCTTTCCTTTGTTAAAATGGTATATAAAGCCCCAAGTCTAACTCCTCTTTGAGTTTCACTTAATTTTCTGTGGACTCCTGTTCACATAAATATTAATAAAAATTTTGTGCATTTTCTCCTATTCATATGCCTTTTGTCAGTTTCACATTCAGATTCAGTAACTGAACTTAAGAGGGTAGAGGAAAAGGTTTTCCTCCTCTGACACATTCAAAGTTCTCAATCTTACTTGTCTCACATGCCTTCTAGGCCTCCTAAATTTGACCCCATTCTTTAACCACTAAGTGCCTTCTGGAATTTACATACATTTTTTGTATTTTCCCATCTTCTCCACTTGACCCAACTCTATTAAGCTGTTGAAGTCCCTTTAAATATTTCCCTCTCTGAGGTCTTCTGTCAGTGTCCCCAGGAGATTGATGGCTGCTTTATCCTGTTCTCAAAGCACTTTTATAATCCCACACCATTTTAATAATTATGCCATAATTAATGTCTGTTTCTTTGTTCATATCCTCTATTCACAGTGTTCACATTCTCTGTTTCATTCATTCCAAGTCAAAAGCACACAGTAAAGAGAGAAAGCCCAAGAGCAGTAAGGGCAACCTGCCTGAGTTCAAATCCCAGTTCTACTTTTATCCAGCTGTGTGTGCTCAAATTGCTTATCAACTCAGCATCTCGGTTTCATCATCTGTAAAATGGGATTGCTATAACCTATCTCTTCAGTTAGAGCTGCATGAAATGAGTTGCTACATAAAAACCCCATGGCTCAAAGCCTAGCACACAGTAAGTGTTCAATAAATACTGGTTATTAGCTATTTGATTTTTTGTTTACTTGGAATTTCATGAAAGTGTCCATTAGATCTTCATGATCTTTGTACCCATTGTCAAAAAGGCTGTCACAGAGCTTGGTGTTTCATAAGCCCTCGAAAGAAAAACAAGATGTGTACCGGATGAATGAGCAGTCGCTATGTACAGATATTGTGAAAACAGTCACTGCTAGTATTCGGAACTGCAAATACATAGTTTTGTGTAACGTTTCAACTGCTGATCCTGTCAAATATGCTTACATGGAAGTACTGTGAAAACATTTTAAGGGCCAATACTGTCAAATGCATTGAGGAACCACTGTGAATGTTGACATTGTCAAAGGGGTGTCAAACATGGTTATATGAAAACAATGTAACAGCAGTGTATGTGACATATAGATTCATATTAAAGATATTGTACCAAAGAGCAAGGTTAGAGCACAGCACAGTCCCAATAAAATTCAGTCCTACCTTTCAGCTCATTGCGTTAAAACTACGACGGATCCAGAAATGAGGCACATATTAATTCTTTTCAAAACATTATGTTGTTCTGTGGGGGGAGGGAGGTGAAACATTTAGAACTAAGGGCTCCTAAGATTTCCCTTGGAGGAGTGCAAAGGCATACTCCCTGCCCCACAGTGAGGCTTCTGCACACCTTTTAGCGTAATTTCATGGAGCTGTGCAATGAGGTAGGAAGGCCTAAGTGCTCAGATGGCAATCTGGGTCTTTGGTCATAAAGGCTGGAGTCTGCCATTACTCAGGCAAGCCCCAGTAAGGGTCAGTGATGAGATGCCCTCTGTCCCCTTGCATAGGGTCTCTGGCCTGGCAGTGACAGTGGGGTTCCTGTACGATGGCCTGGATGACATAATCCAACCCATGCCTCACCCAGAGCTCTACTGTGATACCATCTAATTTCCAAGACCCTGGAATTGGCTTCCACATATTATATTATTTTCTCTTTCTCAAAAGTATGCATTATTTTCCAGCTCAAAATCAAAATAAACACAAAAGGAAAAAAAAAATCTTTTCTTTACACTGCATTGACTTGTCTATTGTATCCAGGAGAGAAAACGTGTAGTTCTGTTTTACATCTACTGGTCACATCATATCTGAAATCAAGCATCTAGGTTAGGAAAGGGAATCATGGAATTACCTAAAATTTTTGGCAATATTTATCAAGAATCACAAAATGCTTTTTCCTCTGTTTATAATGTTCACATTTCCTGTTTCATTAATTCCAAGTCTGGGAATTAACTCTTAAAAAAGTATCTCTGATGTGGTAAAGATGTCTGTCCAGAGATTTTCATCAGAGCATCATTTAAATAGGAAAAACATCATCTAAGCTGGACATAACAAATATGTAACAAGGATAGGTTAGGTAAATTAAGGACAAATAATATAATGTGATGTGGTGTGCGTCTATTGAAATGGAGTTTGAAAAAAGGTCTTGATGTCAGAAAATATTTATAACATCAGTGAAAACCAGGAACACAAATTTTACACAAAATGAATATGCTCGTGTATTTATATCAGCAATATAAAACAATATAATGGTCCTACGTGGGTATTGTCATTATGTAAGATTCTCTTCTATGTGTTTTCTATATTTTCAAAGTTTTCTACATTTCTTTTTCATGCTCATATGCATCCTTGCAAAAAAAATTTGTAAATTTGATGCAGTCTTTCTTTTTTTCTCTCTCTCCCACCCCAATGACTGTTAAATTGATAGTGTGCCTTAAGTCAATTGTAGTTTGCTAGGGCAACTGATACAACGAAGTACCAAACTGTATGGCTTACACAACAGAAATTAGAAGCTGGAGGCTGAAGATCCAGGTGTGGGCAGGGCTGTTTCTCCTGCGGCCTCTCTCCTTGGCTTGCAGCTGTGTCCTCAAGAGGCCTTTCCTCTGTGCATGCACATCCCTAGTGTCCCATCCTCTTAAAAAGACCCCAGACCTATTGGATCCGGGCCCCTTGATGATCTCGCTTCACCTAATTACCTCTTTAAAGTCCTATCTCCAAATACTGTCATGTTAGGTGTTAGGGTTCCAATGTGTAATTGGGGGGAAACATAATTCTGTCCCTAATATCAATGGGGTCCTAGAATCAAGAAAATGCAGCATAACTTTCATAACCCATGAAAAGAATGAGCATTTATTGAGGGAAACAAGAGACATCACCACACCTTTTCCTATGGCTGGGATGCTATGGCAGTCAGTCTGACCCATCACTGACCATTGCAGAGACCAGGACAAACCATCAGGTGATAGGTTAGACCCAGAATCCCTCTTCATGGACACACCTTTCCTAGTTCAGAAATGGCTCCACCATATTCTTCTCTGTTGTCTCAACAATAATGTGACTCCCTCTGTCTGACCACTCTGACAACTCTCACATGACACTCAGGGTCCACATTTTGGCCCGGACCATAACGAGTCTTATACCCTTACTGAATAAATCTTTTATCTCCAACCACAAAGTGAAATTATCCTAGCTCACTCTTATTCCTCTTCAACCAGCTGCTATTTTGGAAAACATTCTTTTATCATTCCCCATCCCAAAGCAAGTCTAGGATAGAGGCTCCTTTCTGAGCTCTTGGGGCCACTGTCAGTTTTCCTTTATTCATTTATTGGTCTATCAACCTTACACAGATGCATGTGTACTCACACACAAACACAAACACACCCAAGATGCAAGCCCTTCAGTGCTAGAGATTCTGTCTTAGCCAACTGTCCACCTTCATGGCCCAATACAGTCACTTATTAGCTATGTGTCCTTGGGCAAGTTACTTAATACTTAACCTCTATGCCTCAGTTTCCTCCTCTGTAAATAGAGACAATGCCATCACACTACTTCATAGGATTGCTGTGAAAGTTAAATGAGATGGTGAAATTGAGAAAGTGCTGGCTCAGAGTCAGTGCTCGAATGTGACTGATGATGATGATGACGACAGCGGTGCCATACTCAGAGCACGTCAAGAGGAGGGAAAAAAGCTTCGTCTGAGCAAGGGGAAAACAGTCTCTACCTTTTCCTATTCTATGAGACCTACCACAGGTCTAGGAACTAGAGTCATTTCTCAAACAGGATTTAAAGTTCATAAATGATTTGGCTTCATCTTACCTGGGGACCTTGGGTTTTGTAGTGACAAACAGCAAGTGGGCTCTTAAGAGTTTAACCATCACTGATCATGACTGGGAAGAAGAGATGAATAAATGTCCTGTATTGATATGGAAAGTCAACCCTGTTCAACCCCAACTACTTGAACCTAAATCGTTACTTCACAGCATCTTGTCCTGCTCAGTGAGTGGCCTGCAAATATCCAAGCATTTTCTTCTTCTGTGCAGTGCATTTTGCCTGTGAGCGGCCATCTTGGGGCATGCCATCCACACCTCCAGAACACCTTTGTCCCACGGTACATGGTGCAAGCAAGGACAACTGCAGGAAAGCACTGCCATGGGCAACAAAAGTCAACTAACCTGGCTCTGAAACTTAACCTCTGAGAAAGTATCTTCATAACATTATTGAAAATGCAGAAGCTTCACATGTATGAAGACATTCACTGTGCTAGCATCCATAATTTTGGAGATACTAATAATCAAACAAGAAAAGCTCATTATGCCCTAGCATTTACAATAGAACATTCTTTCACTATGGAGAGAAGTAACTGGAAGTCTGCACTGACAGCTGAAAGACAGACCAAAATTGTGTCTGCACTATGATTACAGTCATGTGAAAATACATATTCTGTGGCCAAAACACAAAGTATGCCAAGTATCCAGTTATTCTCTTAGGAAGGAAGGGAATTGGGGGATTAGGAATGTGTCTTCCAACATTAAAAAAGAAAATCATCAATGTTTTTATAGAAAGGGGTATGTGATATGGTGTGGCTAAGATCTGCTTCACAGCTGGTTCCCAGATGTTTGGGAATGCTTCCTAACATAAGGGAGTTTTGCACTTGGGCAACCCCTATTGACTCTGCTCTAAACATTCCATAAAATCCCCAAGAAAAAAGGGCTTCCCAGGAACATTATCCTGCATGGATGGGACCCCTGTCAATGGTGGCTGCCTATTCCTTCTTCAGAGTTTTCCCAATTTGAAGAGACTTCTGAAATACTTCCTTTTGTTTCCTCCTTGTTGTATATCCTTGAATTATTAATTTAACTAATCAATCCGTGCTCACCAAATGTTTTTGAAGAGCTTCTCCACATGTTTCTATAACTTGGGTGACATTCAATTCTGCACCCCAGTGAGACACACTCCAAGGGTTCAATGTCCCTCCCTCCATCAAGGCACCCCAGGAAGTGCTGCCAGGACCTGCCAGCTCACTCACAGTCCAGGTCAGAGCAGGGCTGGCTGGAGCCCTAATATTTTTCAGATCTTGGTTCCATTTCAATAATGTTCTAAAATGTGTCTCAACACAGTGGGATATAAACATGAGTTTTTCGATTCACTGCCTTTAATCAAGCTTCATCTCATCTCCCATTCCCATCTCTTAATAGCACCTTCATCAAATTTCATAACTTTCTGATCACTTTGGGTTATTAAAAGTCAGATATGTTTAAAACTTCAATCTCAAACTTAATTTAAATCACTTCTGCTCCCCTCCCCCAACCCCGAGCAAGGCTGACAGAAACCCTGACTGCTTGGAGTGAGGAACTCCAGACCCTTAGGGCTCCCAACCCTGCAAGGCCTGGCTTCTCTGGAGTTCAGGGTAAAAAGCATGGAATGGGGATGCAAGCTTGATACTCAACTCTGCTGCTGGCCTCCGCTCTCACCAACAAGCCTCCATCTGGGGCTGCTCCCATCCCCTGCACACTCCTCTGCGATGGGAGGTCCAACTCTGGCTCTTACCTCTCCGTGTACCTTGGCACACTACAGTCTCCTGCTGCCAGGACCCACCACCCACACAACAGCAGGTGCCAAAACAGGCAGGGCATCTCAAGCCCATCCACCTTCCACATGGTCCACTGGACCCATGGAAAACTCATGTCCCCTTAAAACACTAAAATGCAGACACACCGGCTTGTCTCTGGTCACCCTGTGTTCATGCTGCCCTCTCTCCCTCCTTGCTGCTCCTCCTGTTCTTCCAAGCATAGGGCCAGACCAGAAGGCTGGTGCTCTAAGCAGGCATTTAATTCACAAGTTAGAATGTGAGCTTCTTCTTCTAGTATAGGCACCCTGGATTCTCTTGAGCCCCTCACTTGACTTGGAGGATTGGAGGTAGATGGAATGGTGAGAGGTTTGCCTCTGGTAATGAATCCATCTTACAATGACTTCAGCTCACTTTCTCTCCCCTCCAAGCCCTTCTCATATACACACTTGGAGGGGCCTGGGGCAGAGCTGGTGGCAGCAAGGCTAATGCTACACTCAAGTGCTGGCAGTTCCCTCCAGCTGGCACAGGACTTGCCATCTCTTTGTCCTCAGTTTCAGCCCCAGTGACCAATTCTAGATCAACAGGAAAATCCACTCAACTGCCTACTTCAGATGTGAGTTTAGATGTGGGTCCAAATTGGCCCTCTATTTCTTTTGAGCTTAGTTCACTTTGAGAAAAGGATAAAATCAGTTTTCACCTGCCTCTGGCTTTAGTTACAGAGTGAAGATCAAAGACCAGCTAAACATAAAAGAGGGCTGAGCTGAGCCAGCTGGAGGGCCAGCTGCAGAGGATGGGTACTGCATGGGTCGGGTGGGAAGTGAGGGAAGCACCAGAAGAGCTCCCATCCGTGGACCCACCCGGCATGTGGACACACCAAGAGATCTCCAGGGCTCCATAAAGCCTCCATCCTCAGACACTCCCAGCTGAGTCACAGCTGATGTCATTCAATTGTTCACCTCTTTGGACTTCAACATCTCTAAAATGGGGAAAAAAACATATCTACCTCAACAGGATGCCAGAGAACTTAACAAGATGTTACTGCATGTGAAGCACACGGGACAGTGCTTAGCACATAGAGGGGCACAATAAATTCCCAACCTACTGTACCCCACAGAGAGACCACATGAGCGGGAGGTACCTGGTCCCTCTGCCTCCACATCTATCAATGGTCCAGCTACTTCTCAGCAGTGCCACTGCACTGGGCCCACCGCAGCAGCCTCCAGACAGAATCCCTGCTTCCACCCTTGCCCTCCACCATCTATTAGAATGATCCTAATGAAAGGTAAGCTGGAGCATGACACTCCCCCGCACAAAACCCTGAAATGGCTCCTGCCCTCATCAGAGTGGAAGCCAAAGTCCTCACAAGCACCTGCAAGGCCCATATCTGTCCCCGATTGCTCTCTTGTCCTGTGATTCCTCTTTCCCTTTCCCCATCGCACAGGCCGTTTCAGATTCGGCAGACCTGTTCCTGCCTCAGGGCCTTTGGCTGGGTCATCCCTCTGCCTGCAATGTTTTTTCTCCCAGGACTTACCCTACCATCCCTTACTTCTTTCAAGTCCTGCCTCAGATGTCACCTTCTGGTGCAGTCATCCCTGATCATCCTGTTTAGAATGGCATCATTCCCCCACCAGCCCCAGGGCATGCCTCACCCCATTCCCATTTCATCTTCTCCATACCATTTTTTTCTTTTAACATACCACATAACTTACTAATTTATTTTCTTGCCATTCTTCCCCTTCCCACACACATACATTAGCATGTGACTTCCAGGAGGGCAAGAATTTGTGTCGGTGTCATTCACTGCTGTGTCCCTAGCATCTAGGACAGTGCCTGGCACATAGTAGGTACTCAGCAGACATTTGTTGAATGAATGGCTGAGTGAATACAAGGACAGGAGTACTCTTGAGCCGGAAGTGTAAGACCCAGTTAACTGTTCAAAACGCCGGATCCATTCTCTCCTCAGCTTAGGATGATGCTGAGAATGAATCAGAGGAAGGATGAAGTCAGCTTGGAAGAGAATCTCTGAGCTGAGTAATTGTTCTCCACCCCTGCCTCATCTCAATTTAGACCCAACACTGAAAATTCATTCTGAAAACATCCTCCTTAGCCGCTCAATCACTGATTTCCTCTGAACGCCAACTTGTCTGGGGACAAGTCCGCAGCTCTTGCAAACAGAAGCTGTGCCAAGCAGAAGCAGGAGTTCAATGATTCTTTAACCATTTTGACTTCAAAGAACAAACGTGCTACCTCAAAGTCTCTCAGCTACTCCCCAGGCTTTCTCAGGTACCTGCCCCCTCAGATGCTTTTTGCCCAGAACATTGACTCACCCCTTGGATGGAAGGAACACAACCCTTTCATATAGATGAGTCTCTTCTCCTCACGTAAACTGCAAGCAAAGCAACAGTTAAGTGCAAGACTATGGTTAACTGCCAAGTGCTTGCTCCATCTAAAGACATTTAAACTAAAATAAATAAGTAAATTGCACTGTTCAAGTCAAACAAAACACCCTACACTTGCTGCCAGTCTTGACTGCAAGCTTAGCTTCTACAGCAATGTGGAAATATAGTAGGCACTGTATAAATACCTCCTGACTGGTGACTGACTCTCCTAGTACAAAGTACTCAGCCAGGTCATGGAAAGCAGCCTAGTCCACTATTAAAAATACCTAATTCAAGAAGAGATTCTCCCATTTTGTAGATGCAGTATGTGGTATGTTTGTTTCCCATTTCTCTTTCCCCTGGTCCCAAATCCAGAGGGTCTGTGGGGTATCTGTGAACTCACTAGTCAGCAGACAGAGCATGAGGATGTGTCTGTATGTATGCAGGCAATGGTGAGCACAGAAGTACAGAGGAGACCACTGGGGGTAGGGGAGAAAGAGTCGGCTGTTCTCACGCTGGTGGAACCTCTAACCTAGGTTGAGTTTTTAATTGGTGTTCAAAGCCCTCCCATCAAGTCTGTACAGCCCATGCTTCCCAATCACCCATGAGGGTCCTTCTGATCAGCCTTCCTTCTTTCCTTTCCTAAATCCACTTTGGCTTAACCTACTCAGTAGCCTTTAGAAATCCTCAGGACATTTGTGGCGTTAAAACAAGTGTATTTCCATTTTATTGCACCTGTATTTCTTGTAAAGAGCAATTTCATGTTGTGTCTCCATTGTATTCAATCTGACTTTTGCACTCTGAAACTTCTTCAAACAAAGCTCTACTTGTGAAGCAGGAAACACGGCTGACAGCTTCCTGATCACCCAGTAATTTTTTTCAGAATGAGAAAAACCACACAGTGCTCAGCCTGGTGCAGGCCAGCCCAGTAGCAGCTTCATCCCAGTGAAGGGGAGAAGAGCAGCCTCTACTAGTTGTAAGAAGAGTTTTAGAGGCTGTCGGACATGTTAGCCCCTCTCCAGCTCCTTGTCTCCCCACAACACAGAGAGGAGACTCAGGAGCTGGTGAGTGAAGGCGTGAACAGTAGATTATTACAACCTCTTCAATCATCTATCGACTCTAATGTAACCTCCACTCAAATCCATTCTCCACATTATTTCCAGAGGGATCTTCCATGTCACTCTTATCCTTAAAGCCCTTCAGTGCCCTCAGTGTAAATCCAGTCTTCTCAGCTTAGACTTTCCTCACATAGCTGCTAAATATTTCTGTACTTCATCTCTCGCACTTACGCCCTCACCCTGCCATCCAGTCAGATCCACCTTCTTTCATTTGGGGCATGGACCATCTTCCCTACCACCTTTGGCCCTTTGGCCCTTTGCCTAGAACACTCTTCCCTCCCCCACTCCACCCCTTTCTTGGTCAATCTTGTCCTTGGTTGAATGAAGACATGGGTGGAGTAGGCGATAAGCTCAAGTGGGCACGTCCAGTCTGGGAGTTCAAGAAAAATATGTCAGTCTCAGGTTGACCTTGGGGAGTCACCATGTGGCCCCTGAGGCTTTCAACTCACAATTGAAAAACCAGTGCCTGCTGGTGGGCAGGGGAGTCTCAGAGGGATGTCCATGGCCTAAGGGATGTCCCAAGAGAGAACACGGCAATGATGTGCCCTAGAGGGGCAGCACCCCAGAGCTAAGCAGCTACCCCCATTTCTTCCCCGGCTCCCACTTTTTTCCATGCCAGAAATAGCCGGCATCATTCTTCAAGCAAAGCTTCTCTTCCTTTTTCTAAGCAGCTACACCCCACCAGAGTTTGTGAATGAGTTGGTTCTATCGGTAGGTCCACAGCACTTGGGGTGAAGCTCCTAACAGTCCCATTAGCAGCAGCTACTAGCTTGGACACTACTCACCAAATCATTTCATCTGTGCTGGGTGTTCCACCTGCAGGTCACACAGAGTATTCAGAACAGTAGAATCAAAATAAAGACCATTGGAACAGAACACCCCAGGGTCTGGAGAGAAACAGCTCAGATCACTGGTAAAAGAAAAGCTTCGCCCACACATGTGCTTTTGCCATGTCCAAGGAACAGAGGCCTGAGAAGGCCCTTAGGGATCTGGAGAAGACATACCCAGATGGCCTGGGGAGCTGCTTTACATGACAGTTAGGAGACGGGAATCGGCTCAGAATAGAGAGAAATGTCTACTCATTTCATCAGGAGCTGCAGTGCAGAAAATGGTTTATAACAAGAAACGGAAAGAACAAAGATAGTCTTTAAATCGTTCTTCTCAGTTTAAGAGCTGATACGAACAAAGCTATTATGGGTTGAATTGCGCCCCACTGCCCCAAAATTCATATGTTGATGGCTGAACACTCAGTACCCCAGACTGTGATCATACCTGGAAATAGGGTCATTGAAGCTGTCACGGTTACAACGAGGTCCTTAGGGTGTACCCCAACTCAGTATGACTGGTGCCCTTATTAAAAGGAGTAGACACAGAGCCACACGCACACAGAAAACTCCATGTGAGGATGAAGGCAGAAATTTGGGTGATGCTTTTACAAGCTGAGGAATGCCAAAGATTGCCAGCAAATAACCAGAACCTAGGAAAGGAGTCTAGAACAGATTCTTCTTCACAGCCTTCAAAAGAGACCAGCCTTGACACTGGACTCCTGGAGTACAGAATTGCAAAACAATAAATGTCTGATGTGTAAGCCACCCAGCTTGTAGAACTTTGTTATGACAGTCCCAGGAAACTACTACAAAATGCAAGCAACATATCCAGAAAATATGGGTGCCCAACTCAAGCACAGTGAAACCACCTTTGAAGCCTCTGTGCCAATGCCACTCCATTAGTTATTGAAGACTTCCCAAACCTGCAGTGCGGATCGCATGCATGGCCTTACCCCACATCCTCTTGGTGTCTCCCTGGTAGTCTCTGTGATGGAGAGACAGCGGAGCAGAGTGGTCATGGGTTCAGGCTTCGAAACCAAATAGACCTATCTTTGAATCCCTCTTTGGCCACTTAGTGCCCTTCTGGCCACTCTTTCTCACCAGTGACATGGAGCAAACAGCAATGCACGTGAGACAATGCATAGAAGGGGCATGTGGTAAGCACGCCCTAAATGGGAGCTAGTATGATGCTGACTTACTCGTCAAGAGCCAAAGCAGATTAAGTTAAATTAGGGGCCATCCCTTAAATCAGCTAAGCCCTTAAAGTTAAAGGAGAAGAAGATCCAAATATGCCAGAAATGCTGGTTACTGATGCAGCCCAGCGGGCCCCTAGGCAGCGTGTGCTGGCCCAGCAGAAGGTCCGCCCTGAGAGCAAGGAGAAAGTATGAGCAGATGGCAGCCTTCAGCCACAAAGCCTGGAAAGAGGAAACGTGTGTGGGAAGAAGGAACGAGGGAGCTGGAGGTCAGAGCAGTACAGCGCATGTCTGACAAGCAGTACCACCAGGAATAGCAGCCATCACTTGAAGGTTGATGGGCCTTTCCCCTAAATGAGAGGATTCAGAATCCCCACCCTGCAGGGCAGACCACAGCAGCCTGCTGCCCACCTGCCAGAGTAGAGAAAAGAAAAGAATTTCAGTCACGCCAAATCGGGAGTGAGGCTGCCTGGAAGTCACTGATAGGAAGTACACAATCCTTAACAAAATTTTGGATGTCTAGCATCAAGCTTAGAAAAATCCACCTTCGGGCAACTCTGTGTAGTGCTGTGCTGGTAAATATTTAACAACTGGCTTCCAGGAACACTGCCAATTATTATGGTGTAAATATTCTCACCATGACCATTTGTAAGCTATCAAGAACATATCAATGAGTTCACCAAATTCCTGAGACTTTCATTGGTTCTTGCAAGCTTAGGAGCTGGCTGCAACCCATGCTGAACGCTAAGTGACAGGTGCTACTCGATTTGCTTTCCACACCTGTCCTCTCTACCCACAACAGGTTAACAGCAGCATTTGCCTGTCCCCAGGGCTTTACCTGGTTTGGTGCCTGTACAAGCTAACAAACAACTGCCCTCTGTCCACTCCCAGAAGGTGATTTGGTAGCTTGGGATAAGGGACAGAGCCATTTCAGGTATGAAACTGGGTCTCAGTCCTCACCCTGTGGGTGAGAAGCCACTGCCTGGGCACGTGCCTCAGAAAAAGCCTTGCTCAATGTGGGAGTAGACAGGCTCTCCAGGGAAGCATTTTGAGAGTTGGGCAAGAGGACCCCTGAGGAACCTTCAGCCCCTCTCCTGCATCCTTCCAGCCAGTTCTGAGGATGTGGCATGCCTGCCGGCTCCTTTTCACACTGGGTTTCCCCAGGAAGGGGTCAGTGTTTTCCCTTCACTCTTTATTCATTACCAAACCGAGATGTGTTTGAATCTCTACACTGACTATAGCTTGGAAGGTGCTTCTCTCAGGGGTTAATGAAAAACCTGCAGAGCCAGGTTTCTGGACCCAATAGGTCACGCTGCATGGGACCATCCACATGTGCTATTTTCCTTCTTGGGTAAAACTCATCCTCAGCTTACCTCTGCCTACAGGCTGCTTAGATGGCAGTTCAGTGGATTTACAGCAAAATGTTCTTTTCTTCTCAGGTAATTAGGGCCAGAAGAAAATGTGATCTCCTGCCAGCCTGCCCAGACAGCAGGAGAGGTAAGCCTTCAGCTCTGCCAGCCTTGGTGAACTTGTGGCTGCCTGCAGCCCGCCCACCGGTTAGCACTCATCAGCTGTGTGGGGGGCCCTGACCTGGGTTAGGGAAGCTTCTGAGCCCTACATTAACCAGAGTGCTGAAGACTATGCCAGTCAGGGGCCCCATGCTGGGAGGCTGGGATTCTGATCTGTCCCCCCAGTAACTCACTATAACCTAAAGTGAGTCAGCTTAGCCCTCTGGGCTTCAGTGTCTTCACCGGTACAAAGATTCCTTCTTGCCTCTCCTACAAAATTATTAGGAGGCACGCATGGCATAAGGGATGTAAAGGTGCAGTGGAGATGATTTACAATCAGCATTCCTTAAGATGTTGTTTACAAAGGCAGAGTAACGCTGGGAATTTGCTGGACACAAAAATGAAGTTTTATCTGAAATGCTTTATTGATCATCCATCCATTGCTGACCTCAGTAAATCCCTAGCCTGTTTAGGGGCAGCCAAGACACTGAGGTAGCAAACACTTCCCCAAGTGCGTCTCCCGTCTCAATCCTACTGAGAGGACTACTACAGGTACCGCTGAGTGCCTGACTCATCCACATGGGAAAACGGTAGTGAATAAAAACAGGCCCTGTGGCGACGTCCCCGTGATTCCTCCCTCCCCAGTACCCAGTCCCATCCTCCGCTCAACCACGAAAACAAAGTCTCGCAGGTGGAGGAACAGGCTGAACTAAGCTGAGGATTCTTTTTGTTGTTGTTATTTTGAGACAAAGTCTCACTCTGTCACCCAAGCTAGAGTGCAGTGGCAAGATCTCAGCTCACTGCAACGTTGCCTCCAGGGTTCAAGCAATTCTCCTGCCTCAGCCTCTCGAGTTTCTGGAACTTGGGACTACAGGCACATGGCACCATGCCCGGGTAATTTTTTGTATTTTTAGTAGAGACAGGGTTTCACCATGTTGGCCAGGCTGGTCTCAAACTCCTGACCTCATGATCCGCCCACCTCAGTCTCCCAAAGTGCTGGGATTACAAGTGTGAACCACCATGCCTGGCCCACGATGAGGATTCTTTAAGGGGAGACAGGGGGGTGCTTTACTCTCTTACATCAGGAGTGAGTTTAGTCAGGGCCACAAACCTGATGCCTCCACGCTAGAAGAAGCAGCCAAGCAAATGTCGCTCCATGGCTTCCAGTGACACTGACCAGCACAGAGCCACACTCCTGCCCTGCTGAGGCCAATTGTCTATCCAGAGCCCAGGCCTAGTGAGGACATTTGCATAGCGAGGACATCTTCTATGTGCACAGCCAGAAGCAACTCCCAAGCCTGTGGACAGCTGGGACTGCAGAGGACCCTTATGCAACCCCACCCCCAATGTCCACTTTGATTCTCCTTAAGCTGAATTCCATGACAGCTTTGTCTTATAGCTGGGCCCCCACTGGATCCCAGAAAGCCTCCATAAATCAGAGGGAAAATTGTTTTGAAGCAAAAACTCTTTTCTACATAACAGTGCTCAGACGGCAATGATTTATTCTAATTACTAATAAGAAGAATAGGTAACCTTACAGAGCACGCACTATGGGAAGACACTGTTTTCAGTGTTTTCTTGGCTTGAACTCATCTATCCATCATTACAGCTCTATGGGGTGACTACTCTTCCTATTCCAGTTTATAGATGAAGAAACTGAAGTAAGGCCGGGAGCAGTGGCTCATGCCTGTAATCCCGCACTTTGGGAGGCCAAGGTGGGTGGAACACCTGAGGTTAGGAGTTCAAGGCCACTCTGGAAAACATGGCGAAACCCCCAGGAAAATTGCTTGAACCTGGGAGGCAGAGGTTGCGATGAGCTGAGAGTATGTCCTTGCACTCCAGCCTGGGTAACAAGAGTGAAATTCCATCTGAAAAAAAAACAAAAGTATCCAGGCATTGTGGTGAGTACCTGTAATCCCAGCTACTCCAGAGGCTGAAACAGGAGAACCACTTGAACCCTGGAGGTGGAGGTTGCAGTGAACCAAGATCACACCATTGCACTCCAGCCAGGGAGTCCAGACAGAGAAAGAATCCGTCTCAGAAAAAAAAAAGAAACTGAGGTAAGAAAGGTTAGGTAAATTTTCTCAAAGTTATACAGTAAAAACGTGATTACATCAGTTAAGCAAGGCTAGCTGCTATAACAGATGAACACTGAAATCTTACTGGCTTGACGTGATAGAAACCTCTATCTCACTCTTGGAAAGTCTTAGTATTGGCAAGAGCAGTGGACGTTCAGGACCTGGCTCACAGAGCTGCTTCCTGCTGTCCTCACCATGTGGCCCCCAGTGTGGCTCTTGGGATCTACCTGGAGCCAGCATATGGGGAAGGAAGCCCACAGAGGGCCCCATAGGAGGGGCTTATGGGCCATGCCTCGTCACTTCCATCCACAGTCCAGGGGCTGGAGCTCAGGCACAGGGACATACCTGGGTGCAAACAAGGGCTGAGAAATGTCAACCCTGGATACACAGCCACTTTCCAGTCACCATTCTACCTCATGAAAAGGAAATTCAAAGTGTGAGTAGTTAGCAAGCCACCTCTGCCACAGTTTGGGAGCTGGGAGTCAAACCCAGGCAGCCCAGCTCCAGATTCTAACCTGTGTACCATTATGCTACTGATCTGGGTTCAAGGGCTGCTGGGGAGGCAGTCACTGGGCTCAGGAGGAACTGGGAGTCAGGCCAGGGCAGAGATTGAAAGAAGGTGGTGGCAGCTGTCTCTCACGTGCCCAGCACTAAGCAGTCTTTTCAAGAATTTCCTCCACACACCTGTCATAAGATCTGAAACCCCACCACTAGCATGGTGACACTCTTGGTCGTGGCTCTACATTATTAAGGAGTTCCTACAAAGCTGCCAGTACTCCTGGGAGAGACAAGACTCCAAATCATTGTTATTTTTTACCTTCCCTGAGTGAATTTATCAGATGCTTTTCCGGAGGGAAACACGAGATCAGTTCACAACCCAGTGGGAATTGGAGAGTGTCTGGAAGACTCTGAAAGTGCTGTGGGCAGCAAGGATCAGGGGAACACAAACCCAGGAACAAGCCCAGTGTGTCTGGCATTGGCAAGCAGCCCAGTGTACCTATGCAGAGAGGGCTTCACCCTGAGGCTGTGATGGTTTTAAACTATGTCCACAAATTCTTCAATACTTCTGCCTTCAAAAAGTGGAGGTCAACTGCCCTTCCCTTGAGTATGAGCTGAGCTTGGTGCCTTGTGCCTAATGAGTATGATGAGGCAGAAGTTACAGTGTATGACTGCAGAGACTATGTTATAAAGGATGCAGAGGCCTTCTTCCTTGGTTTTGGTCACTCTTATATTACTTGCTTTCAGGAGGTTAGTTGTGAGGATGCCCAAGTAGCTTATGGAGAAGGCTGTGCATTGAGGACATAAGGGCTCCCCTAGCAGTCATGATGGGAGCCACCTTAGAAACAAATCCTCCAGGCCCAGGCAAGCTTTCAGATTACATAGTCTCTGACAACATCCTGACTGCAGCCACATGTCTGACCTGGAGCTAGAGCCACCCACAAAGCCACCCTTGAATTCCTGACCCACAGGAACTATAAGAACAAATCATTGTTGTTTTAGGCCACTGCATTTTGGGGTAATGCACTTTGCCACTATAAATAATTAATACGGGAGTAGGAGGAAATCTGGTAGAAGGAGCACACTCCCACTCACGGAGAGCTTTGAATGCCAATTAGCTAGCTTTGATCTTCATGCCTTATGAGGAGCCAAGGAACATTTCAAGTCATGAAATGAATAGGGAAAAGAAACAAGAACACATTCCTCTTGGCCACGGAGAAGAGAAAAATGCATACTTCCGATGTCTCAAAGCCTTTCTCTAGCCCAGTGGTTGATTTTTGCCCTCTGAGGGACATTTATCCATGTCTGGAGACGTTTTTGATTGTTATAACTGGGGCAGAAGGGGGCGCATGACTGTCATCTAGTGGAATGAGGTCAGGGAGACTGCTGGGCATCCTGCAGCACGCAGGTCAGTCCTGCAAAAAAAGAACCATTTAGCCCAAAGCGTCAGTAGTGCCAAGACTGAGAAACCTTGCTCTAGCCTTGCTTGAGCCACTCTCTCCCTTGAAATAGCTGTGGATCTGAGCTTCTCCAGAGTTGTAGTCCCCATTTTGACTCTTATACTGAAACACTTATCAATTTTGAAAACTCAGAGGAAGAAAATAAAGCCGTATTCAACCAGGAAGATCTTGCCTAGTTTCAAGGAGTCTAAGACATGGCTGTAGGCACAGACTAACCTCTTCCATGGATTTTCAGAGCCAAGAAGTCAGAATAAGGTAGATTATGCCATGCTAACACATGAATTCTAAAATCTCAGTGTCTTGAAACAAAAGGATTTATCTCTCGTTAACATCACAGTCCAGTGAAATCAGAGGAGCCTCTCCTCCAAGCAGTGACTCAGTTTGCAGGTGGCTTCCATCTGTGGTGCTTTTGTCCTCTCTCATTGGTATCCTCCACTGGCAGGTGGTGGGAAGAGAGAGAAAGGAGGACCACGCTAGGGAGATGTTATGGCCAGTCCTTGAAGTGCCTGCATTCTATTGGCCAGAACAAGATAACTGCAAGAGAGGCTGGGAAATACAGTTCAACTCTGAGCCCAGACAGACGAAAAAAGTGGACATTGGTCAATACAAGCAAGATCAGCTCCCTGTTATAGTCCTTTCTGGACCTCACCACCAAAGCCTCACACTCAGGACACAGGCCTGGCCTATACACTGACACAATTCCAAGAGAACTGATTGATAAAGAAAGAAGCAGAGCCTGTCCTCATGGGCAGGTTGCCATGAAGGAGGGGAGACAGCAAAGGACTTGTATCCCTTCTTTTTGCCTCCACAGTCAGCAATACAGGGGGCCTATTACTGTTTGTTCAGGAAAGTGATGGGAGATGGTCCCCTCAACCACAGACCCAAGTGAGGTAAGCACTGGTCACTGGAAGGACCTTTTTTAGACATCCTTAACTACAATTTTGTCTCTCAGTTCCCAATTCCACATAAAAGGCTTTTTAACTTCACATGTGCTCCAAAATGAGGCGCAAATCTGAAAACTTACCTTGGAATACAGCCTCCTCCTAACCTCAGTCCAGAGCACCGTGCAGTACTTTACCATTCAGCTCAAGCAAAGGTATGGCCGAACCTGTGCAAAGGCTGGAAGTTTAGTCCTGTGATAAAAAAAAAAAAAAAAAAAAAAAAAGAGAGAGAGAGGCGGGCCAGGCGCGGTGGCTCAAGCCTGTAATCCCAGCACTTTGGGAGGCTGAGGCGGGTGGATCACAAGGTCAAGAGATTGAGACCATCCTGGTCAACATGGTGAAACCCTGTCTCTACTAAAAATACAAAAAATTAGCTGGGCATGGTGGCACGTGCCTGTAATCCCAGCTACTCAGGAAGCTGAGGCAGGAGAATTGCCTGAACCCAGGAGGTGGAGGTTGCGGTAAGCCGAGATTGCGCCATTGCACTCCAGCCTGGGTAACAAGAGCGAAACTCCGTCTCAAAAACTATATATATATAAAGAGAGGCTCAAAAGGTGAGTGTTGAAGATGAAATGGAAGTTCAACTGCACACTGTTTATATGTGTTCCTTTGAACATATAGTTCATTAAAGATTTTTTATAAGCTAATTCTGTATTCTCAATTTAAAATAGTTAAATAAATATAACATTCTTGGGATTAAAAAAAAAAAACAAAAGGTACATCTATTTGACATGTGTACCCCAAATGGAATCAATTTACCCCAGCCCAATTCCTCACAGACACCATTTAGGAAGTTTGGATTTCACTTCTTTTTCTCCTTCCTCTCAGACCTGAGAAGCTGCATATCTTGCCCCTGTCTATTCCAAACCCCCACTAGCTTTCAGCCATGTGGGTGTGCTCTGCAGTCCTAAAGCACATGCTGAAATGCAGTTTGAATACACGATGCTACAGGTAATAAAGTTTATCAGAATGGCTTGTCATTATTTTTGCATCATTATACAATTACTTTGGAAGGTAATAAATCACTGCACAGGTGACAAATTGAGAGGCTAAGAAGGACAGTTCTTCTCACAGATAAAGCGACTGCTGCCACTAACGAGATGTGGTGACTTGGTGGTCACCCTTTTAAAAAGTGTTCTATGGTCCTGAGAGGGTCGGTAGGAAGGTCATCCACATCCGAAAGCATGTCAGGCCATTGCTAAGACCACAAAGGAGCATGAAACTTCATCAGCTCCAAAAGTGAGTGTCCCAATTCTACTCCTTGATTGCCAAGAGGGAGCCTTATAACTCCATTAACCAAATTCCAGATAGTCCAGACTTTATTGGCTCAGAATAATGGGGCAGACAGTGCATTATTCACTCAACCCAAATCAGAGATGTCTTCGAAGAAGACTGTTCATGTGTACATGCACGTGTGTGTGTGCTTGTGTTTTAAGTAGTCTGAGTGCTAAACTGTGTCTGCACAATTTTCTAACACACTAAGTTTTGTGTTTTGTTTTGTTACCTTGCACTTGGGTAATCAAAAATAGCACAGCACATTTTCTGCAGACATAAAAAATAGATCTCTAGACTAACATCAAGCAGGAGGTGTTTTAGTCCAAAAAACAATACTCTAGGAGAGAATGCATGCAGGATGGGAGGGGTTTAGAAAAGGGTCAGAGGTTTCACTCCACTGCAGTGTTGATGGCTATGCTAGGTGAGATGCCGCAGATGCTCTTCAAATTAATCACAGGGCTCCTGGAGTGTGAGAAAGGAGTCAGCAAGAACCCCTCCCAGTAAGTTCCAGTAAAGCCTTATATTCGATGATCAACCCGTACCACTATATAAAAAAGTATTTTTGCTTTTAATGAACAAGCCAAGCAGCTAGCGCCTAGAAGTGGGACATTCTGAGTTGGGAAACTGGGCTCCAGAGAAATTGTTCTCAAAATGTGGTCCCCAGACCAAGAGCATCAGCATCATTTGGGGACTTAGAAATTCAAATTCTTGGACTTTACCTTGGATCTACTAAATCAGCAAAACTCTGTGGTTGGGAGCCAGCAATCTGGGTTTCAACAATTCCTCTAGACAAAATGGGATATTAGTTTCAGGATCCAAAGGGACCCGGCGATAGAGACACCCAGGCTGTGCAGCCCTCCGATACACTAGTTCAGCCTATTATTACGAATTTTCCCTTCCTGCAGGCCTGCCACATCTGATTGTGCAAGTTGAGCACTGCATAAATTCACCCTGACCAGGGATTAATTAGAAGACTGAAGTATAGGCCATGCTGGCTCCCAAGTCATGAACTTGATGGGCTACGTATCCCCCGAAGGAGTGCTTTTATCTAATATATGCAAAGATATCATATAGGCTGGCAGCTCATGTACCTTCACCTCTTTATTCAAATAAATCTCGACCTTCAAGATGAAAAGAAGATAAACTGCAGCTGGAAATCAGAATCTTCTCCTTTCAGATAGATGGATAAGCAACTTAACTATGAATGGTGACTTCATTCCTCACAGTGACTTGAGTTCATAAAACCAGGTTCCCACGGCCAATCTTGACTCAAGCCAAAACGAATTCCGAAACAAAACCCTGAAGCTCCTGGCCCTACAAGCCATCCTCCAGCCTGTATCCATCCTGCAATCAGGGTTCTCAATTTTAAAGTAATGTTTGGCCATATTGATTCCTGCTAAGGTCCAGAACCAGGAAACCAGCCTAAATGACAAGAAGGCTGTGTGGGGTCCACACAGAGTTCACTTAAAGAGGTCCTTTCTCATCTGGAGAGAGGCATCAGGGTATATTTCATAGGTCTCAGTGATCTGCTACACAAAGCATCAATCCTTTCACCCACCTAACTTCCCCAGGTCCTGGCATCTCTAAGGACAGGCGGAGTCTTCTCGCTAAGTTAAACAAGGTGGCTAAGTATGCTGAAAACGATTCTGTTTTTCCTCTAACACCAACCCTTCCTGAAAGAGGCCACCAAGAGGTGGTCCAGTCCACACCTGCTCACCCCTATGGCCCCATTCCATCACTGAGAAAACTCACTGGGTTGGGGGGGTCCAGTAGGGAGGAATTTCAAACGCTCTATTTCATTCCCATTGTTCACCACACGCAGAAAAATGATCATTTTGTGTGTTACACTCTGGGTAATCAATTGCAATCCCGTGGAGACTTCCTGGGTCTGCTAAGCACATTTATTCTCCTGTTTCTAATCTATTCCTTTGATTTCCACAACTTGAACATACTGTCATCATTTTAAAGGAGGGGAGAGAACAGGAAATGAGAAAGCACGGGCAGAGGGAGCAGAAGAGAGGGAGGGAGAAGGAGCTTGATCCTGCCATTCTCTGGCTTTAAAAGCCTCTTTGTCTGTAAGACAAAAATGCCCGTGCCCCCCTCATTCAAGGTCTTACCAGCCTGGCTCCAAAACTTGTCTGCGCACGTCTATGCTAAGTTTCCAAGGGTGAGTGTAATGACAGTGGTAATATAACAATATCATTATCATCAGAACTGGGCTGGACTAGACTAAATGCTAGAATGTGGCTGACACTCAGCTTGAAGATTCACAATAACACACCAGAGTAGTCACTATTATTATCGCTATTTCACTGATGAAATTGTAGCCCAAAGAGGTTAAATAAATTGCTGAAGATCAATTAGCTAATAAGTGAAAAATCAGAGATTCGGGCTCCAGCTTTCTGACACCACAACCCCAAGCTCCTAATAGCTAGTTTAAGCTTTTCTGACTTGGAACTCGTGGGCCCCTCTGGGCCCTGGACTTCTTGTGCACCTTACAGTGGGAGACCAGGGGAAGCTACAATTCAGGACTGAATTTTCTCCCCCAAGCCAAGACTGTCTGTCCCAGTCCTTAGCCTCAAGTCAGAAGAAGGCTTGTGTATGTAGCCACTGGATCTAAAATAAGCCAGAAATACAGAAAATCTTTGGGATTCCCAGAGCCCCAGCACCTAACACAAGATTTCACAAACGAGTTACTCAATAAATATTTGTTGAATGAACTCAGATTCATAGTCTATAAATTGTCGAGCACTTATATGTCAGGCATTGTGCTAGACGATTTCTTAAATGCTACCTCATCTAGGCATTGCAGAAATTCAAACAACTATTTATATCCCTGTTTTCAGATGAGGACGCTGGAGTTCAGAAAGGGAGGTGACTCACATCTTGACTGTGGATTCATAACTGGGGGAAAGGAAGAGTTTGTGAAAAGCAGGGGCTACTTAGGGAAGCCCAACTCTCGGTCAACACCAATGTGACCACTTTACACTCCCACCCCTCCACCCCTCTTAAATGCCTTTTCCTGGTTACCTGAATTTTTACTTCACTGCTAAATTTTAATTTCTCAGATAGAAATACCTCCAGGAGGTTTATTAAGTACTCCATAACATTGCTGCATAACAAATCCCCTCAAAACCTAATGGCTTAAAATAACCATTTTGTTTTACTCACCATTTTGTGGGTCAGGAATTTGGAAAGGACTTACGAGGCAGTTCTCACTTGGGGTCTTTCACGCAGTAGAGGAGAGATGGTAGCTGGAGCTGCGTCATATGAAGGTTCAACCAACTGGACACCCAAGATGGCTCATTCACACGTGGGCAGTCAGTGCTGGCTGTGGGCTGGGGCTCGGCTGGGCTGCAAAATGGAACCCTCATATGTGGTCTCTCCGGCATGGTGGCCTCAGGGTGGCCAACTCTTCCATGGCACCTGGTGTCCCCCAGGGTATATGTCCCAAGAGAGTCAGGCAGAAGCTACTTGGCCCTGTTGAGCTAGCCTTGGAAGTCACCCAGAGTCACTTCCATCACATTTGATTAAACAATTACATAGCCAGCCAGATTCAAAAAGAGGGGATGACCCCTTTATGAAAGGAATGTCAAAGGATTTGAAGCCATTATTTTAATGCCACATGAAGCTACCAATCATTCACCCCAGTGTACATTTAAGGCAGCCTGATTCCTTTGTGGGAAAGACAGTCTCCAAAGATGGCCACTGTCCACTCCTTCCCCCACTGTCACACACAAGCTGCTTTCCTCAGAAAGTGACATCTCTTCCCTTCTCTTTGAGTCTGGGTCAGGCTTAAGGCTTGTCTCGATCAATATGGCAGACAGCAGAGTGACTCTGTAGTTATTGGTTTAGACTTTAAAAAGACCAGCAGCCTCTACTTCTTCTGGGGGAAGCCAGACACCATGTGGGAATGAATGAAACTACTCAGACCACCATGCTTTGAGGAAGCCTAGGCTGACCTCATGAAGAGCCCAGAGGGAAGAAAATCAGGGTACCCAGTGAGCAGCCAGAAGCAGAGACCCAAACATACAACCCAGTTGAGCCGCCCCAGCTGGTTTTTGCCACATGAGCCTTTCTAGTCAAAAGCAGACACCATGGAGCACAATAATGGTCAACTGCCTCCACTTCGCCTTATCCAAACTCCTGTCCCACAGGAGCGTAAGGAGATCAAATGGTGGTTGTTTTAAGCTGCTGAGTTTTAACTTCATTTATTGAGCATCAATAGATAATGCAAATGTTTTCTAACCACTTCCCAAGACTAGCCACACCACAGTTTTGAAGGGGAAGAAAGTGAAACTCAGCCCTCTCACCTCTGAGTGAGAGAGCTGACTTGGGGGAGACAGGGACCAGAGGGGACAGAGCTGTCACTTGGATGAGGGAGTAGCATGTGGGGCAGAGCAGGGCGAGGTGACCAGAGGGAGCCTGGGAGAAAACAAAGGGCACACCTGCCCTGTTTCAAAGTTTGGTCCAGAAAAATCATGGAAAGGGGATTCTTTTTCCTTCTCTAACTTCTCCTCCCTCATCTCCACTCACCCTCCTCCCAGGACACAGGGAGATCAGATTCTGTATTGAACTAAATTTTTAATTCATTTTATTTCTATATGTGAAATATTTCAAACATACAAAAAATAACAGAAAACAATTTAACCAACATTCTTGTGCTTACCACCCAGCATCCAAATAGACTTTTGAGGACTAGTGGAGAATCTTAATCAGTTTTCATAGCACTGCTATTTAAAGGAAAATATGTTCTACTTTCTAAAAAACTGACTTAGTGATGAATTCCTGAAAGACCCCTGGCACTCAACAAATGGGATTGAGCATCTGCCTCTGACAACCCCCAAAGTAAGGTCAGTGAATCCATCTTCAATGTCTATACGGCTTCCCCTTCCCCCACCACTCAGATGTCCAGAGCAGTTATACAGACAAGAGGCCCCGGTGCCGGGCTGCTTCTCACTGAGCCACTCAACCTGCACCATTAGCACACCACCATGACTGCCATTTCTACCTTATTCATAAGTCATCCCTGTGCTGTGTTCCATCCCTGAGACAGATGATAGCCAGCCAATTTCATAGGCCACCCCAGACCTTGTACTAACAAGGAAGAGTGTCACTTTCCCAAGTTTGGATATTTGCAAGTCAATGGATGCCTTCTAGACGCGGTACAACTCACAGCAGGGCCCTGATTCTGGGCTTGGAACTGCAGGAGACATTTATGGGGTATGTTGGAATCTTCCATTTGCACCTCCAGATCTACTCTCTATTCTTCTTTCCCTGGGAGGCTGACCTATATGGAGAAGATCAGGGGCTTCCTTGCTCCCGACTTTCTAATTGGGTTTAGTCAATGTGTGTGTGGGGTGGGGGGGGGAGGGGGCGGGGGGGGAGGGGGGCTGCAGGAGATGAGAAAAAGGAAAAAGTTAGAGTATTCATTCCCCTGATTCTTTCCCTGCGGAGTCACCACCGACTGTCCCTGACCCAAGCCTGGGCTCCCACTAGGCAGCCAGTCCACACAGCTCTCCTGTTCTGGGTTCCAGGAACTGCTCCCTAACTGCGCTTTCTCAGACCTGGAAAACGGAAGGAGCCCTGATGCCTTGCATTCTCCCCTGTCTGCACCTCCGTACGGAGTATATTACAGTCCCCTCAAATGACCTGATCTGAGTGTACCATCCTTTTCCTGCTGAGACACCAACAAGCCAGGAGGGAAGTGAAACCTTTTAACACCCCTCGAGTCTTGCCACCATCCCCTCCCTTAGGCAGATGATCCACCCAGGAGACACCAGCCACACAGGCAGAGTATCCCTGTCCCATCCCCAATTGAGAAGACAGAATCCTAAGGTTCTTCTCAGCTACACGTGTCCTAAGCACTTCTGCTCTTGGCCACCCAGGTATGTGGTGAGGCTGGGACTGCAGGTGAGGACACATCTGCACTCCTGCTCCCACAAAATAAAGTCACCCCTAATTCTGAGCAGCTCTCTCATGCTTTATGCTTCTTCATAAAAAGATAGGATGTATTATAAGCAAAATAGGCTTGCTAAATATAGTGTATTCAGCCTGGGGAAGGCTAAATTATTCATAACCAGACCAGGATATACAAGGCACACTAAACACAAATCCATTTTTGATTTTGGCATTTTTTTTTTCTGGGGCCTGTGTATTCAGCGCCCCTGCATTGATCTGTAACTGCCCCCCTGATGCCTGCATTTGCTCAGGATGAAGATCTCAGGATCTGGGCTAATCACCAAGCTGTGAATAACCCCTATCTCGCCCTCTGCAAGCCAGCAGCCCCCGCAAGGTCATCAGTTGTCCATCCTGTGTACCCTGGTGCTAGAGGCATTTGCGTCCCGTGAAAGGATCATCAGCTCCCTGCAGAGCTCCAAGGATAAGCAAGCCTTAAAAAAGACATCATCGAAGCTAGCACAGCTCCACATCCATTGCACCATGAAAGGCAAGATGGGGACAGTGTGACAGTGACAAGCAAAGCCGCCTCTGAGTCCTCAATGTGGTCAATGCCAAAGAAACAATGCACCAGTCCCCACCAAAACGAAGGTCTCAGGCTGGGTAGTGCATTTCAGATTATTTTCAGCCCAAGCTCTCTTCACACAGAAGCTGCTGATTAGATTTTTTTCTGTAGTATGAGAATCATTGCTGAAAATACAGATGTCTCTGAGACACTCACTACTGGTATTTTCCAAATAAGACAAAATAGAACCATGAAATAAAACATAGGTCTCGGCTGTTTTCTTCCTAAAGTTTGCTCCAGGATCTGAAGACTCAGGCAACTGATGGTGACCTAGTGGCTCCATGAGCACCTCAGAATCTTCCATGAAAATGTCGGGGCGGGTCCAAAGGAACAAGCTATAATAGAGGGATCCCTGAGCAGTAATCTGCCAAATATGGTGTTTCTGTTCAAATAGTACAGAGAAATATGTCATAAACAGATTATCTCACTACAAAAATGGATACAGATTTCGGCGAACAGTAGTTAGAAAGAAGAGATTTTATCCGAAGACAGATTGTGATGTTCATATTGAAATGGACAATGAGGTTGTTACGCATCTGTTCTAGGTATGTCGTCATTACGTAAGGCCCGTGGAGATTCGGATCGTTTCCACCTCCTGGACCTGGGCACAGGCTGTTCAGATTTAGAGGACAAATCTGTTGCTGCTTGACTCCTGTGAGTGATTTGAGTGGTAGCCCTGGGCCTGCCAGAACCCAAAGTCACAATGACATCACTGGATAGATCTCTACGTGACGGTGAGTGAACCATAGCAAAACTCAATGTGCCTGGTGTCTCCTGGCACCGAAGCTGCTACTGACAACCCCAGAGATGGGCCCAAAGTTAAGGGTGCTTCATCTTGCAAACTATTGCCTGATTTCCCTTCCAGTGGGAGAAGAGTGCACTTTATCGATCAAAGCAAAGAGGCTGCCGTGACGAATTCTGAGGAACCTATGGAACTACCGAACATTTTGTTCCATTGTTTGCATCACTGGATGAAGAGCTTCCTGAAAATTCAAACCAGCAGAATGAGTCCCATCCAAAGGGAAAGAAGCAATGGACTGGTGCTGGGAGGCACTGGGATATGGTAGAGGGACCCGGGGCTTGACCCCCATCTCCCTGGCTTGTCATCTGGTGGGGGGCCTTCAGCAAGTCACTCCACCTTTTCATAATTAGACAAGACTTTTGTACACAGCATTAAACAGGCATTTTGTAAAGCACTGTACAACTACAGGAGATAACAATAATTCTCATGTTGGAAGCCATCAAAGTCTTGAAACTGCAACATGCTCTTAGGATTTTTCTTTAAATCAGTGATCCTCAAAGTGTGGTCCTCTCAAAAGCCTTACTAGACCCTCCTCGGCCAGAGACAGAAGGGTGGCTGAGAGTCAGAGAAGAGGGGCTGTCCCCTGTACCTGCCTTTGGAGGAGTTCAGGCTACGTGGAAGTAAGAACAGCATGCATAGAAAATTGGCAAACGATCAGAGGTCACCAGAAAGTGTGCTGATGTGCCCTACAGGGACTGTCACTGCCATGGAGGGTGATGGGTAGGGAAGGCGAGCGTGGGTCACCAGGGAAGTTTGCTAGATGTGCAAAGGCGGAGAATAGGAAGGAGCTCCTGATGTGTGTCTGGTTGGAGGGCGGGAGGGGTGGAGAGAAATTGGCATAAAGGCCCAAGTAGGAAGCAGGGCAGGTGGGATGGGAGATGAGAAAAACCAGCTCACAGGGTCCAAGTAATTCCTTTAAGGGTACCTCTGAGTCTGAAGCTGGTTTTTCTGATTCAGTTCAGATGCAGATTCTCTTAAATTAGTAAACCACACAGGCCCTTCCAAGTTACATACTGTGCTTAATCCTCAAGCCCCCCCCACAATCTATCTTCTCCCCCATGCCAACCACATCAGGCCTATAAATAGACAAGCTTCAGGGGAAGGAGTGGCTGAAATTACATGGTTTATTAGGATGATTATATATTATTTATGTAATAATTACATACATGATTATATAACATTATAATCATGTCTGTATTCTAGCTTTATTAACCATAAAATATCATTTTTGTTTTTAAGGCTTTTATGGTTTCTTAAAAGATTTTAATTATTTGTAATTTTATTCAAATGCACCCTGAGGTTTTAGGATGAAGGATGCTGCTCTAAAAATCTAAAAAATAAATAAATAGTTGGCATCCACTATCACTTCAAGAAATGTAGTCTAATATTAAAAGGTCTGGTTGTGCCAATGCATGGTTGAGAAGAATGCTGTCTGGTTTGAAACCATCATGGATGAAATCATTCATTTATTCATTCATTCAACCCACAAAAGTGTACTGAGTGCCTGCTGTATGTCAGGCAATGCACAGGAGCACCTTGGGATATATTTTCTTTACCCCTAGGAGAGACTGAAGGGGACCCCTGGGTTCTAGAGCAGAACCCATCGCCAGCTCTCAGCAAGCTTTATTTTATTTTATTTTATTTTATTTTATTTTATTTTATTTTATTTTATTTACTTTTGAGACAGAGTCTCCAGCTCAGGCTGAGTGCAATGGTGTGATCTCAGTTCACTGCAATCTCTGCCTTTCAGGTTCAAACTATTCTCCTGCCTCAGCCTCCTGAGTAGCTGGGATTACAGGCACCTGACACCATTCTCGGCTAATTTTTGTGTTTTTAGTAGCGATGGAGTGCCACCATGTTGGCCAGGCTTGTCTCAAACTCCTGCCCTTGAGTGTTCTGCCCACCTCAGGCTCCCGAAGTGCCAAGGTTATAGGCGTAAGCCACAGTGCCTAGCCTCCGCAGGCTTTTTTAAAGGTTGCTCTAAACTAAAGGTGTTGGTCAGGGCAGACTGACACTCTACTGTCTCTGTGAGCACTGTGTTCATAACAGGTATTCTGATGTGAGTCACTAAAAAGAACACAGATGGAGAAAAACCGGACCAAAAGATTTCTCTCCAGGAACTGTGCAGGGACTGGAGCACAGGCCAGGAGTTCTGAAATGCAGACGCCAGTGACCTCACACCAGGGACCAGCAATGAAATCCCTCCTCAATGCCTCCTCGAAGTGCTCTTCTCCCTCAGGCGCCCCTCACAATTATCTGACAAAGGCTACTAAAAACCCTTCTTTATAAACACATACCTGTGTGAGGCCAAATTTTCTTCATACAATTCAAGCAGATATGAGAATCCAGTTTCTTCCATGAAGGCATTCCATTACAGAGACTTGAGAACATTTAAAGCAATGCCACTCTCTGCATTCCATTTTTGAGAACTTCATGAAAATATGTAATTTATGTCAATATATAATTACTCATTGTTGTTTTGAAATAAATAAATATTTCATGTCTGAAAAAAATCATCCAAGCAATCGTCATGGGGACAATGAGAATTTTGTTGGACCTTCTTATACTTGTTTGATGGTTTCATTTTTTTTTTAATTTTGATTACATATCCAGAGCTCCTTTATTTGTTTTTTGTTTTTTTTTTTATTTATTTATTTTACTTTAGGTACATACTATATCTGGCATTTCTCCCCGTGTTATCCCTCCCCACCCTCCCCTCCCTCTCCACTTCCTGCTGTCTCTCCCCTACGCCTCCAACTCTCCCCATTGTGTGATGCTCCTTTCCCCGAGTCCACATGTTCTCATTGTTCAGCACCCACCTATGAGTGAGAACATGTGGAGTTCCTTTATTTGTTTAGTTTCCTAAAGACTGCGTTAGCAGGAGAAAAAGAATGTAATAACCTAATTCACACTTGAGTGTTCAGGACTCTTCCAGCTCAGAACTCTGCAAGCACAGTTCTACTGAGAAGCAATGCCTATACAGTTAGACCTGCGATAGTTGCAGATGACTCATGGCAAAGGCAGTTTAAATAGGATGGTTCTCAGGATTCCCCTCAAACCATATCTTGGGTGGTAATTGCCTGTTTCATGCACTTGCCAGGAAGGGCAGGAAGCGTAGTTGTGCCCATGATTTCTGTGCAGTGGAGGAGGGCTTCTCATATCTACTCAACATGGAAGTTACTCTCCTTCCATCAGAATCCACAGCCAACTGCAGAGCTCCTGGTTCTTCTGCAGCAAAACAAGAGACCACACAAAATGGTGGGGACAAAAGCCATTTTACAATTCTGCATCAGAGAGCCATGGAAAAGACTTCATGGATCACTTCCTGGAGAAAAGGAAACTCCCTTAGTTCTGCCTGCATGAGTAGGAACCGGTGCCATTGGAGCCAGCCAAATGTAAATGCAGCTGATAGCAGCACAACATAAATATGACCCCGAGAAATCATGTCTGGGACTCAGAATGACTTTTCTGGCACAGACTAACACAGAACATGGAGCAGCATGAAACACAGAAGAAAATGTGTTCACGAGGCAGAAATAAAACCACAGCAGTAAAAGGCAAAGAACAAAGTAGGACCCTGAGGGAGAGGTTTCCCTGGGTCAGGTGTTTCTAAGAGAGTCATCAATTTCACTCCAAAAAGAAATTGAAAATTAAATCAGATCCTAAAATAAGTAGTGAATAGAGTGAATTGTACATCCTCATGCTTAGGTTAACTGGCCAGTAAACACCACCCAGCTCTTCTTTCATAGTATGGATACCCTTAATGAACCATTCCACACCCACCATACCCAGCGCGCATTGAAGAGTGAGTTTGGGAATTTTTGTAGATGCAGATCTTGATGAAGAAAACCCAACTGGCGAAAACAGTCAAGATAATAAAGCCCCACATAGGCAGATCAACTCACTTAGTTTTCTCCCAGAACAGACTCTGATGAAACCCTAACTCTGTCTGAAAATGTGTTTCATATTTATGCCAGTCCCAGATCTGGAAATAGGATTGATATTCCAAGGGAAGCCTTATCTCCATTGAATTTTAGGATAAGTTGCCAAAAAGATGTTTATCCTAAGAAGATACACAGCACATCCTTCCAGGTCTCTGGCCTCATCAGGTTTCAAAGATTTGATGCCAGCCCAAGTTCAGCCCATCATCCTCCAGGCCTTCATCTCCCTTCCCCTTCTCTGTACAGCAGATCAGCACCATCTTGTAGAAACTATCATACGGAAAACAAATGCAAGCCACATATCACTTTAAATTTTCTACTAACTACCCTTAAGAAAAGCAAAATAAAATAGGCAAAATTAATTTTACTGGAACATTTTAACCCAATATACTCAAAATGCTATTATTTCAGCATGTAATCAATATGGAAAATTATTAATGAGATGCTTTGATTTTTTTTTTTTCGAGACAGAGTGCCCCTCTTATGCCCAGGCTGGAGTGCACTGGCACGATCTCAGCTCTCTGCAGCCTTCATCTCCTGAGTTCAAGTGATTCTCCTGCCTCAGCCTCCTGAGTAGCTAGGATTACAGGCACACACCACCACACCCAGCTAATTTTTGTATTTTTAGTAGAGATGGGGTTTCATCATGTTGGCCAGGCTGGTCTTGAACTCCTGACCTCACGTGATCCTGAGCCGCCTTGCCTGGGCCTCCCAAAGTGCTGGGATTACAGACGTGAGCCACCATGCCCAGCCTGAGATATTTCACATTTTATTATTTCTTTTGTACTAAATCTTTGAGATCCAGTGTGTATGTTTTACAGCATCGCACATCTCAATTGGGACTAGCCACCTTCCATGTGCCTAGTGGTTTCATGCCCACGTGCATGCCCAGAGAAAGCCAGGCCTCTGTGCCCGCAGGACCTGGCCTGGCAGTCAATGCCAGCTCCCCTCCTTGGCCCAGGAGCAGGACCTCCCTTCTCATCTTGGCTTTGCTATCTGAGCCCCAGCGAAACAGTTAAATCCTTTTTTAAAAATTCTGAGAGGCTGTTTTATTTCTTGGTGTGAATTAGAAAAGACTATTTTTAAAACCAAAGAGCAATCTTTAGGGGAAAGCAGGTCCTCACCGGTGACCTGTGTGTGCACTTTCCACCTAAGAAGCAGTGGCCTCCGGAAGGAGTCCGTATCCCGTCTGGGGATGGTGAATGTCGAGCCCTCTTTGGGCCAGGCAGCCAGCCACAGGTCAGTGGAGCAGCCCGCTGGGGGCCAGGAGAGGAGAGTGGGTTCCTAGAGGGCTAAGCGGGAAAACGTGCCTAAGACACTTCTTTAAAAATCGAATCCAGAGTGTGTAGAAAGATCAGAACCTCCTGCACCTGGAAGCAGTGACTAGATAATTCATGAAATGATTTAGCGGCCCCTATAACCTCCTCAAAGGGCTCAGAGATTTCACCAGTAGCACTTCTGCCTGAAATTGAAAACAGTGCCACCCGGGAGGACTCAGCCCTTATCACCACAGCGTGAAGCAGGAACCTAGGCACAGGTTCTGAAAGAGGAAAGTCCAGGAGAGAATGCAGACTGGCAGACAGGGTGCAGTGGGCCATGCTGCCTGGGTCTCTGTCAGCGCCAGACACAGCGCACAGGGATAGGCAGGCAAGAGAGGAGCCAGGGGCTACGGCGGCGATGCAGGCAACAAGCCGTTCTTTGGGATTCCTCAGGCTTAGAACCAATACCAACCTCCACAAGGCCAGCAGTTAATGCCAAATGGCAAAGTCCTAGGGTTATCAATCCATGTATTTGCATGTTTAATAAATTCGTATTGAACAGCAAGTTCCCAATTTAACTCCTTAGAAAGCTCATCCATCTCCCCACATAACTGAGTTTCCCGTTATCTGGAATCCTGAATCTGTGATCCCCTCCCTCTCCCTTCCTCACTCTTTCTTACCTGCGTTGAGTGCTCATTGTATGCACAAAGTTCTGAAGAGCACAGGGCATAGAGCAATGAACTCTTCCAGAGCCGTTGGCCAAGGCTTCAGAGCAATGACATAAAAGCCAGGTCTTAAAGGTTGAATGGGAATTCGCCATGCAGAAAAATAAGAAAAGAGCATCCCAGGTAAAAGACACAATGGTTGTAAACACCAGAGCAGAGACAAGGATAAGACCTCACACGCTGCCCCAGGCCAGCTTAGAGAACGGACGTGCACAAAGGGGCTCCCGGCGTGTGTAGGTTTCTTTCGGCACATGCTGAGCTGGAATGTGTTTGGTCTCTTCTATAATTTCACTTGCAAACATCTGATTTCACATTTCTTTTTTTTCTAAGCAGACACAGAAATAATCCCCAAATTTGACATGCCCAGAACTTCCAAACATCCTCAAGTCTGTGAGCCATTCTCACAAACAACATAAGTGACTCCGACATTTTCCACCAACGCAGCTGTAGCACTTTTAATGTTTACAATCCTGTATCACCCTGGGTCTGAGATGTTCTTCCAATTAAACCCCGGTTACACTTCTCTTTCCAAGTGCGAAAGAATCCAATTAAAGTTAATGAAAGTAATCAGTCTGCAAGTCTCGCGGTGTTCTGCCCCATTTGTGAATACAGGTAATAACACCACTGACCTCATGGAGAGAGAGGAGGCACCATCGTTCTCTGCAAATGAGCCAGACCTGAGCCATCCAGGGAAACCTGGAATTTAGGAGGTCACCCTGTTTGGGTTCCCCCACAATGCTCAGGATCCCATTAAGCATTAACTGTGGGAGTCTATCCTCAAAGGAGCTTCGGACTCATTTGGCTGCCATATGGCTTGAGCTTAGCAGTGCGTCTTTTCCCATAAGCTGAAATCCTGGGTCACTCTACACTTATTCTCAGGAAGTCATTCATTGCACTATCCTGGATTTCCTAACTGGCTTCAATGAGGCAGCTCTTATCCCCCAAAGAGTAACACCATCAGAGCACCAAAAGGCCCTGAGGTGGAATGAGCTCAACTTCTCTGAGTTCACACGACCTCTCCAGCCCGTGGTTTTCACTCTCAAAGCACCAGGTGAACCTTGTGGGGCTCTGTTCAGAGGATCAACCTAGGAATCAACTTCAGGTGGGACTCTGCTCAGAGGATCAACTTCAGGAAGCATCAGTGAGGCCCACATCCCCATTACGTTGGTAGCTCCTGAGACACATCCCTCAGACGCACACAGAAGTCAAGGCAAGACTCACCATCATTTCTTCCCAAGAGGGCCCGTTTCCCCCTAGCCTCTCTTCCTGCCCTGTTGAGTTGAATAACCTCACACTCCTCCAAGTAGCATGGGTTCTTCACTGTTCCAAACCTATGCTGAAGGCTGACTCTTGACAGTCGTTTCTTGGCAGAATCGTGCCATTTTGACCTTAAGAAGATGGTCCCACGGTTTCTGTTTCCTTGTTACACTGCCTGTAGACTTGAGGATCTGACACCAGTGAATGAGCCCATCCCTGTTCTCCGGGAGCTTCCGCTCTGGCTGCGGAAACAGAGCTGACGCAGAGAACAGCTGAAACCGAACAAGGCAGTAAACAATTAAGTGCTACTCAATTACATAATTGATTAATTATAACTAATTGCTACTTAAATGAACTGCTCTAGTCTACATTGATCTCTTCGGCTCTGACCTCCTCGAGCAGCAGCCATGGTCTGAGCTGCTCACTGGGGCTTTCACACAATATCTGGAACCCTCTCCATCCTCTCATGGGTGAGTCTCCCCTCTCCTGACTGCGAGTGCACCCCAGGGCAGTGCGAGGCCTTTTCCAGCTAAAAACAGGACCTGGTTTCTTGCTCCTATAGCTCTCACAGCACAATCAGCCCATTCAAAGCATAAGACTCCTTGCATAACAAACACTGGCCTAGTAAAGTCAAAAACGGGGAGCAGTGTTCCTTTACATTATGTGCCCCAGCTTCTTGTGCCTATGAGTATAACCTAGGCTCTCACAATTATAATTGATTTTGCTTCAAGTTATTAATGTCAATTATAATCAAGTAGCTCCTGTAGCATGTCACTAGGTTATCTCAGGAAGCCTCTAGGAATGACCCCATGTGTGCTCTTCCATTCCTCAACCCTGTCCTGTTGAGCCACCAGGATGGAACTTCTACAGCCCATGTCACTCTGTGGCCTCCACTCTGACGGTTCCTGAAAGACCCTCCCTTCCCTCGTGCTTTGACAGACGATGGAAGGAAGAGCAAGCCAGGGAGTCGTTCAACTCCCTAAAGTCTGCCTGAATTTCTGTGGGGTTCGAGTCCTCCACTGGGTGCTGAGCAAGTTGAGAAGTCTTTACTCATCACCGGGTCCCAGATGCTGGAAGAGACCACTGCATTCACTTGCTGTGGCTGCCATAACAAAATCCCATTCCCTGGGTGGCTTAAACGACAGAAATTTATTTTCTCCCAATTCCGGCGGGGTGGGAGGGGGAGAAGTTCAAGGTCAAGATGTCAATGGGTCTGATTTCATTCTGAAGCACCTTCTAGGCTTGTACACAGCCACTTCCCTGCTGTGCCTCCCATGAACTTTTCTCTGTGTATGTCTCTGTCCTTATCTCTTCTTATAAAGATGCCTGTCACATTGGATTAGGGCCTACCTATGTGATGTCATTTTACATTAATTACCCCTTTAAAAGCCTTATTTCCACATACAGTCACATTCTGACGTACTGGGGATTAGTCGGGACTTTAACATATGAGTTTTAGGAGGAGCACTCCAGTGCACTTCCACCGCTAGTAGTCTATGTGCTTAATAAATGTGTGGGCGTGGTGGGATGGGCAGACAGCCAGATGGTTGGACCGAAAAATAGAACAGCTGCGAAACAGGTGTTTGCTGGAGACAGAGCAGAAGGTTGGGATGAGAGGCTTGGGAGAGGCTCACCGTCTGGGCCTTTCACACTCAGCCACACCCTCTCCTTTCTCCCTGAAAGGGGCCTGCTTTTTAGGATGACAATTCCCCCTTTTGTTCCCTTCACAGCCCAAGGACAGAAACACAGTGCTGGTAAGCCTGGAGAGCAATGATAAGGAGTGTGCCACCTTAGATGTGTAGTCCCTGCACAAGCTGCCCTCTGGGGACGGCCCTGCTCTCTTTGGAGGAGCGAATAGAAAACAGCAAGCACTGAATGCCGCACAGGCCAGTTTCCCACGTGACTCCAGGAAATTCTCTCTAAGGCAACACTGAGAAGCAGACTTTGTGAATAACCAACATCTGCAAGGGAGTCAAAGCCCCCCCCCGCACTGGAGCCTTTCTCCCCCCGTGCCTCAGACTCACTGCTGTCGTAGAATGGGCACGCGCTCCCAGTGGCAGGAGAGGCCCATAATTATGGTGGGGCTGAGAGAGCACTCAGGGTCAGCAAAACAGAGGGGAGGAAATTGCTGCACAGATTGGCTCAAATATCAGGCTTAGCGAAGAAGAAAACACAATTTGTTCATTTGGAAAATGACTCTAGTGACGTGCATGCCCCAGGCATTGTCGGCATACCAGGGAAACTGTGACAGCCCACGGAGGTAGGGGGTTCTCTGGGGAAGCAAAGGCCACATGCTGCTTTAAGACAGGAGAACAGTTTGGTGGGCCAATAGCAGAAATGACCCTCTGCTGCGTTCAGGAGTTCAAGCATTAAAGCCATCAGTCAGCTGGGCTTGCCAGCATCTTTGAGGGTACCAGACTCTGGCATGAGCTCCCAGAACCGGGGATGCTGCAGGGCACAGCACAACACTTTCAGGGCACGGGGCCCTTGGAAGGAGAGCAGATAGTACATGGTGTGTGCATAATGGCCACCTCTGCATCTGTCAACCCCAGGTCCCATCTTGCAAGCTCCTTTCCCTCCATTACCCACTCTGTTGCAGTGACCCAGGACACAGGACAGGGGCAGGGTTGGCTGTGGGTAGACAGAGGCCTGAATGCTGTGGGCCAGTGTCACACTAGGTGGCTTCTGGGCCAGGTGATCACCCACCTGCTTTGCCCAGGATGACCCAGGTTCACACCTATGGTTCCAGCATGATCATTAACATCCAGAGTATCCCCATTAGAATACTAAATTAAACATATGTCCTAATTCTCTGGACTATTACAGGACATGATCCCCACCCTTCCATGCCTTTTAACCATGACATTTATGATGGGTCCAAGCTCTGCCTGGAAAAGAGATAGTGGGCCAGGGGTCTCTACACAGGGCAGGTGGGTTCTCTCTTTCGGAATTATGAACACAGAGCTGTCTAGGGGATCAATGTGTGTGTGGAGCCATCACTCAGCCCAGGTGGCTCCTCTGACCAAGCCCACACTGAGCACACTGTGCCGATGTCTAAGTGGTCTGTGAACCCACTGACCACTGCAGCCGCACCCTGAGGCAGGGCCTGGCTGAATTCCTGCAGACGAGCTGCCCCAAACTTCTCCTTCCAGTATCTTTACATAAAGGTCCCACATCCTCAAATGTCCTGCAGACAGGACTCTACCTTCACATCCTACCTGGGCTGAGGGTAGATCCATCCTCAGACAGAGACAAATAACTATGTCCCAACTATAGCCTGGGGTTTTGTCATCATCAGGGGCTGGCAAAAAGCAGGAAACAGGCGACAGTTCTGTGAATGAGTGACAGAGGTTGGAACTTGAAGAGTAGGAAAGTTTTAGGTCTTTGAGGGGGTACAGCAGGAAGAAAGACGTGAGGGCATTGTGGCCCCAGTGTGGGAAAGTCTCCTGGACAGGCACTGTGGGCCAGGCCCTGAACCCATTCTGAGGGGCCCAGGATGCCTGGCCCTTGCTCTCACCCCGCCTCGGATCCTGCTAGCCACACCATTTCATCTAATGACACTGCCTGGGATTTAATTGACTCTTAAACATAATGCTGCTATTGTGGACAAAGTTTACTTTTAGCTAATTAAGTCACTGAAAGTTGAAATAAAGAGCAAGGATTGAAATGCTGACAATCATTCGGTGAAATTGAATGACTGCATAATCTGCACAAATCGTGGGACGCTCCGTCCTGGACTTCCCCCGGGGTTTCTGGCCAGGCTGTTGGTGAGCATGAGTGGGTTTGGCAGATCCAGGGAGGCACAGGCATTCTGCCTTCATTCACATGATCTCATGGTTTCCACAGCTTTCTGTTTGCACAGGAACTGTCTCTGTGTTTAACGGCCTTTAAAATTCCAATTTTTATTCTGATTCTTCCAGTTTTGTTTGTGAAAGCTTGCTTAGCAGCTCTAAGCATGAAGTTACGTAAGGATGGGGGGGTGTTTCCTTAGCGCACCTGAAGAAAGCACTAGAAAGTAGGTAATACCTACCACTTTAGAAATAGAAAGCAAATATGGAGGATTTTTTTTTAATCCCAGCAGTTATTTAAAAGATAAACAGTAAATACAAGTGGAATTATACCAACTAACCATACTACCAGCAGTCAATTGCTGTAGAATAAACATCCTTATTTCCAGGGCGTTCTAATATATTCAAAGACATGGAGAATGGCACCAAAAGAATTTATCACTGACATTTGCTAAATTAGATATTCCCGAGGTTTGCCTATATGGATGACAACATTTTTAGCACTTCAAGGTCCTTGGAAGAAAAACTCTGTATAAAAATTCAGGACGGTATTGTTATCATCAACACGTTAAAATTGACTGTGATTGTTACAGCACTTTTAAAATCAAAGAGACCTAAAAAAGAAGGGGAAAATTATATGTGTACTCTATATCTGGATTTTCATACATGAGATTTAAAACATAATGTTGTGATGTTTGTTTCAAATTCCTGTTTACCAAAGGTGTTTCTTCTGAGCCAGTCAATGCAAAGCTTAGCAGGACCCATCAATCAAATAATATGCATTAACAACCCTCCAATTAGCCAGGGTACCATGTTTGACAGTTCAGTTCTCAACGTGTTCAACCGTTCTTTCCATTTTGGCTGCTGTCCTAATTAATGACTAATCTACAAAAAGGAGATGAAAATACATATCTTACACATGTGACACACACATAGTTATAAGAACAGAACCGGATTACACACACAGTGGTACCTGGTATGGGAGGTGCTTGGCAAACATTCGGATTTTTTGTTTCTCTTTTTCCCTAATACTCTGTAAACTCTTATTATCTTTTCTCTTGTCTTTCCAAGGCTATTTAGAAATAAACAATAATAGGCTGGGCTCAGTGGCTCACGCCTGTAATTCCAACACTTTGGGAGGCCAAAGAGGGTGGATCACGAGGTCAAGAGATGGAGACCATCCTTGCCAACATGGTGAAACCCCATCTCTACTAAAAATACAAAAATTAGCTGGGCATGGTGGCGCGTGCCTGTAGTTCCAGCTACTTGGAAGGCTAAGTCAGTAGAGTCACTTGAACCCGGGAGGCGGAGGTTGCAGGGAACCAAGATTGCGCCACTGCACTCCAGCCTGGGTGACAGAATGAGACTCCATCTCAAAAAAAAAAAAAAGAAAGAAAAGAAAAGAAAAGAAAAAAAGAAAGAAAGAAATGATGACAAAATTTAAAAATCCTTTTGTATAGTAAAATCTTCTAATATGGATATTTTCCAAAAACAAGTCAAAGGAATCAGAGGTCTCTGCAGCCATTTGAGGCTCTTTGACTGGGATCTCCATTCCTCAGTGGATCAAGACCAAAATTCCACTATCAACACCGTCCACCTCTATCCCAGAGGGACAACTGGAGATTAAAGTCTAGAAATGGACTGAATTACAAACATTTTAAACTACATCACCAGAAATGTATTTGACTCTTGCATCACTTTTGTTTCTCTCCCTACATTGGATTTTCAATATCCCACGTTTAGACTATTTTCAAAATACACAATGCTCCCAATCTTCTCCCAGCAGCAGATTTGGTCTTCCAGAACACTGGTTTCCCAGTCTTTCTCTCCCCTCCCTTCTCCAATGACACCTCAGCAGGATTTATGGCTCTACTAAGTCTTTACTAAAACTACGTAAAATGTTCTAAAGTCAGCTGTAACCTCCAGAATTCAAAAACAATACATTCCTTCAGACAAGGGCTGTGACTTGGCATTTGTTTAAAATCCTCTATATGTGCTGTCATAGCTAGTTCTCAATGATCTTTGAATGAAACTTAATCTTTTTTAATGCAAAGCTAGCAACAGATATTAATGATGCTGTGGACTCTGGACATTATGTGGGTGTCTCAGGGTGAGCCTGCTCTCTGAAAGACGGACCTTATGGAGACCCTCTCAGCTCTAGACACAGTTGGCCCTTCCTGGATGCCATATGCAAACATGAGCAGGGTCAGGGGATGTGTGGTTTCATCAGCCAATTACCCAGCCTTGCAATGGTTGACAATGAAATTGTTACCTAAGAGGGGCAAACTGAAATTTGTAAACCTGCTATGAAGCATAAATAAAAGCTTCAACCTTGTTTCTTTGTGATAAATTTTTCCCAATGTTTATTGTGTTTATACTTACCATACCTATTTGTATGTACATATGTGCATACCAACTCATTTATCTTTGTTTCTTTGTGATAAATTTTTCCCAATGTTTATTGTGTTTATACTTACCATTCCTATTTGTATGTACATATGTGCATACCAACTCATTTATCTAACACTTTATGGACAAATAAAACCAGATTACGTGTAATTTTTAACTATTTTATTACACATAATATCAGATATAAGGCACAGCTGTGACCTTATAATGACATGCAATGAAACATATCAGAATGCAGCTACAATTGGCAAAGCCCATTTCAGTTACCATAGCAAGGCACAAGGGGCTTTGAATCATGAGTGAATGTTCTGGTCTGTGGGCAATTCCTAACCACAGTTTACATTTAAGCAACCCCATAACTTTGGCTTTCTTTAGCAGAGAACCCACAGTGCATAAAAATAAAGAAACTCATCCTGGTTTTTCTCCTCCAGGGTATCTCTTTATGTGAGGAGACATTATATGTTCAGACCCATGAAAAGTACTTGAATTAGATTCCTGTGATCGTTTTTATGGGTTGAGGCCATACACGCCTTCTAAGAGGCCAGACTTTCTCTCAGTAGAAACGTGGGCCCTGGCTGGGATCACGGCAGCGTGTTCTCGTCTTTTGGCTCTTCCATCTTTCATGTTGTGGTGTCATCCCACCTGAATGGAATATAAAATTCTCTGTATGCTGTGAATACCTGCTCCAGAGTCTACTTTGGAAGCTTTCATTTACAAACCAAACCTTTCAACAGAAAAGAGAACCCACAAATATCTGACACCCCACCACCCAACACTTCCCCTGAGTTCCCAATTCTAAGTTGTGCCTGTTTTAGTACTAAAGCAGCATGTGACTTGCTGTGGTGGAAAATTAGAATAGGAGAAATAAATATCCCCATTAAGGTTTTGTGAGTCTTAACTATTACAATCTGTAATATGATGATCGTTTTTGGCAATCACTCCAGTCAACTCCTATCATTTCATAAATGAGGACACTAAGATGTAAGAGTTTATGCCAGTCACAGTCGCTCATTCCTGTAATCCCAGGAATTTGGGAGGCCAATGCAGGAGCATTGCTTGAGCCCAGGATTCAAGACCAACCTGGGCAACATGGCAAAATCCCATCTCTACAAAAAAAAAAAAAAATACAAAAATTATCTGGACATGGTGGTGCATGCCTATAGTCCCAGCTACTTGGGAGGCTGAGGTAGGAGGATTGTTTGAGCCCAGGAGATTGAGGCTGCAGTGAGCCAAGATCACACCACTGCACTCCAGCCTGGGTGACAGAGCCAGATCCTGTGTCAAAAACAGGTAACTTCTTTTACCAAAAAATGTTTTGATGTCATCTCACCTGCGTAGAATTTTTACTTCTTTTACCAAAAAAGAAAAGAGGTTTAAAGGCCAGCTGAGGGTCCCACTTGGTGAGTACCAAGCAGGAGCCAGCTGTCTGCTCTAGTACCTCCCACATGACACTCAAGATGATATCTTCTACCCCTGCTGCACCCCCAATGCAATCACCCATGTAATCCATATGTGCTCAAACCTCTAAGGTGCCAAAGTGATTTTTTCAACGTGAGTATGTTCTCTGCTTTGCTCCATTAACTTCCCACCTCCCTTGATAAGCAGACTCATGTTAGAATTCTATTGTGTTAAGAGTTTTATAAACTAATGCCTTTGTTAGGTCCTTCAAAATAGGTGCTGGCAAAATAAACATAACCCTCTACATTGTACAGCCCTCTGCATTTTACAAAACATGTTCGTGGACATTATCTCACTTGATCAAGTAAGTCAATAAAAGGTTTATTTGCTTAGAGAGAGAGGAATGGAAAAGGCAGAGAAACCTAAACAACAGAAGTGTCCATCAGAAAAAAGAAAGAGATTTAAAATATAGGTGGGGGCTCAATGAAAATATGGCTTTTCCTACTCAAGCTGGGAGCTGAAAAGCCTCCAGTCACTTCCCCATCATGATTTCCTTTTCCGGGAGCTCAAGCCTGAGAATCGGCCTGAAACAGAAATCACTGACCTCTCCTCCAGGCACTGACCTCAGAACCTGTAGGGTTCCCATGGCTGGAGTTAGCAAACCATGCTGCCAAGAAGCCTGCAACGCTTCCAGGGAGGGCTGGGCAGGGCAGGGGTGCTGTTTGTGCAAAAAGTAAAGACTTCTGGTGACAGAGGCTGGAATCCCAGGAGAGGTCTCCACTGGCCAGGGGCCAGATTCAGCCTCCTGTGACCCAAAGGAACTCATTGCTTTCTCAGGGCTAGTTGGAGCTCATGGATCTGAAGGTCAAGGTATCTTTTGTTCATTTATGATGAAAACATATTTATAATGTCAAGGAAGAATTATGACACCCAAAATCTCACTATCTAATCATGTGAAATTTACAATTCATCATCTCTGGCCCTCTTTATCTGCACACCCACATTTTTACAGCTATAAGAAGGCTCTATGTAAATTGTACATCCTTTTTGCTATGGTACTATGTTTGGTTTGTTTTTCAAGTTTTTACTGTTCTGTCATAATGGTCTTCACGTTTATAATCTTCTTAGTCTAAGGTGGAAAGTTCAGATTATCACTAAACTTGTAAATAAAAGGAACTTCTAGGTATAATACTAATGAGTCATTTTACCAAGGAAGGGCTAATTCTGCCACAGAAGAAAGCCATGATCACATTTGTTAAATGGAGCCTGAGATAGGGTGTAGCCTTAGGAAGCTCAGAGATCCGGAATGCAGATCAGTGCCTGTGAAAGAGAGGCATGGCATATGGGGACATGGACATCTGGCCACCAGGGAGGGACCTTCCTCTATGAGCTGGGAACAGTTCAACAGACTCCTCCAGGACCCAGATAAAGTATCCACCTTGGCTCTCATGCACTGCAGTTACCACCTGAGAGTTTGCCACTGCAAATATGTGATGTGGCCTATACTCACACAGAAGAATCACATGGGTAAAGTCAGTGTCTCTACCCCTGAGGACCTGGCCACCTCTGCACATAAAGACATCACTGAGTTTCGGGGCACACAGAGTAGAACAACAGTGACCACATCAAGCTGTGTGATGTCAAGGGCAAGATGGCCTTCCCTCTAGGGCTTGGCCTCCTCTCCCCACAACATGTAGCACTCGGTGGAGTAACCTAACCAGAATATGGTTATGGTTCCCCAGGGCTGGGTGTCTCACTTGTTTATTGTTCTATGGTCTTCTAAATAAAATTGTCATAAATACCCTTGTGCCTTTGGCTTTTGTATCTGAGAGATTGTTAGGACAGTGGATGGTGATATCCCCACATCTCAGGGGCTTTCTGCTCACAAAACTGAAAAATTCCAGGATGGTGATTCACACTGTGTCAGAGGAATCTAGGAGTGAGTGCAGAGTGGTTTCATTTTCATGAAGGGCATAGGAATTCAAAGGGCAGTACCTTTGACACCATAGGCATAGCACCAGCTTCCCTGCATAGGGTATCACTGATCTGAACTCCTCCCTCCCCTGTCCTCATACAGGCCTGGGTCCAGCCCAGAGGAAAACATAAGCTGCTCTAGACCTGTATCCTGCAAATGTCCTTCTCATCATCAAATTCCCACCCCCTATTAAATTTAAATTTGAATTATGTATTTTTTGCTTTCCTTCCAGATAACATTGTCTTCCTCAATATGAAATTAGATTGAGGTAAGAGAAATGATTGCTGAGTTGTTTGAATTTTAATCGTTAGACTCAAAGAAGAGACAGTGACTCAACTAACTCTTCATTAAAAGTCCTATATTTCATCCAAGATAGAATGTACCAGAATAAAAGGCTTTGGAGAACTTCTTATGGTGCATATTCTTAAAACACTATAAAATCCAATGACATTTATTTTCTTAAGTATATTTCACCTTTTAATAAGATTAAAACTAATCTGGCTGATTGTCTCAGGAAAAAAGCCTTTCTCTTATATATCAGAGGCCAGCGGACCGTGACCAGCCTGCCAAAGGTGACCCGTTCAGGGATTCGGAGGGATGCCAGGGAGCTCATACTGCATTGACTGTCCTGACTTGACTGTCAGCATTACTAAGGGCTTTGGCTTGGACTCATAGCCCTGGCTCTTTCTTCTCCTGGCTAACTCACAGAAGAAGCTGTTGTCGCAGAGAACCAATTCTGTCTACAACTGCCTTGGCTGGAGCCTGAACCATGCCTGTCCTGGTCCAAGGGAGGGTTTGATCAGTGTATACTTATAAGGTAACCTATCCAAAATGGAATGTATTGTCTCCTCAGTCACCTACACACACATATCACACACATTCTCTCTCTCTCTCTCTCTCTCTCTCTCTCTCTCTCATTCACTTTCTTTCTCTCTCTCTCATACAACACATACAAACTCACTCCTTCTATATTCTCTAATTCAATGAAAAGGTCTTACTATCCTCTTAGTTACTCAAACCAAAACCTGGATAATTCTAGACTTTTTCCTCCTTTGTTCTCCAAAGACCATGACCTCAAAAAACTATGTATTCTAACCCATCCATGTCTTCTTCTCTACTTCGTGCCCAGAGTTCTCATTGTCTCTCATATCAACTATTGTAGTATCGGGAGATGCTATAACCAAAGCAAGGGGATTCCGAAATACCTTTAAATTCAATCTATCCAGTAATGAGTGAGTGCACTGTGCTGAGTCACAGGGAGCACTCCTGACACTGTCTCCTTAGATATGTGCTACCTGACCATGCAGAAATGGGAGAAAGAAGCAATGCAATGATAAAGTGACAACCAAATGTAATAACATCCCCCAAATGAGTTCTCTGGAAGGGAGAAGACTAATGGGGCAGAAATTATCAGGGAGGCTTCCTGGAGGAAGTGGGAACTTGAGCTAAGCTTCCAAGATCGTGTAAAACTTGAATCTGTCAAGTAAAAGGGACAGTGGAGAAAAGTCTTACGAGCCAGAAGAACTTTTGGCAATACAGAGACAGAGGAGAGTAGGCTCTGTGTTGGGGGTGGTAAAAAAAAAAATGGGGAAAAGCGGGAAGGAGGTGCTTCTGAACAGATCAAAGATCAGGGAGGCTGAAGTTCCTGGAGGAGGGGTGAATGAGTGTGGCGTCCTCCATGCTGAGTCTGGAAAAGGCACAATGGGTGAGTAGCCAGTAAATTTCACCCTGAAATTAAAACCGCTGCTTCTGGCTAAACCACCTCTTTGGACAAGGCCCCAGTGTCTTGCTTTGTCTGCTGCCAGCCTCTCCAGTCTGCCAGGATGAGTGTCAGGGTCATGCCGTTCTGTTCCCAATCTGTAGCCAATTTCTGCCGGGACTCAAAAAAGCATCCACTTAAGCTCTGAAGTCTGCAAGTTCCAAAGTCAATGTGTGCCACGCTGGATAGTACGTGGGGTTAACAGTGGGGAGTTCAGGAAGGAACTCCGGTAGAAAAACTCTTTATTCCCTTAGGAGAGGAAAGCATGCCTCCTTCTGCCCAGGGAAGCTGCACATCCCTCTGGCTTGGAAACAAGCTATCTAGGCCCATGACATTCAAGTCAGTATCCAAACACTGGCAGAGGGACATTGGGACAGCACTTCCTGTGGCCTGGAGATGATGAGCCAATGATAGAGGTTTTTCAAGAGCAGGTGTGCACTTCTGTCTTCTGGCCCACTGCACAAATAAACCCATGGGGCAGCACCACTGGCCTCCAGAGTCATGTGCACGCCTTTAAGCCAAAGAGGGAACAGTCAAGGCAGCTCCAGGGAAAGGAGGAACAGGCGAGCTCAGGCCAAGGAATTGGGGCTTGCAACTATTCCCCTAGTCTTTCACGGAACAGAGGAACCATGGCTAGCCCTTGGGATGCCTATATTCTAATCCCTGCTGTGACACTTGCTGGTTCTTATATTCAAGGAAGCAGCCTACACAGTGTAGGCTTCCATACACTTCCCTGTAAAATAGAGATAATAGACCTCTGGTTATACTGCCCTCCCCACAACCAACCCCACTGCTGAGGGTTTGCTGATGAATGAGCCATTAGCTAAGGAAGCAATTCTTTTACAGTGTTGAACGACATCTTGTTATTACCAGCTCAACATGGCCCCAGCCACAGAATGAGGCCTCAACATGGCCCCAGCCACAGAATGAGGAAAGTGATTATGTAGAATCTGGCATTACCCTCAAGAAGTTCACAATCAGACTCGAAAGAGAGAAACATCACCCACAGGCCCATCATTCAACCGTTAAAGTGATACTATCCAAGCTACTGTGTGCTGTGGGAGCTCAGAAAGACAGTGGTCAGTATAACCAGAGAAAATCACTCGAAAGAGTTTGAACATAAGCTGAACTATAAAGGATAGAGTAGATTTGGAAAGACGAAAAAGAAAATAAGAAACCTACAAACTTCAGACATGTAGGCCAAAAGCCCAGCTTCTATAACTTATTCATGGCTACCGTACATAGAAGCACCCAGGACTGAAATCCCTTTTGTACATAAATTTCTTCTCTTTCTGAGCAAAGACAAGAAACCTGAAAACTATAAGGCAGGAAAAAAGAAGAAGATTAAGAATAGTCATGATTTCATCACTCAGGATAACCAATGTTATTGTATTTTTTGCCTTGAAAATCGTCTTCAGATATTTTTCTATGACATCATTTTTAAATGCTTGCAAAAATTTTACACATAAATGTAAACTAGTTAACTCATTCGTCTATTGCTGGGATTTTACGAGGTCTCTAAATAATACAAACAATATTTCAAATTTCTGATGGGGAATGTGGAATCTAGAATATGAATGCTGAAGTTAAGTTTTGCCTCCACTATTTGTTAGATGAGTTGCATAAACGCTATAAACTCAATTTCCTACTTTAAAAAACAGAGGTGTGTCAGTGACAGTGGTGTATGCCTGTAACCCTAGCTATTCTAGAGGCTGAGGGGAGGGGATCACTTGAGTCCAGGAGTTCAAAGCTGTACTGTGCCATGATCTCACCTGTGAATACCCACTGCACTCCAGCCTGGGCAACACAGTGAGATCCCATCTCTAAAAAAGAAAATAGGGGTGAAAATAGCACCTAACACACAGTGTCGATTATTTTAGACATTTTATTTAGACACATCATGCAAAACACCTAACAAAGTTCCTAATACATGATAGGAATCTAAAAAAACAACTGTTATTATTATCATCATGATTATCTATATCTTATCTTTCAGTACATCTAAGATTATGTTATTTGGGTAATCTGTCCATACTAAAGTTTTTTTTTAATGTATTTCCTGAATCGCAGACCAAAAATATGTACTAGGATTGGAATGCTTCTAATCAAGACAGATTAACAGGAACTAGATTTACCCTACCACCAGAAACAAACAGTCTGTAAAAATATATAGAACTATAACTTTCAGATATTGCATATAAGAAACACAGGACAATGACCCTTGAGAGAAGTAAAATAAATGAGATGAGTCCTATGATTACCCCAGCTTACTGCAGGGAGTTATTGGCTGATAGCAAAAGAAAAGAGAACCCAGACAGAGCTCAGCATGCTACCTGAGCTGAAGAAACAAGGCTGATAAACAGACTTTGTCCAAAAAGACCAAAGAAACCAAAACTTATAAGACAGAGTACCAGAGAGGAAAGAATTACACAGAAAAAAAGGTCTGGAGTTCTGTAGAGCGCCTCCCGAAAGTCTTCAGCCAAGTATAGATCCAACATGTATGTGAGAAGACTACCCAAGGCCAGGAAGGGAACTGTCCAAAAGGAGCAGAGAGAAAATCCCAAAAGCTCACACAAACGTAGAAAGACTGTGTTTTTACCAGCCCTAGAGGAAAGCTTTGTAATTAGTGGTGCATTGGGTAGAGAATCAGAATGATATCTGCCTTATTTGTGAATCAAAATTAGCTCTAGATGAAAGCCTATACTGGTCCCAACTGAAAAAGCTTTTTAAAAAGCCTAAATGATCAAACTATTTCCAAGTAACTTTACTGTGTCCCCGAACTTAAAATTTTGTATAGGAATATAAACATGGACAGCACCCAATAAGATAAAATAAACAATGTTGACAACAAATCAAAAACTATAAGACACGGGGAGAATACAACCCACAATGAATGGTACACATGAACTAAGAAGACATACCCAGAAATGACACAAATGATAGAACTAGCAAGCAAGGGTGTTAAAACAATTACTTTAACCATATCCCATATGCTCGAGAAGGCATAGGAAAGATTATGCATAAGCAGAGCCATGGGAGATATTGAAAAGACTGAAAGTGAACTACAGATGAAAAATACAATTTATGAAATGAAAAAAATACTAGATAGCATTAACAGGAGATTAGAAATTGCAGAAGAAATGATTATGGAACTTGAAAATAAGCAATAGAAACCAACCAAAATGAAACAAAGAGGGAAAAATACTGAAAAAAAAATGAAGAGAACTCATTTTGATAAAACTTCAAGTAGCCCAATATATGTTGAATCACAAAATGAAAAGAGATAGGTCAGTGGAGTCAGAAAAAAAAATTTTAAATAATATCTCCAAATTTTCCAAATTGACAACACTATAAACCTATAGATGCAGGAAGATTAACAAAGACCAAATACAAAAAGAGTAAAGAAAACTAGACCAAAACCATCTTAATAAAGTTATTTAAAACCAGTGAGAAATGAAAACTTTGAAAGCATTCAGAGAATACCCATTACATACAGAGGAACGAGGATAGGGATGACGGCAGATTTCTCATTAAGAAAAAGGCAAGCCAGAAGACGGTGTTAAAGCATCTTTAAGTAATGAAAGTAAGTCAACCTAGAATTCTATAAACAGTGAAAACATCTTTCAAAAATGAAAACAAAGTACATTTTCTAAGACAAACAAAAGCTGAAAGAATTTATCACCAACAAAACTTTAGCACAAGAAATGTTGAAAGTCCTCTAACCAGAAGAAAAATTATACTAGGTGTAAAAATCTATGCAAAGGAATGAAGATCAAAATGGTAAACATAGAAGTAAACTTTAGAAAAACTCTTTATAACTCATTAAAAGATAACTGACTATTCAGGCAATAACAGTAACACTCTATTGTGAGACTTGTAACATATTTAGAGGTAAAATATAAAACAATAGTAGCATAAAGACTAGGAAGGAGAGATGTAAGTGGTTGGTGAAAAATTAAAGATGGAGCAGCAAACCACAGCACATGGGCCAAATATGACCGGACAACTGTTTTTTCTGACAATATTTTGTTAAAAGCTAAACACATTTATTTATTTACATCTACATATTTATTTATGTCTGCTTATTGTCTATGGCTGCTTCCACACTACAATGGCAGAGTTTATTGTTATAATAAAGAACATACAGCCTACAAAGCCTGAAATATTTACTATCTGGCTCTTTACAAATAATGATTCTCTATCACTTCTATAAACTCTAAAGCAGCTACTCAAAACCAAGGAGTTATGGCTAATATGTCAACAACAGAGATAAAATGGAATCATATTTTAAAAATTAATCCAAAATATAGAAGACAAAAAGATAGCAGAAAAAAAAAGAAACCCCAAAGAAAGAATGGATGGGATAAAGAAAAAATAAATAGCATGATTGTAGAATTAAAGATAACCACAGCAATCACATTAAATATGGATGATCTAAACATTCCAAGAAAAGGCAGAGATTGTAAGACTGGAAGAAAAGTAACACACACTTGTACGCAGCACTCAAGAAGTTTACTTTAAATACAAATACACAATAGATTTTAACTATTAATAAAAGCATAGAAACTGATATACCACACTAACCCTGATGAAAACAAAGATGGTGTGGCTATATTAATAGCAAACAAAGATTTCAGAGACAATAATATTACTAGGGATAAAGAGAGATACTTACTACTTTAAAAGACTTAATTCAGAAAAGGAACATAATAACCCTAAATTTAGGCACTTAATAATGAAGCTTCAAAATGTATGAAGAAAAATTTGATAAACGTTAATTAGAAATAGACAAATCCGACATTATGTTGATGATTTAAATACTCCCCTCTCAATAATTGATTAAACAAGTATGCATAATATAAAGAAAAATATAGAAGACTTTAACAATACTAACACTCAATTTAAACTAATTGACATTTATATGGCACTCCAGGCAAATACAAAATGCATTTTCTTTTCAAGAACACATAAATGCATTTATAAGAGATCATATTTTGGACCATAAAACAAGCCTCAATAAATTTTAAACAATTAAAGTCACATAAAGTATGTTCTCTAACCACAATATAATAAAGTTGAAAATAAATAACAGAAATATATCTGGAATTTTTTCAAAAAGCAAATGGGTGAAAGAATAGCTTTTTTAAAGGAAATTAGAAAGTATCCAGAAAAATAACAAAATGAAAATGTAACACAAATGTATAGCTCTAAACGTCTATATTAGAACTGAAGAAAGTTCTTGAATCAATAAGCTCCGTAAGAAACTAGAAAAAGAAGAACAAATTAAACATCACACTAAGCAGAAAGAAAAAAATAAACAAAAGTGAAAGTATAAATCAATGAAATAGAAAATCAACAGAGAAAATTGATGAAATCAAAATGTAGTTCTTAGAGGAGATCAGTAAAATTTATAAATCCCTAGCAAATCCTGATCAGGAAAAAAAGGGAGAAGAATTGCCAATATTAGAAATGATAGGGGTGATATCATTACAGGTTCAATGGCTATTAAAAGGATAAGAACAGAATATTATGAATAACTTTATCATTAAAATGTTGACAACATAGATGAAATAGCAAATTTCTTAAAAGACGCAAACCACCAAAACTCATGCAAGACTAAATAGATATCCTGAATAACCCTGTATCTATTAAAGAAATTAAATTTATGGTTAATAATCTTTTGCCCCTTTCACAAAATTGTACAGAGCTAGATGGATGCAAAGGTGAATTGTGTCAAATATTTAACTTTGAAATAATACCAATCTATACAAAGTCTTTCAGAAAATTAAAGAGCAGAAGATATGTCTCATATTTTTCAGAGGCCAGAATTACTTTGTTACCAAAACCAAGTGAAGACATTAGAAAAGAGGAAGCTATAGACATTCCTTATGACATTAATAAAATGTATTTTTTTAGAAAATTAAATTCAATAATACATTTAAAAGATAGTAAGTACATCAAGACCAAGTGAACTTTATCCCAAGATTGTGAAGTTAGTTTAACATTGGAAATTATAATTTACCATACTAACTAAACAAAAATAAGATGACATCTCAATAAATGCAGAGAAAGTATTTTACAAAATCCAACATCAATTATTACGTGTAAAAGCAAACAAACATCCAAAAACTTATGCAAAAAAGGAATAGAAGGGAACTTCCTCAAAATCTAAAGCTAACAACATACTTAATGGTGAAAGACAGAGTGTTCTTACCCTAAGCTAAGGAACAAAAAAACAGATGTCTGCTTTCAGCACTTCTATTCAAAATCACACTGGAGATTTGAGTGAAGTCAGGCAAGAAAAAGGAAATCCAGGCTTAAAAAACTGAAGTATAACTTTTTGTGTTAACAAATGACATCCATGTAGGAAACCCTATGGATTACACAAAAGAGCAACTGGAACCAGTAAATGAGTTTAGCGATGTTTCAGGATACAAGATCAATAAATAAAAGTGAATTTTATTTCTCCATAATAGCAGCAATAAGAAAGAGGAATTTCTTAAAAATAATATTTATCATAGCATTAAAAAATATTAAATACTTAAAGATAAATTTGACAAAAAGTTTGCAAGACTTGAATGCCAAAAACTACAAAATATTACTGACAGACATTTAAAAAGCATAAACAAATGGAGACATAAACCATGTTCATGAATCGGTAGACACAATGCTGTTAAGAAGTCAATTTTCAGCCAGGCAATGGCTCACACCTGTAATCCCAGCACTTTGGAAGGCCGAGGCAGGTGGATCACGAGGTCAGGAGTTTCAGAACATCCTGGCCAACATGATAAAACCCCATCTCTACTAAAAATACAAAAATTATCTGGGTATGGTGGTGCACACCTGTGGTCCCAGCTACTCGGGAGGCTGAGGCAGGAGAATCACTTGAACCCAGGAGGTGAAGGTTGCAGTGAGCCAAGATCTCTCCACTGCCCTCCAGCCTAGTGACACAGTGAGACTCCATACCAAAAAGAAAGTTGATTCTCCTTAAACTGATCTATGTGTTCAACCCAATCCCATCAAAACCCTACAGGCTTTTTTTCCTAGACATTGACTAGCTGATTCTAAATTTTATAAGGAAAACCAAAATATCTGGAATAGCCAAAACAACTTTAAAAAGAGGACAAAATCTAATTTCAGTATTGATTATAAAGCTAAAGGAATCAAGATAGTAGTTTGGACATACTAGACAGAGAGCACAGGGATAGATGTGCACATATATTGCCAGCTGTTTTTCTACAAACATTCTAATGCAATTCAACAGGAAAATAGACAGTTTTCAACAAATGATGTAGAACAATTTGATATACATATGCAAAAAAAAGTACTTCAATTCTTACTTCATTGGATATACAAAAATTAATCCAAGCCAGGCACGGTGGCTCACGCCTTTAATCCTAGCACTTTGGGAGGCTGAGGCAGGCAGATCACTTGAGGTCAGGAGTTCAAGACTAGCCGGACCAATGGTGAAACGCCATCTCTACTAAAAATACAAAAATTAGCCAGGCATGGTGGCGCATGCCTGTAATCCCAGCTACTTGGGAGTCCGAGGCATGAGAATCGCTTGAACCAGGGAGGCAGAGGTTGCAGTGAGCCAAGATGGCACCACTGTACTGCAACCTGGGCAACAGAGTGAGGCTCCATCTCAAAAAAACAAAAACAAAAACAAAAATTAATCCAAACAGATCATAGATATAAATGTAAGAACTAAAACTATAAAACTTTTAGGAGAAATATTAGTGCCCACAGGTTGTGAAAAGTTTTCTTAAAGACATCCAGAAATGTATAAATTGTAAATGTAAAACTCAGTAAATTAGATTTCATCACAAATACAAACTTATTCTTCCAAGACATAATTACAAAAATGTAACTTGATTTTTGTCATGATTTAATGCATGCACACGTTATGGCAAATTTTATCTCATTTTACACTTTAAAGAGTGTGCACCTTATATACATTGTGCACAGTGTACTGCGTGCCAGTTCTTCTGTTCATTATACCTTATACAATAAGGTTGTGATAAATGTATATCTTTTTAAATATGTACCAAAATATACTACCACTGGTTGTGTAGACATGCCTTTTGTCTTCTGTCTCACTAACACTTTCTTTATATTGAGGATTTTCCCCAAACTGATAAGCAAATATAAAGCCATCTCATTGTCATTTTAAATTTTTGCTGTGGTTAAAAATGAAGTTTAAAATATTCCTTTATTTTGGTGTATTTGCATTTCCTTTTTATGAATTATATGTACGCTTTGCTCACTTTTATTGGTATGTTTACCTTTCTTCTTATTTATTTCTTTCCATGATAATGCCAGTACATTTTTCCAGAGTTTTCCTATGCAAATATACATACTTTTCTTAAACAAAAATAGGATCACGCTTTATATTGTATTTTTCAACCCACTTTTTACACTAACACAATGTGACTATCTTTCCACCTAGATAAATGTACAGCTACATCATAGTTTTAACAGCTACAGCAGTAATTCTTAATGCTGCTTCTTAACTTAAACCATATTTCAGTTTCAGAAAATGGAATGAAGCTCTCCCTCATTTCCAAGGGAGTTAAGAGTAATTTTACAAATCACTTTTTTATTTGCTACAGCATCATAGAAATTATAGCAGATTCTTCTACGAGTGACAACCAATCATCCTCCTCAGCCTGAAAAAGAACTTTATAAAACTGACTTTTACTAACTTCTTTTATAGCTGCCCTAGAATGGTGCCAATAACATTTTCAGCTAGCCACACTTCCCTCAACAAACTGGGAAGATACCAGTTTGTTCCCATAAGCCTCCATCCATTAACACCCAAGATGAGGCGCACTCTGGCAACTAGTAGGCTAGCGTAGAGATGTCTCTTTGTCAAGATCTGAAGAGGAGTAAATCAGCAACCCCTCCTTAATGTTCAAAAGGAAATACATTGATCAAAATTAAAAGCTGTTCCTCTCAAAGGTCAGACAAAAAAATGGGTAATGTCCTGTGAGAAATAAAATTATTATTCAGTGCAATACCATGCTATGACATTGGGGCTGAGAACTTCAAAGTGGCACAGCTTTGCAATGAAAAGTTACAGTTTACCTAGAAATAGTAATCTATCTTCTTTGCCAGTTACCTTTGAGTGACACTTAATATCCAGGCTCTGTCACCCAATGGTCTGAAAGACCTTCTCAAATTGGGATCAGTAGAACCTTACTTAAAATCATCATTCCATTCCCTTTTGGACTGTGTTTCAAACAACCCAACCATACAAATGAGGAAATATTCAGGCTGAAGGTTAGAATGACTGACTGACTGCACTGGCTTGGATATTTATGTTTGAAACCACCGATCAGAAACAAAGCTTTGTTTTTGAAATGAAAAAAATCAGGAATTGGGTTGAAGTAATAAGTCTGTAGCAGCCTGAGCATTTCAAGTGGCTTTTTTCCCCAATGATAGGAAAGCCATTGAGCATTCAGCAAACACTGAGGCCTCCTCTGTGCCCTACATAATTCTGGGTATTGATAAAAATATGAACTTAAGCACACATGTTAACCCATCATCAGCTGAGTGGAGGAAGAGGCATGTGTGCGAACACCTCACTCCCTGGCAAGGCTAATGGGGTTGAGCGTCTGAGAAAGCCAATGTCCACTGTAAGCATAAGACCACAGCAGTGGCTTAGACTGACAGGAGATGGGAGGGGCTCTATGGGGAGATGGCATTTCAACATGAGAAGAGGGGGAAATGTGACTACCCAAGCCCACCATCTTTCTACCTCCTGATGCATAACACCAATGCTGGAAATAACTATTGTGAGGGATATTTTTAAATCCCAGTGATTCTTAAAACAAATAGAAGAGAGAAAAGTGCATTTCAAGTGGCTAGGCTAACGATCACTTTTTGCATAAAAGTGATAAAAGCAATTACACCTTAACAGAAAAGCTCTCAGTTTGTCTAGGGATGTTTCCTCCCCGATTTAACACTTTATCAAGCTTCACACAAATATTAGATGTTTCCAGTAACTAGAGACTTACAGCTCATTTGAGAGTGAGAGGACTCTTCCACACGCCATGAGCTACCTGAGAGGAAAAAGCCTGATGCATGAGGCGCTGGGTGTCCTTTACAGCAGGTGCCAAGGTGAGGGGGCAGGTAGGAAGCAGAGCAGCACTCCTGGAGGCCCCTTCTTGGATGAGAAGGACAGGTGCTTTGCAGGAACCAGAACCATAGGGGTTGAGGCTGAGAGCTAAGACAAGCAGGTTAAGATGAACTTAGGCAGACCAGTAAGTGTGACCATCCAACCTGTGGGTGCACCAGTGGGCCCAGGAAGGCCTCTCCACTTCTGATACCTTCAGCTGAAGGCTGCAACCCAGGGAAGTATCTGGGCTTAATGAAATAGAGCCTCAATATGGGAGAGGAGGCTTAGTGACCAATATCGAATCTTTTTCTGAGGTCTTTGTTTGGAATGAAGATGGACAGAATGTATAGGAAAGGGGTGTTGAAAGGAAGGACAGAGGACAACAGAAAACCTGGCCCACTCACAGTGAAATTTTTGCTGCTGCTGCCAGAAAGCTCAGCTGAAGAGCTTGTGCTGGTTCCTTGGGGTAAGAGTCAGGGTCCTTCTGCAGACGTGATGATGCCCTGGAATAATCATCATCCTGGGTTATGTAAAAGGTCTGCTGTCAGAGGCCCTGAGTCTTGAAATATCAGAAAAGAGAGGGCTGACCACCTGTGTACTTGGGACAACTATATTAAGATAATTGGAAGATGACAGATATCATCCCAATAGAATTAACAGAGCAAAGACTAACTGGTATCCCTCAAATAGAGAAACAAAAAGTAGCATCGAAAATTAAAGATATAATACGGGAAACAACTTTCCATAAATGAAGGCAGAATCAAATCTACCCATGGAAACAATCTTCCAAGCAGGCCATATTACAGGAAATTTGATACAAAATAGGCACAAACAAGATTAATCTTAATAAATTACAGATCACCCAAAAACTTGAGAGAATTCCTTAGGCATTAGAAAAGAAGAACCACAAAAACATTTATGTAAAAGGCAGATAAATAAAGCCAGACTCATGTTTCTTTATAGCAACATTAAAATCTAGAAATGAAATGGTACAGCATCTGTGAGTTTGAGAAAGGGAAAAAAAAGTGTAATGCAAAAACTGCAGGCCCAACCAGGTGTGGTTCAAGTATAAGGGTGTCAGACCTGCACTCACAGACTTGTAAGAACACAGGAAATAAATTGCCCATTAGTCCCTTATGAAGAAAGTTTTGATGACAGAGTTGAGCCATTCAAGAATGAATACAGTTATGGTATAGGACCTCTAGAGGGCACTGACCTGGTGTTAGATGGTAATTGGGATGGTTGATTCTATTTGTCAACTTAGCTAGGCACAAGTTACCCTGATTAAACATGACTTCTGGGTGTCTGGAAGGCTGTTTCCAGATGTGACTAGCATTTGGATCAGTGTACTCAGTAATACTGACAGCTCTCCCCACTGGGAGTGGGCACCATCCAATCTACTGAGGGCCTGAATAGAACAAAAGGTAGAAGGAGCAACTCGCACGTTTTGCATCCTTCCTGTCTGTTTGAGCTGGCACATCTCATCTCATCTTCTCCTGCCCACAGACTATGAATTATACCATTAGCTCCCTCTGTTCCCAGTCCTTCAGACTGAAACTGAATTACACCACCAGCTTTCCCGAGCCTCCAGCTTGCAAAAGGCAAGTCATGGGACATTTCCGTATCACATAGGCCAATACCTGATAATAAATCTCTGTCTCTCTCTCTCTCTCTCTCTCTCTCTCTCTCTCTCTATATATATATATATATATATATATATATATATATATATATATACATATGTATGTGCAGGGTTTTATATGTATATACACACAGTAAGCTCTCACTTAGCATTATCCATAGATTCTTGGAAACTGCAGCTTTAAGCAAAACAACTTAAGCAGGTCTTCAGATATGTCATTTCATTCACACTATTTTGTTATAATGTTGATTTAAAAATTGATTTTATTATACATCATTTCACTTAAAGTAATAGAATATATCTTCTATAAATAGTTTATATATCTACATATAAAATACTGGTTCTGTTTCTCTGGAGAACCCTAATACAAAAGCTGAACAATTTTATATATTTTATATTATCATATTATATATACACACAACTTTGGAGACATGCTATAATATGAGGTATGGTTAATGTCAGTTATCTTTGAAGATAGCAACAGTCAAAGGAGACAGGGAAAGACAATTTTACTTGTTTTTTTTTCCTCCCATACCATACTGTTTTTAATAGAGGTGTAATTTACACAAAACAAAATACATAGATTTCAATTGTACGTTTTCATTAATTTTGACAAATGTATAAGTCCATGTAATCATTACCCCAATAAAAAAATATAGAGAATATTTCCATCCCACTGGGCAAGTTCCCTGGAACCTCTTTCGGTCAACTCCCAAGATCTCAGAGGTTTTCCATCATCTTGCTCTGGTTTTCCATCACCTGTTCTCGATCTTTACGCAAAACAGCAACAAATGGTGGGTTTGTTTCTTTCCTTCAAGACATTTTTAAGAGGCATCCATGCTGTTGCATATGTCAGTAATTTGTTTTTTACTGCTGAGTAATATTCCGTGGATATATCACAACGTATTTATACATTCTCCTGTTGTCTCCAGCTTTTGCCTCTTAAAAAATAAATCTACCATATACACATTTTTGTAGGTTGCCACTCCTCTTGGATAAACACCCAACAGTGGACTTGCTGGGATATAGTGTGGTTGTACATGTAACTCCATAAGGAATAGCCTAACCGTTTTTAAAGTTGTTACACCATTTTGCCAGAATGCCAGAGGCTCAACATCCTTTCTGACATACTTAGACTTTTTCATTTTAACCATGCTATTGGGTATAAGTATCTCTTTGTGGTTTTAGCGTATGTTACCATTTCTGATGAGCAATAATGATGAGCTTTTTTTTTTTTTTTAATGTGCTTATTGGCCAAACATCTTGTTTTGGAAAGGGTTGTTCAAAACCGTTTTGCAAATACTTTCACCAAACATGATTCCCTTTGAACTTTCTGGAGAATGGCTTTGGAAGAGCAGATAGTTTTAATTTTAATGAATTTATCAATTTTTCAATTTATCTATTTTTTCTGTCTCTTGTAGGTCATTCTTTTTAATGTCCTTTAAGGAAATTTTGCTTATTGTATATTCAAGAAGATATTCTCCTAACCTTTCTTCTAGGAGCTTTACAGTTTTACCTTGTACACTTAATTTTGTACACATCTTGAATAATTTTTTGTGTATAGCATGAGTTAGGATTTGTTTATTGGGGGGATTTTATATATGTATACTGAGCTATCTCAACACTGCTTATTAAAAAGACTTTGTCTTCTCCATTCAAACACATTAACATCATTGTTGAAAGTCAGTTAACTACATTTATGTGGCTTTATGTTGAGATCTTAAAATCTGTACCACTGATTGATTTGTCTACTCTAAAAATTACTACATAGCTTTGAAAATGTAGCATTATAAGTCTTGATACCAAGTAGGATAAGTCTTCCAACTTTGTTCAACTTTTTCAAAAAGTTTTAACTATCCTAACCAGCATAAATGCTTAAAATGTTATATAATTTTATATATTAGTATTTTCATATAATTGTAAAGTCAGCTTGCTAAATTTTTTTTTTTCCTTTTTTTTTTGAGATGGAGTTTCACTCTTGTTACCCAGGCTGGAGTGCAATGGCGCGATCTTGGCTCACCGCAACCTCCGCCTCCCGGGTTCAGGCAATTCTCCTGCCTCAGCCTCCTGAGTAGCTGGGATTACAGGCACGCGCCACCATGCCCAGCTAATTTTTTGTATTTTTAGTAGAGACGGGGTTTCACCATGTTGACCAGGATTTCTTGACCTCGTGATCCACCCGCCTCGGCCTCCCAAAGTGCTGGGATTACAGGCGTGAGCCACTGTGCCCGGCCAAAATTTTTTTTTAAGCTGGTATGATTTTGATTGAGGCTATGTTGACTTTATACACCAATGTAGGGAGCATGAACATAATAATACTGAATTTGTCAATGTTTTAAAATGGCATATCTCTCCATTTAGTAGGTGTTAATTTCTCTGCTCCATATTCTATAGTAGTCACTGTAAAATTCTAGCACAAATTTTAAACGTATCCCCACATATTTTGCTTTTAATTCAATTTTATGTAAATGATATCTTATTTCATTTTATTTTGTTTGTTGCTAAAACATAGAAGTACAAGTAAATTTTGCATATTGAACTTGAATCCTGTGGAACTGCTAAATTCACTTATTTGCTCTAGTAGGTTTTTCTCCTATAGATTTCTTAGAACTCTTTAAATACATTATCATGTCATATAGAAATTAGTTCTACTTCTTCCTTGTTCATCTTTTCTTTTTTTTTCTTACCTTAATGTACTGGCTAGGACCTCCCTCATAATGAAATGATGAGGACAGATAGCCTTCCTTGTTTCTTGGAGGAAAGCAAGCATTCGGTGTTTTACTGTATGATGTTCAATGTTTAATATATGAAGTGTGCTGTAGGTTTCATAGATTCCCTTATCAGATTGACAAAATTACCTTCAATTTCTACTTTGTCAACAGTCTTTACTAAGAATGTGTCGATTTTCTGCATTTATTGAGATGATCGTGTGGATTGGTTTGTTTTTTTTTTTTTAACTCTAATAATATGGTAACTGATATTGGTTGTTTTCCTAATGTTAAACAAACTTTCCATTCTTGGAGCAAACAATTGTTTTTTGTGGGTTTTGTTTTTTTTTTCTATTTGCTGGACTTGCCGATGATTTTTGTGTCATTGTGTACAGGAATATTGGCCTGTACTTTTCTATCATTGTTCTTATCAGGTTCAGCCCTTTGGATTGCCTTTTTTGTACTGTTTTGTTTCTTTCTATTTTATTGACTTCTACTTGTATCTCTTTTACATCTTTATCCTTAGTTTGATGTAATGTAGGTCTGCATTTTCTAGCTTATTAGTGTAACCTTAAATCTTAAAGAAATATTTAAAGGTATTAAACATTTCTTCATTTACAATATAAGCATTTAAAGGTACAAATTTCCCTTTAAGAACTAATTTAGTGATATTTCACACATTTGGTTAACTTGTATTTTCATTGTTATTTCGTTTGAAATATTTTCTTATTTCTCTTCCAATTTCTTCTTTGACCCATGGTTATTTACAAATATAGTTTTATTTCCAAAAATTAGAAGATTTTCTATATATCTAATTTCAAAACTCTGAAATTTACTGAGTCTTGTTTTATGATTCAGAATGTGATCTGGCTCAGTGAATATTCCACATGCATTGCATTCAAAGAATTTGAAGGGATTTTTCTATACCTCAACTAGTTCAATTTGGATAACATTGTTGTTCAAGCCTTCTGTATCCTTAATGACTTTTTGCCTTTTTTGTTCCATCAATGATGAAGCTATGGATGCTAAAATCCCAATTTATAACTGTTGATTTGTCTATTTCTCTGTTTAGTTTTCTCAGTTTGGGTTCAGGTATTTTTGTTTTTGATTTACTGGCAGTAACTTGCTTCTTTTACAGCTTTATTGTGGTACAATTGATATACAATAAACAGGACATATTTAAAGTTTACAATTTGATAACTTTTGACATATATATGCACATGGGAAATCACTACCACAAAAGAAAATGGACATGCCCATCATCCCTAAAAGCGTCTTTATGCCCTTCTGTAATCCATGCTCACTCACTCTTTCCTCTACTCCACTAATTCACTGATGTTCTTTCTGTTACCTTAAATTAGTTTTCATTTCCAAGAATTTCATATATATGGAAAAATATAGCATGTGCCCATTCTTTCTGGATTCTTCCACTCTGGAAAATCATTTTGAGATTCATCCATGTTGTTGCATGCACTAATAATTTATTCCTTTTGTTATTGAGTAGTATTCTATCACGTGTATACTGCAATTTTTTTAGCTATTCATTTGTTGATGAACATTTTGGTTGCTTCTAGATTTGAGCTGTAACAAAGCTGCTGTAGACATTTCTGTACAAGTCTGTGTTGATGTGTGCTTTCCTTTCTCTTGGGTAAGTATCTAGAAATGGAATGACTGGGGTGCATGGTAGATGTACATTTAACTTACTTTATTTTAAAAACTGCCATTTTTTTTCCAAAATGGTTGTATCCTTCCACATTCCTATGAAGCATTATGAGAATTCCAATTGCTCCACATACTTGACAACAATTAGTAGTCAGTCTTTATTTTTAGTCATTGCAATGGGTGTGTTGCAATATGTTATTGTGGTTCTCACAGCATTCCCTGACAACTAATGATGTTATATATCTTTTCAGGTATTTTCCTGCCACTAATATATCTTCTTTGGTGAAGAGTCTGTGCAAATCTTTTGTTCTTTTTTTTATTGGGTCATTTGTCTTTTTATAATTTAGTGGGCAGAGTTATCTTCATTAAAAGTCCTTTGTAAAATACATGTTTTGCCAATATTTTCTTGTAGTCTATGGCTTGCCTTTTCTTTTGAAGAGTAAAGGTTTTTAATTATGATAATTTTCTACTTTTTATGTTTATAATTTATTCTCTTTGGTACATACTCAAGGACCTCTGCCAAATACAAAGTATGAAGATATTCTCCTGTGTTACTTTCTAAAAGCTCTGTTGTTTAACTCTTGCATTTAGGTCTATCATTCATTTCAAGTTTATTTTTGCATATGGTGTGAGGTAAAGATCAAAATTCATTTTTCTGCATATCACAATTGCTCTGGCCCCATTTATTGGAGAAAATGTCATTTTCAAACTAAATTGCATTGCAACTGTAGGAAATCAGTTGATCAAAAATATGTATATCCAGTTCTCTACTTTTTCTTCTGTTCCATTTATCTAAGTATACATGGCAGTACTACACTTTCTTGATTATTGTGGCTTTATAATAAATTTGAAATCAAACTTTGTTCCTGTTTTCAATGTTGTTTTGTCTCTTCTAGATTCTATGCATTTCCATATAAATTTTAAAATAAGCTTATAAATATTTAGAAAAAGAAAACTGCTGGGATTTCTTTGGACTTACGATGAATCTACACATCATTTTGGAGAGAACTGACGTCTTACAACTATTGTGTCTTTTGACCCGTGAACATAGTTTACATCTCCATTTACTTGTGCCTTCTTTAACACTCTCAGCAAGTTAGAAAAAGAAAGCTGCAGGGGTTTCTTTGGACTTATGATAAATCTATACATCATTTTGGAGAGAACTGACATCTTACAACTATTGTGCCTTTTGACCCATGAACATAGTTTACGTGCCTTCTTTAACACTCTCAGCAATGCTTTAGAGTTTTCATAATTTATATTATTGCTTTGTTTCCAGTCTTAGGCAGAAAGCATTAATTATTTCAGGATCAAGTATGATTTGGCTGTAGGCTTTTTGTAGATGTACTTTCATTGATTGCTATTACTGTTTTTTATTGCATTGCTCTCTGCTTTTATCTTCATTATGTCCTTTCTTCTGCTAACTTTAGATTTCATTTGCCCTTTTTTTTTTCTGTGTTCTAAAGCAGAAGCATTGATCACAAGTCAGCACACTTTATTCAGGAAGATTAGAGGGTAATATTTGAGGTTTTTATATGCATACAGTTAATCAACTTTATTGTTATAGCATGAAAGCAGCCATAGGCCATGCACAAATTAATCAACATGGCTGTGTTTTGATCAAACTTTATTTACAGAAAACTTTTATTTTCAGGCAGCAGGTTGGATTTGGCCCATCTGTTGTAGTTTGACGACCCCTGACTCAGATCACTGATTTGAGGCCTTTCTTTTTTCTGATGTAGGCATTTAGTACTATAATTTTTCCTCTAACTATTGCTTTATATGCATTCCACAGATTTTCATATGTCATATTTCATGTTTACTGAGTTCAAAATGTTTTCTAATTTATTTTATTTCTTCTTTGACTGAAGAAATATTTTTAATGTATTATCTAGTTTCTAAATATTTGGGGATTTTCCAGAAGTCTTGCTGTGATTAATATCTAACTTAAATCCATTCTGATCACAGAACATGCTTGGCATGGTTTGAATTCTTTTAACTATATTAAGACTTGTTTTATGGCCCAGAATATAAATGTGTTGAGGTTTGTTTTATGAGCCAGAATATAGTTTTTCTTGGCAAATATTCCCTGTGCACCTAAAATGAATCTCTACTCTGCTCCTGTTGAGTGGGGTGTTCCATAAATGTCAGTTAGGTAGTTGATTGATAGTGTTATTCAATTCCTCTATATCATTCCTGATTTTATGTCTACTTTTTCTATCAATTATTGACAGAGAGCTATGAAATCTTAGGCTGTAATGGTAGATTTGCTTACTTCTTTTAGCGTTACCAGCTTTTGCTTCATGTATTTTGAAGCTCTGTTTTTAGGTGCATAAATATTTTCTATTGTTATTTCCTATTGATGTGACAACCTCTTTTTCATTAGGAAATGGCCTTACTTACCCCTGATACTATTCTTTGCTGATTTTACTTTTTATCTTATGAAGTAGCTATTCCAGTTTTCTTTTGATTGCTTTTAGTTAGCATGAAACATGTTTTTTTCCATCCATGTGCTTTTAATGTACTTGACATTTCATATAAAAAGTATTTTTATAATTCTATTTTATCTCCCATAGTCATAGCTGTGGCTTTCTTTTGTGTCATAGTGGTTCCTTTACATTTTATGATGTGTACCTTTAGTTTATCACAGCCTACCTTTAAGTTATATCTTACCACTTTATACATAATATAAGAACATTTGTTCTCCACCTCCTGGGCTTTGTATTTTTTCTTTCTATATACAGCATGTTATAAACCCCACAGTAATATTTCATTAGTTTTACTTTAAACAATCAATTACCTTTTAGAGATTTTTAAAATATGAAAATGTCTTTAATCTTGTCCACATAGTTTTCATTTCCCATGGTCTTTGCTTCTCTGTGATGATTGGGATTTGCAATTGGTATCAAGTTTCTTCTGCCTGAAGGACTGTCTCTTAATATGGCCTGCTGACAGGTATCTGGTGACAACTTTTTAAAGCTTTTCTACCGCCTGTAAAACTCATTATTTGGACTTCATTTTGGAAATAAATTATCACTGGGAATATAAATCTAAGTTGGATATTTTTTTGCTTTTGATACTTGACAGACACTGATCTTCGGTCTTTTGGATTACATTGTTTCTGGTGAGAAATTTGATTTTTGCTCTCTGTTCATAATGTGTTTTGTGTCTCTTACTATTTTTAAGATCGTCTTTACTACTGGTTTTAAACACTTTGATTGTGATTTTTATTTGCTTTAGTGCAGTTTTCTTCATGTATCTTTACTTGAGATTTGTTGAGCTTGAAATTGTGGACTTAAACCTTTTTATCAGATTAAAAAATTTTTGTTCATTACTTCTTCATATAATTTTTCTGATTCTCTACCTGGCTTCTTTCATGGGCTACAATTACATGGAGGAGAGGTTCCTTGAAGTTGTCCCACATTTCACTGCTGCTCTTTTCTTTTTCAGCTTTCTGTGTTTCATTTGTAATGGTGTATAATGCTACGTCTTCAAATTCAGTAATCTTTTCTTCTGCAATATCGTATCTGCTGTTTCAACCAACATCTTTACCATCCAACATCCCTTCCATCCAGCACCTTTTCCATCTCAGATATTTTCTTTGTCTATATTTTTCTGGCCTCAGGGGTCAGAAAACTTATTCTTCAAAGGACCAGATAGTAAACATTTTAAGCTTTAGGAGTCATAAATGTTTCTGTCACATTTTTTACACCATTTTTAAAGTAATCTTTAAAATTTTTAAAGAAAAGAAACAACTATTCTTAGTACTCAGACCATATAAAAATAGACTCCAGGCTGGATTTGGCCCACAGACCATTTTTGAAAAACCTTGCTCTCTCTTCTTGAATATAGGCGATACATTATGACATCTATCCTTGACAACTGCCTCTATTATCTATGGCATTTTGAGTCTGCTTATATTTATAGATTGATTGATTGATTGATTCCCTCATTATGGTAATATTTTTCTGATTCTTTGTATATCTGGTAATTTTGGTAATTTTTTTGTTGGGTTGCAAAAATTGTAAAATTTACCTTAATACTTGATTTTTATATTTCTTCAAATATTCTTGAGCATTGCATTGGAACCCAGTTAAATTGCCTGAAAACATCTTGATCCTTTCAAGGCTTTCTTTAAAATGTTTTTTGTTTAGGCAGGACCAGGGTAGTCTTTAACTGACAGATGATTCTGGCCTACCACTGAGGCAGTAACCGAATGCTTCATAAACTGAACATTTTACCCAATGCCCTGTGCGTTGCAATGTTATTTTTACTCTAGTTGGCAGGAACACAATCTATTTCTGGCCTTGTGTGATCATCAAGAATTATTCCACCTGCTCCTTTCCAGGCCTTGGAAAGTTTCCTCACAGGCGTGTTGATCCTCACTAGGCAGAACCTCTAAGGTGAACCCTCTGGGACTCTCAGGAGTTGTCTCTCCATGCAGCATCCTCCCTTCTGTGCTATTTTCTCCTTTCTGATATCCTGCTCTGAGTATCCTAGCTGTCCTGGCCTCCCCAGATTCTCAATTCTATCTCCTCAACTCAGGGAGATTCCCAGGATCTGAATGATCCCCTTCTCCTCCTACAAGGTCTCTCAGGGCAGTTCAAGGGCAACCATACTGCTCCCTTCATTGTTTTCTTTACTTGGGGATCTCAGTGCACTCCAGCACTGCCTGTTGTCCAATGACAGAAAACTGTAATTCCCTGTATTTTTTTTCTCATTTTGTTGAAGAAGGAGGGTAAATCTGGCCCCATTACTCCATTCTGCTCAGAAGTAAAGTCCTGCTTTATGGATATGGAAGCTCTGCTATTGGCTTCATTCCAGAATCACCTGGAAGAACTGACCTGACTTTATTTCCAATTGTTCTCTGTGACTTTGTATGCATGTATCATCTTGATATTTCTTCTAAAACTCAGTAAGGATTGCCTGGCTCGTGGCATTGTCAGCCATTTTAATTTTCCTCTTTATGCTCTCATTTTTTTTTAAATTAATGACTGCTACTATTTTACAAATTAAGATGTGAGCACTCTCATCGATAGTTATGTTAAACAGTACAGCATCATTTTGTCATTCTGAAATATGAACAAAACACGCCAATAGATTATGGAGCAGAATGCAAGGCGATATATGGTAACCTGCTGCCGGCTACTTCTGACTCCGCCCTTGCCTCCTGGAAGCAGGCCTTTTCCTTTGTCATCAGAGGTACATTAGCTGAAAAACTCGACATGAAGTGCCTCCGCTCCTCTAGAGCAGCCTCCTGTTCTCACCTGGAAATATGCCTTCACTCTACCTGTGCAGAGAGACCTGTGAGTACTACAGTCTCATCTGGGGAGACCTGCTCCAGCCCTTCAGCACCTTCTCCATGTGTGCAGGCATTGCTGTCCAGGAGCCAACCGCAGGAGGGTCCCCAGTCAGTGTTTGGGGACTTGACTCATACTGTCAGTCTCCAGCAGCCATGCCCTTACTTGGATTTGATTTTCTTCCATAAAGAAGCACAGCCTGACTGCTACATTCTGCATATGGTTATAATTCCAGCCTCAGTCACTATCTTTGGGAACAGGTGTCATTTCACTGTCTTCCCTCCCATTATGTTTAGAAAACCTGCCCATTCCTTTTTTTTTTTTTTTTTTTTTTGAGATGGCTCTGTCACCCAGACTGGAGTGCAGTGGCATGATCTTGACTCACTGCAACCTCCACCTCCTGGGTTCAAGAGATTCTCCTGCCTCAGCCTCCTGAGTAACTGGGACTACAGGCACCCACCACCATTCTAGGCTAGTTTGTTTTTTTTTTTTTTTTTTTTTTAGTAGAGATGGGTTTTCACTGTGTTCACCAGGATGGTCTCAATCTCTTGATCTAGTGATATGCCCACCTCGGCCTCCCAAAGTGCTGGGATTACAGGTGTGAGCCACCGCACCCAGCTAGAACCTGCCCATTCTGACAAGCATGTAGATGTTTTGTCTGGACTTCATAACACTCGGATATCAGCACTGTTATGATCATCTTATTTTTCTACATCATATGTAACCTGACTCTGGGCCTCACCTATCCAGGATGTGGGATAAATTCAGTCTCTTGTCATTTTAAGAGGTTGTCTGTACATAAATGTTTTGGACTTCTGCTGTGTGCTTGGAAAATGGTGAATGATACGTTAATCTATGATTCTGGTCCATTCTCAATCGCCACCATCCCTGTGGGCTCAGAGGTACTCCTTACCATGCTGTTCCCCAGTGAAAGCAGGCTAGGCCATAACACTGTTGCCCCTGGTATCACTATTGCTCTGCACCCACCCCTCTGCAGAGCCTGACTGTGAGGCAGGGACAGTTTCTACAGTTTTCACAGATGCCAAAACCCCAGCCCCTTCCCAGTCTCCCTTCTCCAATTGTCTCCTCCACCTCTTGAATAGTGGCTTCACCCAGAACTAACAATCTGAAACATATGTTTTTTACTTATCCCTGAAGATGGATAGATAGGGGAAGGGAACGCATTCCTTCAGGTCCTTGAGAAGTAGACATTATAACTAGGTTGGACATGCAAGAGAGTTGGAGGAGGGGCAGGAGAAGAGGAGAAAGTGTTAACCCAGTGACTTAGATCTGACATCTCTGAAAGGAGACAGGGAAGGAAGAAGGATTCAGGGTAGAAGAGTCTTGGAATGCAGCACCATCTCAATGGTTCAGCAAGACCACTGGAAGGACTGAGGCCAAAGTCATCTTTTGGAGTCATCCTGCATCTTGCAGGGACGGACCTACCTTGGTATCAGGGCCATGCTCAGGCATTAGCTGGGAGCAGCCATCAGAAAGTGTAGCTTTCGTGTCAATGCTTAGTGAATTTCATAAGGCCATTGGAATAAACTTCCAAATTGTCCACAGCTTCTGACTTATATTTTCTGTTGGTAAAGAAAGTTTATGGGAAAAGCAGCTGTTGGTTTGTAGCTGCTGCAATCACCAAGAAGTGAATCTTGCTGCTTTCACCTTAAGTCCTCAGTGCCAATGACATCACACATCACACTGGCCATTTCTGCCCTCCATAGCTATGACATCTGTCAAACAATACTTGACAGACATACTTTGCTTTGTTCAAACATGAGCCACAGAAAACTCAACCTGCTCCCATAAAGTAATCCAGTATTATCATCAAGGCCACTAAATGTACTTCCTGGCACATTATCGGCAGAATGTGGTGGCGGTAGTATCTGTTACTGTGAGCAACATAGCTGTGAATTTCTTGACTGCTGGACAATTGTAAGAGCCACTGGGGCACTACAAGATGCAACCAGGGTAGTGGTAGGTGGACATAAGTTCTATGCCTACTTGGATGGAAATCTAGGTTGGGTGATAGGTCTTTGAAGGTGCTATGGTCTGAATGTTTCTGTTCTCCAAAAATTCTTATGTTGAATCCTAATCCTCAAAGTGATGGCACTTTTATGAATCAGATTAGTGCCCTGATAAAAGAAAGCCCAGAGAGCTAGCTAACCCTTCCCCCATGTGAGGATGCAGCAAGAAGGCACTGTCTGTGGAGCAGAGTGGGCCATCCTCAGACACTGAACCTGCTGGCTCCTTGATCTTGTATTTCCCAACCTCTGTAACTTTGTAAATGTAAGAAATAAATTTCTGTTGTTCTGTTGTTTTTTCTTTTTCTATTTTCTTGTTTGTTTGTTTGTTTTGAGACGGGGTCTCACTCTGTCACCTAGGCTGGAGGGCAGTGGCACCATCTCGGCTCACTGCAATCTCCGCCTCCCAGGTTCAAGTGATTCTCCTGTCCCAGCCTCCCAAGTAGCTGGGATTACAGGCATGCACCACCATGCCTGATTAATTTTTGTACTTTAGAGAGAGGGTTTCACTGGCCAGGCTGTTCTCAAACTCCTGACCTCAAGTGATCTGCCCGCCTGGGCCTTTCAAAGTGCTGGAATTATAGGTGTGAGCCACCATGCCCGGCTTGTTGTTTCTAAATCACCCAGTTTATAGTATTTTCGTTATAGCAGCCACAATGAGTAAGACAAAAGGTAAAGCAGATTCAGCCTGATGGACCTCTTCCCTGAGAATTCATGAAGCCACAGTGGCAGAGGCTCAGCTAGCAGGAACACATGCAGCCTTGCACAACTCTTCAGAAGCAATTTCCTCACACCCTCTAGCAAACCTCCTAGAGACCCACAACTTGCTGGGTAAACTAAGGCAGAGGAGTCAAGCCAAAACCCAACACCACTCTCTCTATATGCCTCCCCTTCAGGTATAAGCTATTGGGCCACATGGCTTCAGATGTGACCTTCAATAAACATCATGAAGACCTGACAGTTCCTTGTTTCTGCTAACAAACTGCTCCTTGTCCATTCAAATGTCTCAGTGACAGCATCCCCCTTTGAAGCCTCTCTGGCCCCCCAGTGCATCCGTGGCCTGCAGCTGGGCTCTCCCTAGGTGAAGGGTGGACGAAATAGTCCAGGTTGGGCAGTGCAGCCTAAGTGGGGCAGCCCACGTGGATCAGCCCAGGGATCTGACCACCTCCTGGCAGAAGCCAGAGTGCAAAATGGATTAATTCCTGGAGGTAGTTATCAGCGGTATACCTGGGAGTCACTGTCACTTGCAGAACTGACAACAGGCTATTTTCAAGATTATTTTTTCCTACTTACTTACTTAGTTTATTTATTCATCACATACCTACTGAGGCCCAGCTCTGTGTCAGACCCACTACTAGGGGCCTGGGATACAAGGACAAACAAGGAGCTGTTGAAATTGTTGAAGGGAGGAGCTTGACCCTGGATTCGGGTCATGAAAGTGGAAAAGAAGGAACTTGGCCTCATTCCCTAGACCAACAACAACAACAACAACAACAACGAAAAGAAATAATAAAAAAATAATTAAAGGAAAAAAACAGAAAACACATGGGTGGATTTGAGAGCTATGTAAGAGGACTAAAACTAAGCCATTTTGAGCACATACTATATGCCAGGCAGGACCAGCTAGATAATTTGCAGGGCTCATTGCAACATGAAGATGTGGGAACAGTTGTTGCAAAAGCTGGAAAAGATTTTTCCTTTCTTTCTCAGTCTCTCCATCTCTCTAGGCAGCAGCACAATTTTAGAAAAATTCAGCAAGGCTAATGGAAGTCCTCAAGCCAAAGTCTGAGGACTCAGGAAGAAACCTGAGTCTTACTAGAATGGGCTTGCCTTAGGGATACTCACTGGGTGAGCGCAGACCCTCACAGGCGCCTGGGTTCCCGTCCTGTGGCTCAGAGCCACGCCCTCACCCAGGTCCCTGCTGGGCACAGAAACCACCGGAAGTTGCTGGGCCAAGGGAGGCAAGCAAGCACCTGAGAATCCATGCTAGAGATGTGGTGGATGGGTGGGACCCCCAGTGCTTGTGCCACTGTCACGTTGCATTTCGTTTACAAAACGTAAGTTCAAAGATAGTATTATGGGCTGGGAACAGTGACTCATACCTATAATCCCAGCATTTTCAGAGGCCGTAGTGGGCAGATCACCTGAGGTCAGGAGTTCAAGACCAGCCTGGCCAACATGGAGAAACCCCATCTCTCTAAAAAATATAAAACCTAGCCAGGTGTGGTGGCACACACCTATAGTCCCAGCTACTCAGGAGGGTGAGCAAAAGAGTCACTTGAACCCGGGAGGCAGAGGTTGCAGTGAGCCAAGATCATGCTACTGCACTCCAGCCTGGGCGACAGAATGAGACACCATGTCTAAAATATCTATATATACACATAGTGTTATGAAACTTCCAAGTCAGCAGCCACAGAGCATCAAACTCATGTCAGACTCTGTGATGCAAGAATGAGTCAGGTGCAGTTCCCACCCTACCCACTGTGACAGGGGAAGAAACTATGGGGATACTCTTGGGACTTAGGAGAGGGTGGACAGAGGAAGTGAGACCTACCTGAGGTGTAAACTCTAACCAGCTGCTGGGAGAAAGAAGAAGTGGAGCAGAGGAACCTTCCAGCAGAAGGAACATCATCCGCCAAGGTCCGGAGGTGAGGCGGCAGAAAGCAGGGTCCGCCTGGGGAACTGCAGCTTCTCTAGCTCAGAGTAACTGAAGTGAAACGGGAATGGGCAGAAATGAGACTGGACAGGTAAAAGGGCAATGCAAGGATTTTTTTTTAATTTATCCTAAAAGCAAGAGGAGAATTCCTAAGACATTTCAAGCTAGGAAGTGAGATGATCAGCAAATTTCACCATGGGAAGGTCACCTTGTCACACTTGCAGAAGCTGGATTGAAGTTGGGCAAGATTGGAAGCAAGGAAGCCAGTCGGGATACTGGCACGATCATCCTGGAAAAACAGCCTGGTGGCCTGTGGGATTGCAGAGATATTGAGGTGGCAAAACTGCAGAATCTGGTGGACAATTGAACATGATAGGTGAAACAGAAGAGGGAGTCGTAGAGGATGTTCATGTCTCTCCTCATAAACCATGTGGATAGTGGTGTCAATTCCCTGAGCCAGGCACTGCGAGGAGAGGAGTGGATTGGAGGGGAGGGGGAGAAGAGCTCAGCTTTCCACCCACTGCCGGAGCTGCTCAGGAGACATCCAGATGGGAATGTTTGGCAGACACTGGGATGTACGGCTCTGGTGTCAGGTGAGGATTCCAGGCTTGGGTGAGGCACTGAGAATTTTCAGCATGCCCCTGGTAATTGTTATGGGTTGAATTGTGTCCCCTGAAAAGATGTCAACATTCTAACCCCCAGTACCTGTGAATGTGACTTCATTTGGAAACAAAGTCTTTGCAGATGGCCAAGCAAAGATGAGGTTATTAAGATAGGCCCTATCCCAATAGGAGCATGTCCTTGAAAGAGTAAATGTGGATACAAAGGCAATCATGCACACAGGGGAGAAGGCCATGTGACAATGAGGGCAGAGGTCAGGGTGATGTGTCCACAAGCCAAGGAATGCCAAAGTCACCAGAAAACCACCGGAAGCTGGAAAAGCCCCAGAAAGGAACACAGCAATGAAGCCATGAGAGGGTAAGCGGTCTTTCCAACGATTTGAACACCCAATGAGGGAGCGGCAACCTCTCTGGTAAGGAAGCACCGTCACCTGCCCTTCCAAGCAGATGCCGGGATTGCCAGGCTGAAGGGCCATGGGGCCTCACAAATTCCTTCACTTAAGCCTCTTTGTCAGCAGCCTCCTCCATCATTTCATATTTATTTTCCTTTTCAGGTCATAAGAAAATTACCTTAACTTTGGAGTCAGACACTCCTGTGTTAAAGCACCATAAATACAGTTTCTAGAAGATTCCATCCTATCTCATGCTACCTGCTAGGGCTTTTCCTACCCTTGGGGACCTCACCCTTCTCCTGGCAGTTTTCCTATCTTCTTTTACCCCAAAACCCTGATCTTCCAGCTGCTATCTCACTTCCCCCTAGCCTGCCTGCCCTCCCTCCCGCCTGCCCTGGTAATTCTCATCATATAGCTCTGTGACTGATGAAAAGGAAGTTAATCAGAGTGCAGTCAGCTGTACCTTCGAATCATGGACTCATTTTGAGGTGCCTTAATTGAACCGTCTCCCTGGGAAAGATGAACTGTGGATAACAATCAGGAAGGCTTGTGCAAAGGGTACAGAGATGTGCCTTCTAAAATGAATATATGTCAAAGTCAGATGACAGGAACCTTAGGTTCACCAAAATCATTCAATCAGCCAGTTATTCACTCAACAAATGTTTACTGTGGGCCCCAGACCAGGTTAGGAGCTGGAGGATATCTCTCCAGGAACGTGGGTCTACGGGTCTGCGGCTGTCATTGCCCTCAAGCTGTTTTCTCTGCCTCTTTAGGAAGAAAGCTGAAGGCAGCTGGAGTGGGCTTCCTTCTGACACCCAAGAAAGAGATGACAGGCTGAGAAGGTGGCCTGAGTGTGAAAACCCTCTCAGCACTAGCTAGCTTCACCTGCCAGAAGGAAGCAAAAGAGATTGCAGCAGACACTAGCAAGTTCCTTTCAAAACGGTTTCTCTTTTTGCTAGACAGAGCTGTCAGGTTACACTTCCTACCCTTCTTGCAGCTGCTTGTATACATGTTTTCACCAATGGGAACATGGGCAGGATGGATGGGTGCTCCTCCAGGCCCAACCTACAGAGCCGAGCCTCCCACACAATCTTCCACCTCCATCTGCCCAGACTGTAGGCAGGGTCATAGAGAAGACAGGAGAGGACCCTTGGAGGTGGAAGAGCCACCAAAAGCAAGTATACTTTAGAGCAGAGCCCTACTCTCCCAGCCACTGGCAGCCCCACATTGGATGCGAGATGCTAAGCCTTTGAGATCTGGGGCTATTGTTACAATAGTTCATCTTCCCTTATTAACACAAAGAGTGAGGGAAGGGCTGCACCCTTGGTCTCCATGCTCCCTGCATCCAAGACTCAGTTTCATTGGTGCCAGGTACATTCAGGCCAACCTTCCCCAAATGAGGGCACAGCTGAAGGGCAGGACCCACTCAGAGAGGGCTTTGAAAAGCAGTCTCTTCCTCATTGGCAGAAGCTGTGTCCAGGTGAAGCCAAGCTCTGAGCTGCAAATTGCATTCCCAACTATTTCAACGAGAAAATGAGCCCACTCTACCTCCCTGCTAGTGGAAAGCTAAAAGCAAAGTCTGTAGGTACTGAAGCCAAGAGACTTACTAGACTCCCTAAAATTCCGGCTCAGGAGTCTCTGGTCATTCAAAATCAGATAAGGACAGAGGCCAAATTCAACTAAAGATAAATTCCAGCCAGTGTCTATGCTCAGGAAGAATAATGAACAAAGGCAATCAGTTCCTGTTTATCCTGGAAAAATCATTGGCTACCTTCAGCAAGTCCATGTATCACCATTCTAGATGTCAATCCCAGAGAGTACTAATTTAGCTTGGGGGCCTGCTATGAAATGCAACCCAGCTGATATTCAAACATGCATAAATATCGTCATTTGCTAATAGTGGTTAATGGCTTTAATCACAGAATAAAACAAATCAATAATTAACCTTAGCAAGTAGAAGTGCAACTAGGATTCAAAAATAATGAATTCGTTAATGGTTCTTGCAGCCATTAGTGCATATATGTCAAGGTAAATATGCAGAAATGTGCCCATTTGCAAGGAGCTAATCTGTTTATAAATGTCAGATTATGACTCAAATTGCACCATGTCTTGAAGGAGGGTAATAGGTAACACATCCACCAAGTTATAGCTAATGTATTAAGAAAACGATAAGCTTACACACGAAACCATTTATTTACCACCCCAACCTCATAATGTGTACAGGGTCTATGACAGAAGAAGGTGGCAGAGAGTGGTAGAGTGGCCCCTCAGCTTAAAGAGACCGGGTGCCAGCAAATCACAGAATTATAGCCATATAGTAATGGCTCCAACAGAGGGGTGTTTTAAGGCTGAGCAGTGCACAAGCAGAGGCACAAATCTGCCTGGGAAAGCCTAGAAAAGGTCATGCTTCTTTCTGACAAAGGAGGGGACAATTGAATTAGGTCTTACAGGATGGGTAGAAGTTGCCAGATAGAAAAGAATGAAAGGCAAAAACAAAAACAAAAATTAAGAAAAAGAGCATGATGTGTCCAATGCATTCAAGTATATCCATGTGGCTGCAAAGCCAGGAGCTCTTGGACACAGGGGGTGACAAGCTGGTGAGTCAGAGTGAGCCCAGACACAGAGAGTCTTGGGCATTTTGCTGAGGTTCTTTTGTTTTGTTTCTGCTTTTTTCTAATAGACGATGAGAACCACGGAAAGACTAACCCATGAGTAATTAGAAATAAGATATGGCAGGGAGCGGTGGCTCACACTTCAAATCCCAGCACTTTGGGAGGCCAAGGTGGGTGGATCACAAGGTCAGGAGATTGAGACCATCCTGGATAACACAGTGAAAACCCATCTCTACTAAAAATACAAAACATAAGCTGGGCATGCTGGCAGGCACCGGTAATCCCAGCTATTTGGGAGGCTGAGACAGGAGAATCACTTGAACCCGGGAGGTGGAGGTTGTAGTGAGCTGAGATCGTGCCACTGCACTCCAGCCTGGGCAACAGAGTGAGACTCCATCTCAAAAAAAATAAAAATAAGTACGATACAATAGCACTGAGAATTTTGTTCGTATGCGTTTAGAGTCAGTAGAAATGGGCCTTCTTATAGGAAATATATGTTTATCTTGTTTGTCTCAAATCATAAGCAATTACCCTGGAGGCTCAAGTGATGGAATAATTTTCAGGATTTCAGAAGTATGGAGCTGGACAACCTCTGATAAATACAGAGATTTTTCACCCAAAGGCCAGCCTGTATTTGGATCATATTCAGTTTTATTTACAAGTGAATATGATTTGTTTGGTGAAGTTTGTTTTTCATCTAAAATTTGAACAAGTACCAGTTCTATTTAGATACAGTGGCAAAGTCTCTCTCCTATTTATGAAAAGGGATATGGCAGATGCCTTTGGTTATCAGTGGCCAAAGCCCTCGTCCTCCAGGCTGAGAGACAGTGCCCATACCCCTTCCTCCTGACTTGAGTAAATTCTTATTGGTAAAAGCCAACATAGAGGTTGCATTCTCCTTGCTGGTGATTGGTTTAGGCACAGTCCTGTGGCTAAATTCTGACCAATGGTATGTCAGATGAGATCTGTTGGGGCTGCAGGGTAGTTTCTCTTTCTGATAAAAAGGAGCACACTCTCTCGTATTCTATCTCAGGAACTATTAGGAGGCTATTGTAGGGAGGACAGCCTAAAGACATCCAAGTCCTAGGAACAGAGCCTGAGTCCTCCATCATGCAGTTGAGTCCTGAAGTCACTAACGTGGAGTGACTCTACATTCAGGCTTCTTGTCTGAGAGAGTAAATCCCTTCTTGTTCAAGGCAGTTGAGTCAGAGTTTTCCTGTTTGGCCCAGGGCATCCTCAGTATCTCAGGGGGCCCGTGGCATACCTGGTTCAGCTGGAACACACCAATGCCACCATCTTGGTGGTAACGCCAGCCTTCATTCTAATGGGTCAGAGCCTGTGCTGTTGAATATTTCACCACCCCTTGTCTCAGCAACTGCAGGAGTCTCTCAGGATGAACACTGAGCATCTGATTGATTGTTTCCAGATGACCAGAAAGTCCAGATCTTTACACTCTCAAAGATAAGAAGTATCTTATCTTTGGAGATAACATTATGGAGATAATATTCAGAATCACAGATTCATTTATTGTTATTTATGTGCTACTCATGGTTCTGGGTGCTAAGGAAGACACCTAAAATATGTTGTTGTTGTTGTTGTTTACCTCTGAGAACTTAGAGTTTATTAAAGTAAATATGATGCAACAATAAAATAAGGCAAAATGTGATAAATGCCAAGGAGTGACCCCACAGAAGATTCCATGTCTATCTTTGAGTGTTCAGAAAATACTTGATAAAGGAAATTCAGGGAAGAGGGCAGCTAATCTGGATATAGACAAAAGTATTAAAAAAGATTAATGAGAGCAGTGGCTCATGTCTATAATCCCACTTTGGGAGGCTGAGGTGGCCTGATCACTTGAGGTCGGGAGTTCAAGACCAGCCTGGCCAACATGGCAAACCCCCATCTGTACTGAAAATACAAAAATTAGCCTGGCATAGTGGCATGAGCCCATTATCCCAGATACTTGGAAGGTTGAGGAAGGAGAATCACTTGAACCTGGGAGGTGGAGTTTGCAGTGAGCCGAGACCACACCACTGCACTCCAGGGTGGGTGACAGAGCAAGATTCCATCTAAAAAATAAAAAATTAATAACAGTAACAATAACTAACATGTACTGAGTGCTTGGTATGGGTCAGTCAGTTTTCTATGTCCTCTATATTAACTCTTTTAATCTTCACTGCAACCTGATAAGGTGGGCATATTGTTTATCCAATTTACAGATGAAGAAACTGAGGCACAGAGCAGTTAGGTAACTCACCTAAGATGACATACTCCTTGGATTACGGAGATAATATTCACATTCACACAGCCTGTGAGCATCTGATGGTAAGAGTAGCATGAATAAAGAAGGAGCCAAGTGAGGAGCTGGGGAATAGAGTTAAAAGGGAAGTGCCAGGAGGCAAGGGGGAAAAGGTGGTCAGGGCCAAATCCCAGACACTTGGAATGAGAATATGAGATTTCAATTGCATTTGGAAAACATAAAGTGCCATTGCCAATTTGCAGGTCTTGTAAAAGGAGGCTGACATGATCATTCTATGCCAGAGTGATCACTCTGATTGTAGCGTTAAGAATGGATTCACCAGGGGCACCTCTGGAGGCAGGAAGGCCAGGGCCACAGCTCTAATGGGAGCAGTGGGGATGGAGAGGAAGGGATGGGTGAGGGGATAATTAGGAAGTGAGGCCATAGGACTTGGTGACTGTGGAATAAGAAGAGGGAAGAGACTCACGTGAGTCTCAGGTTTGAGGTTTGGGAGGTAGTTCAAGATGGCACCAATAATAAAGGCCATTTCTTGAGACAAAATCAGCAAGCTCAGCAGGTAAGGGGAAGAAAGTTCAGCTCGGGGGCATTGCAAATATTTAGAGCACTAGCTTGATTAGATAAGACAAGCAACACAGCACTGACCGGAAGGCGATCTATGGAGCCACTGGGAAACTAACATGTAAGAATAAAAAGCAGGAGCCCTGTGCCATTGTGACAGCCAGATATATCCTATCACCACTACTGATAGATCCACCGTGTCATCATAGCTGATAGGTATGGTGCCACAGTGACAGACAGGCATACCATGGTGACTAACAGGCAGACCAGGTCACCATAACAGATAGCCTGTGTCATCATGATAGAAAAATACTACAATGACACCTTGACAGACAGAAACCTCGTGTCACAGTGAGAGACAGGTACCATCTATCATGAAGACACACAAGTATACCAATTATTATGGCAGGTACACCATGTCATAGTGACAGACGTGACATCGTCAGCACTGTCTTTACAGCCTACCATGGCGTGACCACAGCACATATTTAGTATATCATCATGGCATACCAATACGATGAGTCAGCATGAGAGAGAGAACTAGCCTGTTGTATGTCAGATAAACAACATCTTAGCAAGTAAAAGACACAGAGCAGTGGTATGACAAGTTTACAGTGCCATTGTTATAAGTGAGCTGAATCACGTCCATGCTTGAGGAAAATGATATTACTCATGTACATAGTTATAAAGCTACTGTATCATTTTAAACAATGGTGCAGATGTGCATTTTGCTCAAACAGTCCTTGCAATATATGCTGAGAACTCACTACTCAGGTTAGAGGTCCCTGTGATAGTTGGTGTTACTGCTATCTGGTCTCATCCCTCCACGAAGGTAGCAGCCAGAGGGAAAGCAAGAGTTCCTCTAGAATGGCAACCAAGTGTTTTCCACCACTATACTCAGTTTTTTAAAACTACGTGGCATTTACTATATGCCAAGCACCATTTTAAGCGCTTTCACATTCTAACTTAATCCTTATAACAACCCTATGGGGCAGGAATATCATTCCCATTTTATTTATAAAGAAAATTAGGCATGAAAAGGTCATGCTGCTAGTGGGCAGTGAAGTTGGGATTCGAAGCCAAGCAGTGTGGCCCAAGGTTCATGCTCTTTGTTTATTCCAGGATCCTGGCTCTTAACCTCTATACAAATGCTGCCTCTGCACCTGTCAGAACGCTTTCAGTTGCAAGCAACAGAACCCATGTCAAACTGGCTTGAACAGTCAAAGGAACATACTGGCCCCCATAACTAAACTGGGTGTGGCCTCAGACAAAGCTTGATTCAAAGGCTTCAGGGATGTGAGCAGGACCTGACTTCTCTCTTTCTTTTTTCCCCCTTTTTACATTTTCATTATTTTAGATTCAGGGTGCAGGTTTGTTACAAGGGTATGTTGTATGATGCTGAGGTTTTGGCTTCTATTGATCCTGTTGCCAAAATAGTGAACACAGTACTCGATAGGAAGTTTTTAAGCCTTGCGCCCTCCCTCTCTTCCCACTTTTGGAGTCTCCAGTATCTATTTTCCCCATCTTTATGTCCATGGGTACCCAATGTTTAGCTCCCACTTATAAGTGAGAACACGCAATATTTGAGTTTCTGTTTCTACATTAATTCATTTAGGCTAATGGCCTCCAGCTGCATTCAACATGTTCCTGCAAAGGATATGATTTCATTCTTCTTTATGACTACATAGTGCTCCATGGTGTATATGTACCATATTTTCTTTATCCAGTCCACCAATGATGGCACCTAGGTTGATTCTATGTCTTTGCTATTGTGAATAGTGCTACAATAAACGTATGAGTGCAGGTGTTTCTTTGGTAAAATAATTTCTTTTCTTCATATGGTGTTGCTGGGGCAAATGGTAGTTCTCTTTTTACTTCTTTGAGAAATCTCCAAGCTGATTTCCACAGGGGCTGAACTAAATTACATTTGACCAACAGTATATAAGCATTCTCCTCTCTCTGCAGCCTCACCAAGAATCTGTTGTTTTCTGACTTTTCAGTAATAGCCATTTGGGCTGGTATGAAATGATATCTCATATATGTGATATATGAGATATGAGATATGAGATATGAAAACCACAAAAATCTGGTTTTCATTTGCATTTCTCTGATAGTGATGGTGAGCATTTCTTCATACATTTGTTGGCTGCTGTGTCTTCTTTTGATAAGGGTCCATTCATGTCCATTGTTTACTTTTTAATGGGGTTATTTGCTTTTTGCTTGTTGATTTGAGCTCCTTATAGATGATGGATATTAGTCCTTTGTCAGATACATAGTTTGCAAATATTTTCTCTTATTCTGTAGGTTGGTTGTCTGTTTACTCTGCTGGTAGTTTTTGTTGTTGTTGTTTTACTTTTATTTTTTGCTGTGTAGAGGCACTTTAGTTTTTTAGGTGCATCCGTGAATATTTTGTTTTGTTGCATTTGCTTTTGAGGACTTTGTCATAAATTCTTTGCCTAGGCTGATGTCCATAAGAGCATTTCCTAGGTTTTCTTTTAGAATTTTCATAGTTTGAGTTTTTACATTTAAGTCTTTAAACAATCTTGAGTTAATTTTTGTATACAGTGAAAGCTAGGAGCTAAGTTTCATTGTTCTGCATATGGCTAGCCAGTCCTTTTCCCATTGTTTGTTTGTTTGTTTTTTTTGTGTTTTTTTTTTTACATTGTCAAAGATCAGTTAGTTGTAGATATGCAGCTTTATTTCTGAGTTTTCTATTCTGTTCCATTAATCTATGTGTCTATTTGTATACCATTGCCATGCTATTCTAGCTATTGTAGCCTTGTAATATAGTCTGACTGACTTCTCACTCTTGATATCTCATTTAAACCTTCTTGGCCTTGGCTCTATCCTCTGCAGACTACCTGTGATTGTTGCCAAATGACAGCCCTCAGCCCCTGGACATGCTTTTGGGTTCTGATCCAGAGCAAAAGAGAGGTCTACATATCTAATACCTCAAACAAAAGTCTTTGGATTGACTCCTGCTGGTTCTTAATGACCTGATTTAAGTCATGGGATGTTCACCAAACTAATCACTGTGACCAGCTGCTGGGAGAATGGTGTATGCCAATGGGATTCACTGATCCAGTTAATAAGGACCCACACCTAAAACTGGGGAGAAAGGCAACCCCTTCTAAGCCAGAGCCATGGCAAACCTCCCTTTTGGTGGAGAAAATGGTGGAATAAAGTGTGAGGAGGAAATCAAAAGATGTCCATTATGCCATCTCATCTCCACCACCTACATTCATACCTGACACACAGGAAATGCTCACAGTGTGATCGCTGTATTGACAGATGGATAGAAGGATGGATGGACAGAGGGATAGAAGGAGGAAGAGAAGGGGAGAAGGAGGGAGGGAGGGAGGAAGAGAAGGTAGATGCATGGAAATCTCATAATTAGGACAGAAGAGCCGTACTGGAACATTTTCCAACCTTCAGAAACTCCAAATTGGTTGCCAGAAAGAGTCACTTAGATCATGGAAGAAGAGGGGAGCATCTAGAATCCCTGACCTGAATGAGACATGTTTCTCCCAGAACTCACAACTTTGCCCACAAAGTCTCTTCACTGGTTATAATTAGTATGTTGGCTTAGGTAACCATTCCAGACTTTTGACTTTGAGAGAAGACTTATTCGCATCTCCTCAAGGTCCTAAGTGAGTCCAGTTCTTCCCTCTAGAGTGAAATTCACAGATCGCACTGTGAGGCTCAACTGCCTCCCCTCACACAGCCATGGTCCTCGCAAACCTCCAGGGAAACTACTGTGTCCCCACCTCTGCTTGGAAGCCTCCCAGATTTGGTTTGTGTGTTTAAGATAATTTATTCTGGGTTTCGTTTAAGTGTATTTCATTTTAAACCAATTAGAAGGCCACTGAGGAAGGAAAATATAAAGGAAAACATACTTTCCATTGAAGGAAATGTCAGTTTTCTTTCACAGCACCAAATATAAAACATTAGAATTTACTCTACTCTGGTCTCCTAAAATAAATCAATCCACCTGTGCACACTGGTCCAAGAATAATTAAAGAACCCTGTAGGCGCAGGCATTAGAGCAGCCCTGGTTCCTTAATGTCCCTCTCCTTGCCTCATCACCCATGCCCAGGCACTGCACCCTGGCACCCAGGGTTTCCTTGAAACTAACTGATGGACAACATATATGGACTCAATTTTCAACTTTGGTTCCAATACCCCCAGTAGATATCACTTGCCATATTGACATTTCCACTCCATGTCACACCCTAGGGCAAGGGGATCACAAGGTGAGGTCTGTGTCAAACTCTAGCCCCTGCCTGATACCAGGAGAGGCCAACAAGATACAAAGGAAGATCTTTAGAATCATGAAAGCTCGTAGAGATTGTATTGTCAAACACCTAATAACGCCATTGAGGAACATAAAATGCAAAAGGGAAAGGAACTTGCCTAGGGCCACACTGAGATAAAAACCAGACTTAGAACTGAAGCTTCCCAACTCCCAGGCTAGGGCTTTTTCCAGCACTTCACGTCCTTACAACCTTGATCTTACACAATGACCACATATTCCTCATGCCATGTATATCCTGACTATCCAACATGTGTCCATATGTGTGCTCGTGTGTGTACACGCACACACAGGAAAAGGGAGTGGTAAAGAGAAAAAAGAGGAAGACCTTCGGAGGACACTTACAGGGGATAGCACAAACATTCCTCCAGCTTGGCAATCCTCACCTTTCCAAAGAGATGAGAGAGAACTGAACATACAACAGCCTTGCTGGGCACAAGGACACAGGCTATTTCTACCAGAAACCCAAAGGAATTCAGCACTTGGATTTCTGAATGCATATTCCTAAAAGACCTTTCCGCCACTCTTGCAGACATACCTCCCATCCTCGCAGCAGTACTCAAGGGGTCAGGCAAGCAAGGACTGGTGGGTTAGTGGCTTGGGAGATAAAGGGAAAATCTGTCATAGCCTTTTTTCCAATGTCTCTGCCCTTATTTTAGAAACTACTTTGTCAAATTAAAAGACTGAAGATACTTGTAATTATATTGAAAATCAAAGTCACTTAGGAATCTAGAAAATGGGAATGACCAGGACCTGGTTTGGAGAAAGGATTGAAAGGTAGAGTCACCAAGGCTAAGGTGGCTTCCAGTGTTGCTGGTCATCCCTGCCAGCTGTGGCTGGAAATAGAGACTTTCTAGAACCATCATAACTCCCAGGGGCCATCTGACCATCATACAGTGGGAGGAACAGATGACTAGAGCCTAATTGAACCCTGACTGCTGGCCACACCTCATAATCTCAGGATTATGCCTCTCTCTAGACAAGAATTCACAGTGTACTGCATGAGCCTCCTCTTTTATTGGATTGTCAATTTCTTGAGGCTAGGGATCCAGATGGGTTCTTCTCTTTGTATCCCTCAGTCCCTGCAGAAACCTTTGCCCAGGATCAAAACTCAGGAAATGTTATAGGGAGATTACCATGTCTGCTTCGTTCTCAGCCATGCCACATCCTCCTTCCCGTGAACCCAGAGACTTTGCTTGTGACACCTTAGTCCTGCTGAGCGAGAACTCTGCTGTGAGTACATACATCTTAAATCCATGTGTGTCTGAACTCCTAAAAAGTAGAGTATATTTATTTATTACTCATTGGTCCCTACTGCAGTGCTAGGACACCCAAGCACGAGAATGAACAAATGAAGATGAAGCTGTTGTCTCAATGGAGGCTCCACTTTATGTGTCCTTCATAGAGTAGGTATCCCACAAATGTTTGTCTTTGAAAATGTTTGATCAGTCCTTCCTTTCAGAAAGCCACAGATTGATCACTGCCATCCCTGGCTCAGAAGCACATAGACTGCCTGTGAAAATTCAGGACAGGAGGTGAAGGAAGCCAGGGAGAAGGCCCATGTCTGTAGGATTTTCAACCTAAATGCTAGGAAAGGGAAGAAGTCATTTCTGGTTGATTCCAAAGTTACATCAGGCAATTAAACCCAGGGGGACTGCCATAAGGTCAGAAGTCAGCAAAGCCAAATTTCCAAACAAAGCTGGAATACATTTAAAGCACTGCTTAAAAATCTCCAAAGACAAAAATAAATAGCTGAAGAATGATGTTTCAAAACTCAGATTTAACTCAGCAAGCGACAGTTCAGCAAGATGAGCTATGAGCCAGGCAGTGAGACAAGAGCATGAGCTCATCCTCTGGCCACCCACAGCCTGACCCAGCCTGCCGCGGGCCAGAGCGGTGCAAGCTCAGGCTGGCTTTTTAAAAGGTGGAGAGAAATGGATGTGACTGACCCCAGGGTCCAGAGTAAAGACTTACTTGGATATCTAGTGCAGCTGGTTCCAGATAAGACACGGTTTTGAGGTGGGGTGGAGTGGGGAAGGAGGCTAAAGAGGAAGGATAGAAAGGCAATTTGTAAAATCTTTGTATTGTGATAAAAATCCAATACAGTTTGACTGAGTGAGGGCCTGAAATTCCATCAGTTCTGTGAACCATTCCCAGGGTGGAAGGGAAGGGGCTGGGTTTTATCGTGTGAAAAAGCCAGCAATGAAAGAACTGTCCCGCAGTCCGGGCACAGCCAAGCTGACATTTCAGCCCAAGATGCATTCCTTTTAAGGGCCAGGATTTTCAAGAATGTGTTTTTCAGCCTCTCCCACAAGCTCACACAGGCAAAGCTGAGGCAGAGGGAGCTGTGTGCGCAGTGAGATGTGCTTTTCTCATTACCCTCAGATGCCTTCCGAGGCTCACTCATGGACGCTTCCCTCCTGGCGCCTTTCCCAGACAGTGGGGGCTTGGCTGGAGGGCTGTGGAGAGGAACACGCTTTGGAAGGAGGGTAAACGGCGATGGTTTCAAGTCCAGCTACACTGAGGACTCACTGGATTTCATCTGGTCAGGTCATATCAAATGTGAATTCAAGGAAAGAGTGCTGCCCTGCCTCAGACATCCACTGATCTAGCCTCTTGTCTGTGAAAAGTTCAAGTCTGAACATTGCTCCAGGTGACCTGGCACGCATTCATTCATTCACTCATTCATTCATTTAATAAATACTTCTCAACCCTCTTTATCCAAATACATGCAAAAAAAATAAAAATAAAAATAGCGTCAGCCCTGAAACAATCTCCTCTCAATCACAAAACCACCACTTGAGCTGTTGTTCTGATCATGGGCTGTGATACTTTGCTCAACTCTGCCATGGTCTCTTTCTGGAGTGAAAGGAGGAGACTGTGCTTCTGGAAGCCTAGAGATTGATCGTGGCTGTTACTTTAATGCTCTCAGCCAACCAAGCAAGATGTACGAATTGAGTATGGCCTATGGGTTCTATGAATCAAAAGAGACCAGAATAGACCCCAGTTCTGGAAATCTGTGTTTGGGATATGAGATTTCACTTTACAGACATGTTTCACAGGGATGTTTCAATCCAGAATATTAATGATCAAACATTCAAAGTCATTCCAAATCTTCCATACACAGTAGACTCTTGAGAGTAAGTGTACTGGTGGGCATTTATTATTATTGCTCGGTTAAAGCTGAACTTTTTTCATTATAACAATAGGGATCCTTCTTGCTTTGAGCTTTATAACAATCAGCAACTGAGAGTAAAACATCTCTAGGTAATTTGACAAGTAATGTTTCTGCATTGTTACCAAAATTATATATAAAACTAAATTCTAAGCATTGAAGGTAGCCAGAAAGTCTTAGAAGCCCCAGGTGAAAGCATTCACTAAGCACAGTATCCAATGCCTACACAATTTTTTCAGTCTCTAAATTATTTCATAAACATCCTTTGCATTTTACAGTGCAATTAATGCTGGTTGATCTCAATATAGTACTCTTTTCCACACAAAATTAGATGGCTTTTGAGGCAGAAGCTACATATCGTTGCATTAAGAGAATTTTGGATGCTGAAAGGCACAAACCATGCTTATGAGCACACGCATTCCTACACATATGACAAATATCAATTCTCAGTGAGCACTCTAAGAACAGCAGAAACCCATAGTATTAGAAAGAACATCCAATGCTTCTTGACCTCAGAGAAACCCGCACCCAAAACAGGTCAACAGTCACATTTCCTAAACTGTAACACAAAGATATTAATAGGTGTGATAGGTTCATAGGTGTTAAGATATTAACAGGTATTCTGCCATAGAAAGATTCAGTGGTCAACTAAGTCTGGAAAATGACAGACGAAACAAGCCAAATAAGTGGGGAGTTTTTTGTTTGTTTTTACTGTTGATCTTCAGCATGCCTTTAGTATACTAATACACACTGTGCATTCCATGGAGTACACACCATTTTCTGCACCCGTCTTTGATAGGGGCTACCACTCTCCCATGGGAAATACATCTATAGAGGACAATTATCTCTGGCTTGGTCACAAATATTTTAAGAATCATCTTGGCCCTGTAGATTTTCTTTGACCCATACATGTAAAGATGGTACCTCCCTCCTTGTACCTCCTCAGTACTTTGAATGTAACACTCTGAATCCCAAATATTTTCTATTGTACAATTCCTTATGTATTCACTTATATTCATGTATCCCAACTTACATATGTGGATATACACAGATCTGTCTCCCCCATTAGACTGTGATCTCCTTTCAAGGTACAAATTCTACAACATTCATTCCATGTGTCTTCAGTGCCTGGTCCATGGTCATCATCCATTAATCCTAGTAGAATCTATGAATGAGCAAATGAATGAATGCCACTGTGAAAAAATAACCTACTCTAGACCAGGTGTATCAGATTCTCTATTTGGATAACTTCCTGTGATAGACGGTTAACAGTAACCAATTCATTTTGGCACATTTTCCTCTGTGACTCTATGTCCTAGTTGGATTACATGTAATGCCCTAAAATACTCTTGGCCAGGTTCTCCTGTCTGGTAGTACTCAAGGCCTTCCATTACCTGGCACCAGCCTGCAGTCATGTTCCAGCTTCCCACTGCCTCCTCTTACACACTCTCCACCTCAGTCCAGCAGCACAATTCCACCTTCTCCAAATCTGGCTGACATTTCCCTGCCCCTGAACATACCTGCCCTGTTCTCTTCAGCCTCAATCTTTCAAAAAACACTCACCCAAAGTCTAGTCATTGAGCAATGCACTGCAGTCACTAAGATGACTATTCTCAAGGAGGACACAGTAAACAGAGCCTCACCATTCAGCATGGAATGTGCTATGACAGAGCTAAGTACCAGCTATGATGCTCGCACAGCAAGGTTACCAGGTAAGACTTTCTGGAGCAGTAGCTATTTAAGCTGATCATTCACTGAGCCACATTTTACTAGTGAGTGCAGTTGCTGGTCCTTAAAGGCAAGAATCTAGACCTCACCATCTCTCTTTCACTTCTTGCTTCTGTGGAATAAACATACAGAGCTTAGCAGTTAGGATATCAAGCATCCTTAACCACACATTTAATGAACTAAACATATTTCTCTCCAAGTAACAGCTATGTGAGATTATTAGGGAGGAAGGAAGCAGGAAGCAGCTTACCAGAGCAGCCCAACACAATGCTGGTAGTGGCATCTTAAACTGTTGCCAAGCAAGAGGAATGTCATGGCATTGCCAGTGCCCACACATGAGGACCCTGGTTGTTGCTCTAGTGGAAGAATTAGACCATTGCGAATCTTGGTTTTTTTTTTTTTCAACAAACCATTTAAGAATCATTTGAGAAACGAATATGAGTCCTGGGTTTTTAACCTTCTGGTAAGACCAGGAAAGCGCCAGTTCTAGAGCTTATAAATTGGTATCAGGGTCTGGGAAGAAAGCCCCAGATCAATAGTGCAGTGATGTGGGAAGAGATGCTCATCATCACCACTCTTGATGTCACAGAGGGAGGCGCTGCATAGAGGCTCCCAGACACCAGAAACTCAGAGGCGGAGAGCATTCAGAAGAGCCTGCTGTGTGAAAACAGTTTAGAGATGTTGCAGCCAATTCATTGTAACGTGTGCACAGTACCTAAATAAACTTGAAGGGCTTTTTTAATAAATCTAAAATTATAATTCTATGTTATAAAGCATTGTAGTCATAGTCTAATTGACAGTACTTTTTTATTCTTAGAGGTACGTAAAATAACGGAGCATCTTAAAATCAATAGTGTCTTAGATCTTATGCAATATGGCGGCTACTCTATGGTGGCTAACTTGTTTACCAAGTTAACCCACTCAATCCTGACTGTAATTAAGTTTTCTCTTTATGTATCGCTCCAGTTGAGTTGAAAGCTTCTCCAGTCCATTAGCTATCCACCTGAGCTCCAGAAAACATGTCAGTGTTCTTTGTGTTCTCTGGAAGAGAACAGCAAAACGTGGAAAAAAAATCTTTAATATTTAATACTGGCCTGTTATCCTCATTTCAGGTTTTAGGAATTAGATGGGAATGACTTCATTGCACTGCAGGCAACTATATTGATGGAACGGGCTTCACTCTGTGCAACAGATGTGCTCCTGGAGAAGATGTGTTTAATTTAGATTTTTTTAACTCAATTGTGTTCCCACAGAAAAACAGTTTGCTTAAGACATCACTCACTCACACACACGCACACACACAGTGCTGCTTGAACATGCTATAAACAGAGACTACACCATAGTGCGGAGGCAAGCCTGGGTCTGCATGCTGGGGCCCCTGACTCTGGACCCCACACCAAGTCTTCTGAAGGACAATTAACTCTTTAGATTTACAAACCCAGAAAAATTGAGATCTCTTTCCACATTACCTCTTGAACATGAGGCGACACAGTATTACTAACAAGCATGTAATTCATAGATCTATAAGCCTTTGCTACAGGCTTTTGTGTCAAGAAATAGGAAAGTAAAAACCAGATATTCGACTTCGAGGAGGGACTGCAATTGATGGGATTTTAAAAATGAGAAAACAGTCCAGGTCCAAGGAAATGGTGTTCAGTCACAGTATCCTAAGAGTGTTCACTGGGAGGATTTTCTCCTCCTGTCATTCTGAAAATCTTAATGGGTTTGAATTGATTCACTGAGCCATGCCATTGAAAGGGAAGAGAAATGTCAAGACCTCATGTTTCCAGTCATGCATTTGGGGACAGACCAAAATGCACTTCAGAACTTCTAGGCTTAAATGTTTCCACCACAACAAATAAATCATTTGACAAGTCTTTCCACGCACTTGTAGTGTTCCCCACCCTGCCCTGGGGTCCCTCTAAATGGAGCACAGAAGGTTGGGCCAACCTGGCCCTCCCACTCAGGAGCTGACCACTGGGATGTGGGGGTCAGCCTCATGCCTAAGGGTAAGGGAGCTACCTAAGCAGCTTTGCTATGCCAAGGGACCTGGGACTAATGCTTGCGATGAGGGTGGCAGGGACAGTGCATCTGGCCCCCTCTGCAGGAAGCAAGAACACCTCCCACAGTAGCTTGCATGGGCCCCTGGGAGGTTGCAGGAGACTCCACCCTGGCAGCTTTCTGCTGCCTGGCAGTTGCCACCTGGCTGCTCCCTCTACTCACTAAACAACCGGCACACCATTCTGGAGGCCTTGGGTGGCAGCTAGTCTCTCTGTTCAAACCAAGTAAGAACTGGTTTGAGTCAGGGAATCCAAGAAGTGGGTAGAAAACGGCATTGCTATATAGGATAAGGCATTGCATTGCTAAAAACTCACAACAGCTCCATGGGAAACACAAGATGTGTTCATTGCCTACACTGGCATTGAGGCGAAGGCCATCAGTTAAAGGATGAACCTCAGGACCAAGCCGGATTAGTGCCCCTTCTTGAATATCCCCACATATGACTCCAAGAGCTTCCCTTCTTTCCTCTTGTGCAGGTTTTTATCTAAATAACTACAACAATGTCACTGCAGGGAGGAAAACAGGACCTGGCATGAGATCCCGTCCTGCTAGTGATTTAGTGGAGTAGGACCACAGGTAGGGGGTTCAGGGGAACTGAAAATCAGTGAGGCATCCACCTGAGGATTGGAGACCATGAGTTCAGATTCTCCCCAGTTAAAAAGGATGTACTTTCCTATCTGCCCCAGAACACGAGCTGAGCCTGCAATGCCAGGTATGTTGCTCCCACTCCCTCTTTCTGAAATGAGGGGACAGGGACAGGGAAAGGGTTTGAATCAGGGAATCCAAGAAGTGGGTAGAAAAGGGCATTGCTATATAGCAGTGAACAGGACACCAAGAAAGAGCTATCTAACCCAATCTCCTCCTTTGCCTTTCTGGACACAACTTTGTGGGCTCCCTTAATCCACAGCCACATGTTCTCACCCTGATGAACCCCAGAGAGGTGCATTGTTCAAGTTTCAATGTGGCCCAATCCCAGCTGAGGGCTCAGCTCTGGACTCTCCCTGAACCACACAGATCTCCAAGCCAGAGATACCTCACGTCAGTGCTGGCAGATGAAACAGTGAGGACCATGACACTTCTGATTTATAGGCTGCCCAGGGAATGTCCCAAAGCTGGAAGGCCAAGTTTCATAATCGGCTCCTCGGTCTGAGGCCAAACCATCAGGCCACAACACTTCTGCTCACATGTTGGACTTTTCCAACATATAATTACTTATTCATGAGTTATTTGGACCTAAATACTGTACAAGCTTTTTCATTTCCTTACCTCCCCTAACAATCTCTCATTGGAATTATACATTTGATTCCCAATTATAAGCTAAGACTCACCTCTGGGGCCCTGATAATGTCTTAGCAAACGCAGAGTGAACCCAAAACAAAGCCAATGAAGGAGGCATCTAAAATTCCATGGCACCACCATGTAATTTGAGTCTTATTTAAAACAACTATTCATTTTAATGACTGTTCAAGTTTATTTTCATAAAAATGTGTTTTACATAAGCCCCAAAGTTTTATATACAATTAATTCCTTTCACAAAGAAAGTGTGTTTCAAACCCAGAATGGTCATGCTGGTCTCCGTGACCGTGGAGCTTCTTTCTTTCAAGTTGTAGTTGCCTTTTTAACACTGTAATTAAGCTTGGGGAGAAAAATCATAATGCAAACCAAATAAATTCTGCCCTTCGTGCAATTATGTATGGTATGTGGTGAGAAAAAAAAATGATCTAGGCTTTGTTCGTCTTAAAATACACTTGGCAGCCACTTCACTTAATAAGCTCCTTTCTCCTTCTGAGAACAAGGAAGTCATAAAGTCCAAGCAATAATGGAGGAGGGCTGGCAGCTCCGGAGGGAAATGACAATATTCCACAGTGGTCACCTGCACGCAGGGTTCTCAGCAAGGCTCTGACCTGGCTTCTTCCCAATCCTGAGTTCATCTTGTCTCTAAATGTATCTCTCTGGGTCTTGTTTTCATTGTAGTTTCCACCTTTGGTAGAATCTAATTTTTACATAATGATGCAAGGCTAAACAGAGAGGACTCACAAACCCTCATTCTCCTCCGGAACCTCACAGTTCCACTGAACACCAGCCGCCCTGAGCAGGTCTCCCCCTATCCCACCCCATCACTGGCACGAGATCCTATTCTGCTGAAACCCCACAGCCATCTCTCAGTGGAGCCTGCACTCCACACCCCATGAATTTCTCTGCCCCAGTTGTGAAAAAGCTGGCCACTTGTTGCTGCTCCTGCTCTAGAAGAGGGCCCTCTCCTAGGAGGGCCTGCTGCACCCTGGCGGCCACTGCTGACGTTCAGAACATCTAACCTGGACTCCTCCAAAGCTGCCCTACATCATACTGTCTCCACGTTTTCCTCCCTCTAACCCAAACGGCACTGCCATCAGAGCAGTCTAGGGTTCTAAAATGCCCATCTGAGCACTTCACACTTCCAGCTCAGCAACTGTTATCACCACTGATGACCAAAATGTGGCCAGATCATCACATTGACTTTCAAGAGTGCCTGGATCCCACCTTTTTCAAAGTTGACTTTTCTGACATCTTCCTGCTTCTATAATATATAAGATAAAGTGGACAACTTGCCGATCCCTGCAAATGTCCTTTTTCTGCCTCCAGGCCTTTGTTGATGCTGTTCTTTCTGCTTGGAAGGCCAAATCAGTGTCTGCTGGTTTGTATGCTACCTGCCATTCAAGGCTCGGCTCAAATACCATGTCCTGCCCATAACAAGAAGTTTTTTTCTTCCCCATAGGAACCCTATAAAACTCTAACATAGCTCACTTAGAGCTCCTACCTTGTTTCAACACCAAGCAACAAACATATCCATCCCTGCCCCAAATTTCTGCTATTTCTGAGTATGGCCTACCCAGCACACTAATCTGAATGCTCCTTGAGGGCAGAAGCCACATCCTATTAATCTTTGCATTTCTCCTGCCTAGTAAAGTGGCTAGCATTTAATAGACACTAAATGTATATTTGTTGACAGAACAACTGAATGAAAGACTTCCCTGGAGTTTCATTTTATATAGAAGGAAGGCTAGAGAGGGAGGAAGAGGCATGATGCTGCTTAATTTCTTCTGGATTATGATGGGCACTTTAGCACATCAAGGTAGGTAGCGATCCTTGAAGTCACAGATTAAATGTCACTTGTGCATAGAGAAGAAGCCTTCCATTACTTCTATACTAGGTTAGGCTCCTCTCTTGTGCACACACACACACACACCTGTTGTGAGTGGTGTTCCAGGTGGAAGGGCTGGAGGAGAGACTTCCCCACTCCTTGTATTTTCCATCAAGGAAGCCTGCTTCCACTAGCACCATACACCTGGCCTCTCACTCCACCCTTCACCCACTTACACTGAATTTACATCAATTAGTGGCCTTGAAAGGGAGACTTGGGTCTCAGTAACCCAGGCGTCCTCTTCCTCCCTCATCTTAGAAGCAAGTTCCCCCAGGAAGCCCATCCTAGGCACGGCTGCCACGCTATGCTGTGGTATTTACCTGGATGCAAACTCCCCGCTGCAAGTGGGAGCCTTGCATGGCCCAGGCTGCCTGGGACTGCTGGGCCAGCTGGGCCAACTCTGAGATTCAGCATCAGGCAGCCCACGTGCCTGAAGATACAAGCTCCATTCTCCAATGGCAGCTTCCTCGTTAATTTGAGTGCTATTTTGATTTCCCATCTGCCTTACTCTTTTATCTTTTTTCAGTTGGCTCAGGTCTTGGGTGAGAAAAAGGAGAGTTTGTCATTGGACCTTCTCCAGACCCGCCTCTGTCTCCTAATAACTAGGGGTTTAATCACCAGTGTCCCACTCGGGACCCTCAGCTCCAGGAGGACGGGTGCATCTCTCTTTTTCAGTGTGTTCCCTGTGCCAAGCCATGACTGGTGTGTTGGACGCTAAACCCCAGTGAATGTTAAAGAGGTAGCTAAATGCTACTGAGAAAAAATTAGAAGAAAGAAATGAAAAGAAGGAAAGAAAAAAAAGGAGAGAAGGAAAAAAGGAAAGGGAAGGCATCTTACAAGAGACAGCAAAGAAAGAGCAAAAGAAAATGATTGCCCTCCCACCACAGCACGGGAGCGGGAGCTGTCTTTCCCTTTCTCTCTCTCTAATAAATCATGCTTCCGCAAAAAAAAAAAAAAAAAAAAAAAAAAAAAAAAAAAAAGGAAAAAGAAAAAAGAGAACAAGGTAATAAGGAAAGAGGATGAGAGAAAAGAATACAGAAAAGGAAGCAGAAAAGGGTAACCAAGAAGGGAAAAAGAAAATGCCAGGACAGCCCCTGCCCCCAGGCTAGAGAGCCCAGCACGAATGAGAGCCAGACGGTGGCTGGCCTCGCACCCCCCAAGCTTCCTTCCCTGCCTCAGGGGGCTTCCTTTCCCACCTGCCTCCCACCTTCGCTCCTCAGTAGATTCATCTGAACAATGAGCTATAGTCTCCTCCTCTCTGTCCGCAGGGCTGCTGGGAGGTAGGACTGGGATGAAGGCGGAGGCAAGTGCTTTGGGAGAAGGAAGCCTCACTGAGAGAGGGGTTAATAGTGTTCAGAAGCTACATCCAGAAACGCTCATCTCCTGTGTGAGCCCAAGGGTCAACCCCGGACCCCAGCCCCGCAAAGGTCAGGAAGCTGAGAGAACAGGCTCCTCTAATAAAGCAAAATCCGCCAGCGCCTTCCACAGCACCTTCCCCAAGGCCCAGCCTACCCTCTTCCCCCAGACACCCCTTCCTGTTCAGTTCTCATTATCCTTCTGCTAATCGAATAGAGCTGGGCACTTGATCAAAACTATTGGTTCTGTAACTCACCCAGACGCATCATAAGCCGAGACGTTTATGGCTGTCCTGGGATATATATCTCTGCGATCTAGCTCCTCCGCGAGCTCTTTGGCTGCCCCCGGAGTCCACACAAATCTCATTTCAAAGTATGTTTAGAAGAAGGAAGCCGAGGCCTTTGTAGGTCTCCTTCTGACCCGCCGCCTCCCTGATCACAACAGCCAAAGGAAAGGGACACCAGCGCTTCCCAGGAAATAAGCAAATGAATTAACATTAACCGTTTTGTATGAGTTTCATCTGCAGGTAAACTAGTATCATCAGGCAACACTCGTGAATATTCCCTGGGACTCCAGCATGGTGGGGATTTTAAAAAGAAATGTAGCTCAATCAATAAGAAACATGCCACATTCTGTTGATACCCAAGTTGCATCACCCACAAAACGCCCTCTCCATATTCACTGCTGCAAGGTACATTCACAATGATGATTAACATTGTTACTGTTATTAAAACCTTCAGTTTCCTCCCTGGGCTTCAGATGACAGGAATAACATACTGTATTCATCTGCTGGGGCTGCCATAACAAAGCAGCAGAGACTGGGTGGCTTGAACAATGGATATTTATTTCTTACAGTCCTGGAGGCTGTAAGTCCAAGATCAAGATGTCAGCAAGATTAGTTTCTCCTGAGGCCGCTGTCCTTGACTGGTAGATGGCTGTGTCCTCTCTGTGTCTACACATGGCCTTCCCATTAGGACACACATTGCATCCTAATCCCCTCTTCTTATAAGGACCTCAGTCATATTTACCTTAATCACCTCTTTAAGGGTTCTATCTCCAATTGCAGTCACACGCTGAGATACAGACAGCTGGGGCTTCAGTGTAGGAATTTTGTGGGGCCCACAATTCAGCCCAAACCACCCTCTATCCAAATTCTTTCCTGAAGTTACAGCTGAGTCTCTGGGGTGGAAGCCAGGAAGAAAAGGCCTGTCTTCCAATCTCTGCCAAAAATGTGGATATTGTTCACAGACATCACAGCTACCACCAGGCACCCCCAGCTGCACAGCCTCAGCCCTTTAGGGCAACCAGGTGGGAACCAACTGCCCACCGGAATGTAAGGCTGCCCAGATCCGAGGCACCAAGTGGGTGTAAGTGGCTCCCACCAGAGATGCCAGCTCAGCAGCCCAGGGGGTGTCGGGTAGCGCGTGGAGTCTTCATCCCTCCATAAAGGGAAAGTAAGCCCTGGGAAGAGGTTGCAGAGCCTCCGTGGGCCGGTTAACTTCCTGAGTCTCGGTCTCCTGTCTGTCCGTGGAGGAGATTGCTAGAGCTACTGCATTCCACCATGTGAAGATTAGACCAGAACATCTACTATCTAGCGCAGTGCAACATGGTGCATGACATGTGCTTGAAACACACCGGCCAGAGCACCCGTGGTGGCAGTGGTGGCGGCAGCAATGGGCATCAGGGTCAGATTTTATCGTCCTCAGGGCCCAGTCTAGCTTTCCCATTTCTGCAGGCTGGCTGAGACCACGCAGACACCACCCTCCTGTTCTCTGCTCAAGGACCAGATCGCCACTTTCTCCCAGATGGCTTTCCAGAACACCCTAGTGCATGGAATCTTGTCTCTGAGCACCAGCAGCTCAGGCCAGCAGTGTTTTAATCTGGTCTGAGCCCAGTCTCGATCACTGACTTCCACGGGCACTCTCCTAAGCTTCCCTTGGAACCTCCAGGGTGTGGAGACTCTTTGCATTGTTCCGGGCTTGTCTATGTCTTTGCCCACACAATGCCCTCCCTTGGCGTGGCTAATGCCCTCCCTGACATGCAGAAAGTAAAGGGAGCTGTCTGCCTCAGCACCCACAGCAACATCGTGACCATCAAATTCCTTTGTCATCACGGCTGCCATTGGCTGCATGCCTAATCTGTGCCAAGCAGTGCGCCAGAGGCTTTACACGCATTCACTCCCACACTGTGAGCCTAGCATAGTGGCCCCATTTTGCAAGTGATAAAACCAAGGCACCAGATAAAGTGGCTTGCTATAGGTCACACGATCATAAGAAAAAGAAGTTGGAGTTGTCTAAGTCTGTCTGGCTTTAAAAACAGCTATTTTTCTATCACACCAATGGTCTCAAGTAAGGAAAATGTACACACAAATCATGTGAGCAGCAGAGTGGGGTTTGGGGGGGTCACATGTTGGAATACTACACAACCACGAAAAAGAATCAACCACTGCTACATGCAACAACATGTAATACAAGCAAAAGAGGCCAGACACAGATCATAAATACAAGATGTGTACATATGAAGTTCAAGAGCAAGCAAAGCTACCAGACACTGACGGAAGTTAGAAGAGTGGTTACTTCTGGATGTGTGGGTTAGACGCATTGATTTGGAAGGAGCGTGAGGGAGCCTCTTGGGGCAGTGGAAATGTTCCTTTTATAACCGGATGGTATTCATACAAATGCATGTGTATGTAAAATTCATATATGTACATTATACCTCAATTAAAAATGTTTAAAACATCCTCAGGGAGGACATATGTAGTTTTTTAAATATATTCAATATTATAATTTCATATTTGGAAACCAAAAAATAAATCACTCTATTGCTTTTGAAACACAAACTTTAAAAGAATTTTCAAAATGTATATGTTTCTCCAAAGGAGACATATGTTTAAAAGACTGAGACACGCCGCACTGCACGGATCACATTCTGCCTCCATTCCTTGTGTATTTCTGGCTCCCCTATCAGGCTCAGGGCATCTTTGAGAAAACACCCTCCTGGCATGGCCACAGCACAGGGTATGCACAGCTCACAGGCAGGGTCTAGTAAGGGATTGTCAAATGGGTCATCTCCGCCCTCCAGAACTCATAACATGTGGACGGGTCCAGGAATTCAGGTCTGAGGCTGCTCCTCCCAATCCTGTCTGTCATTCAGCCACGTTTTACAACTCAGACAAAGAGAAGAATACCACTGCTGTGGAAAGTCTTGCTCTGAAACAAGGAGTGGCTGCTCAGTGGGCCTGGCATGGCGCTGAGCTGCTGAGAGCCTGTCTCCACCCCAGTAATCACATAAAATTTCCCCAGCCAGTGCCTCTGCCCCCTGTGGGAAGTTTGCTCCGCACGCCGAATCCGGGCACAGAGAAGCTGCTGGAAGTTGCTCTTGCAGGCAATGGCCTTTGCTGTTCTTAGAGCAAAGCCTCTAATTTGCGTGGCAGGAAGCTTAGTGTATTTCACGCTGTCATTCTCATCATGAACTCCTACGGGAGGAGTGTGAGTATGAACCTTCTGTACTGAGCATCCGGTTTTAGGACCCAGCACAGGTCCTAGGACATAGTGGGCACATACAGATACGTTCACACCCCTACTCTCCTGAGAGCTCATGCTGAGAAAAACACCCCTTGGGGGCTTGGCATTACCAGCCAGCCAAGGCACACATTTTTCTCAAGAACCTCTTGTATGCCATGACGGTTGTCAAGAGGATGTGATATTTTGGGGGGATGGTAATGCCAAGCCCCTGAGTAGCTGAACCATGCTGAACACTGGAGAGAAAATGCAGAGTCTACTTTGCTTTATTTTAATGGGCCAAAATGTGGGTCTGCGGCCCCTTTCTGCAGTCTTTATTTTGTATTAGATCTCATAAAATGTCCTGGAAAGTTCCAGCCTGGCTGTCACTTTGAGTTATAGGTGGACAACAAGGCATTTCCTGGTTCGGTGAGGCCACATACAGTGCAGGCTCTTACCTTCACCACAAAGACACCTGCCTCGTCTTTGTCCGATTCTGGAACATTCTCAGGCTTCCATTCATTGCTTTGTATCAGTCCTTTAGAGAAGTTAGAGAAACTCCAGGAACTGATGATTGGCTCCTGAATATCTAGCCTCTCAGGACCCTCATCATTCTTCATTAGAACCAGGTGGACAGATGAAATGGCTGGTCCTCCTTGAAATATCACAAGAGGCACCAAATGCACTCAAGTGATCAAGCAATGGGAAGAAAGTTGAAGTCTGGAGAGGCTCCAAAGAGTGTCAGAGTGAACAGGGACCAAAATCATCCCTAGAGATCTCAAAGTGAAGGTGGGCCTAGGACTGGGTCAAATTTTATTCTCAGGCCAAGGCTAATAACCAAGGTCAGGAGCACCTCCCTCTTGCAATGAAGCTGCAGAGATGCTCTCCCAGTTAGGTCTATCTCAATCCTTCTCTGCTACTCAAGTTTTCAGAATGAGTTATGTGGCTTTTTCACAAGCCAGGGCTGAATGAGAAGTCCAGTGTGAGGCCTACTCCCACCCTCAGGCCCATTACTAACATTCTACAGAAGTTGCGAGAGACCTGCAGGCCACCCAGCTAGTGGAAACATTTCTCATAATTCTTGACAATAACCTCATACTGATGTAAATACAAATCCCTTTCACATTCATCCACTCATGACCGTTGAGAGACAGGTCTAACGTATGAGGTACACTGAAGACCACAGAGATTAATTAGACATGTTCTAACTGCCCTTACAAGTTTTAAACCTGGTAGAAGAACTCATATTCAATAACAAAATACAACAAGCTGTGAGAAGTGTTGCCGGGAAGGACCCAAGTCTCTAAGGGGGCACAAAAGAGGGAAATTCCTTCTAGTTGGAGGAATCAAGAAAGAAGAACAACAAAAGAGATTTGTACTGGGCCTTGAATGAGAGATATCTGGATTGATGAGAAAATGGGGAGGAACCAGCCTACCAGGATGAAAGGATTCAAGACCAAAAATGAGGAGATGAGAACACTTAGAGCATGTTCAGAAAACACCGAGTCGATTAATTTTCATTAATCAGAGTATATAAAAAAGAGAAATGGGAGATAAGACTATTTAAGAAATAGTCTAATTTAAAAAAAAAAAATCTAAATCTCAGAGGACCTTAGATGTCATATTGGAAGCTTAGACTTTGTTCATTAGGTGATAAGAAGTTATTGAAGAACATGATCAGGATCAAGGTCAGGGGGGTGGGGGGAGTTGAGGGTGGCTTGAATAAATTTCGCCCTCAGAAGAAAGATCTGGAAGCTTGACAATCAAAGGCAGAAAATATGGAGTCCTCATCTCAAAGAAGGAAAAGTTCTGCTTTATTTTCAAGATCTCCACAATGTCTATTTCATCCGTTTTCTCTTCTTTTTTTGTATATTCAGACTCCACCCTCCCCTTCGGGTTCTTTCTGCACAGATTATGAGCAGTCAAGTCTATCTCTTATATTAAGAAAACCAAATATATATCAACTTCCACCTTTTCCACTCTTTTATTCACAGTCAAGCTTCTTAAAACGATAGCAAGCCTCCTAAAGGGAATGATTTTGTGCATACCACCACTTTTTAAACCACAGGGCATTCATACATAACATGATCCACTGTAGGTAGGAATAAAGTATCCAAATCTTAACTTCTATTTATGTTATCTAAGAATAACAAGGTAAAATTATCTTTTACTAATTCAGTACAATTCTGCCATAACTCATAAACAGAGTCCAAGGAACTCAATCATGCAAAATTCAGAGTGGTGCTTCTGTGAGATTAATGAGAAATAGAAGTTGAGGGTCAGTTTATGCCCTCAGTAAAGAGAGTACCAGATGAAAACAACACATTACCTGCAAAGAGTATCAGCAAACTTCTTAACAACCTCAGTAGAAGCCAGAAGACAATAGAATATTGTTTTCATAGTACTGATTAAAAGTAAAAGTAACTGTCCACTTAGAATTCTATAACTTGCAAAGTTATCACTGAAGATTAAGCATAGAAACTGAAAGAATTTACCACAAACACACTTTGGCTCAGATAATTGGTTTCTTTCTCCAAAGAGGATGAAAATTAGGAAAAAGGAAACTGAAACCAGAAGAGTCAGATGTAAGAAGAAATGTGAACAAAACATGAGTAGGCATGTGTACGAACCTAAACAACATCAATATAAATAATAATACTCATGATTAATTTGGAGGTCATGAGGCCAGGCATGATGGCTTACACCTGTAATCCCAGCACTTTGGAAGGCTGAGGCAGGCAGATTATCTGAGGTCGGGAGTTCAAGACCAGCCTGACCAGTATGATGAAACCCCATCTCTACTAAAAATACAAAAAATTAGCTAGGCGTGGTGGCATGTACCTGTAATTCTAGCTACTCAGGAAGCTGAGATAGGAGAATCGCTTGAACCCAGGAGGCAGAAGTTACAGTGAGCCAAGATCGTGCCATTGCACTCCAGCCTGGGAAACAAGAGCAAAACTCCTTCTCAAAAAAAAAAAAAAAAAAAAAAAAATCAAGATGGAGCTAAAACATTGGACAAAAAATACCTATAATATGAAACTGCTAAAGCTTTCTAAATTCCTTATATTCTTCAGAAGGATGATAGAGTTATTGATTGGCTTTGACGATTAGGTAAAATATACATGAAATGGTTTTAAAAGTAATCACCAGAAAATGAAAAAATAATATATAACTTTTGAAAATATATTCTGAAAATAATGTAATTTTTGAATGTTTCAGGAAAATAATATATAACTTTTGAATCTCTTAGAAGAGATAAGGGAGAATAAATAAAATAATAGAAGGTAGAAAGGGAGAGAGGAAAATCAAAGCAAAAAAAATGATTGAATAAATGCAAACATGTCAGTAGTCGTAAGAAATTAAATGAATTAAACTCAGCTGTTAAAACCCAGATTATCAGATTGGATCAAAAACTAAACCAGTTTTCTGATCTTTACAAGGGACAAATTCAAAGCAAAAAGAAACTTATTGTATGTAAAGATAGAAAAAGATATGCCAGTTAAATACCAACCAAAGAAAGCCTTGCAAAATGCAATTTCAGGAGAAAAGATTCTTAGAAACAAAGATGTTCACTGTCAAAAAATGAAAAGAATAATTTCTCAAGAAGATACCACAATTCTAACATTGTTCACACCTAATAATAAAATCACAAAATATATAAAGATTGACAAAATTAGCACATGAAACTGACAAATCAGCAATCACAATGGGGAATTTTAGCACCGCTCTCAATAAATAACAAATTAAGAAGAACAAAAATTGGTGAAGATTTAGAAGATTTGAATAACATGATTAAAACCTTGATCTAATGAAAATAGAGAGGGTGTTCTCTGGCAACCTTCTCTGTCTGCACTTCCTCATCTCCCATTCACCTTTCAACCAACTGCCTCTACTCCCAGCACATCTATGAATTGACAGTCCAAAGACCTACGACCTCCTGTATTGGTCAGTTTTCATGCTGCTGATAAAGACATACCTGAAACTGGGCAGTTTACAAAAGAAAGAGGTTTAATCAATTTACAGGTCCATGTAGCTTGAGGAGGCCTCACAATCATGGTGGAAGACAAAAGCCACTTCTTAAACGGTGGCAGCAAGAGAGAGCTTATGCAGAGAAACTCTTGTTTTTGAAACCATTAGATCTCATGAGACCCTTTCACTATCACAAGAACAGCATGGGAAAGACCCACTCCCACAATTCAATCTCTCCCACTGGGTCCTTCCCACAACATGTAGGAATTAGGGGGGCTACAAGGTGAGATTTGGGTGAGGACACAGCCAAACCATATCACCCTCCAATTACCAAATTCTTATTCTTCTGTTTTTAAAATTATTGGACACTCTCTGATATCATGACTTCTTTTTTTTCTTTTTTTTTTTTATACTCTAAGTTCTGGGGTACATGTGCAGAATGTGCAGGTTTGTTACATACGTATACGCATATACTGCGGCCTGTCGGGGGTTGGGGGAGAAATACCTAATGTAGATGATGGGGTGATGATATCATGACTTCTATGACCCAAGATTTTCATTTCTTCTAGCTCTCTCTCTCTCCGCCCATGCACCATTTCCTTTAGGTGGTCTGTTTCCCCTGTTGATTGTCTCCAACATTCTGTCCTCATCTTTTTCCTTCCCATTCTATGCACCTTCCTGGCAACCTCATCTCACACTAAGGATTTACATCAGAGATGCAAGTTCAGTGGGAAAGGACTTAGCTAGGAGCTAGCACAGATTCAGGTGCAGCCCACAGAGTTTCTTAGTGAGCATCCTGGTGAACACCAGGTTCAGGGATGCATGGAGGCTGAGACGACCTGAATGGTGGCAGTCTCTTCCTAGATTCAGGGGAGGGACCACGTGTGCCTTATTAGCCTGTACACCCAGCTCAGTGCCTAGTCTGCAGTAGATATTTGATTAAAATGTGTTACTTGGTAGAGCATACACTGAGTTTTACATGTCCTCTAGAGATCTCCAGAAATAGAGTTTGTGGAGAGATGGGACGTTATCTTCAGTCTCTGAGCTTCATCAAAGGCTTCTGAGTCAAGCCAGGAGCTCTAGCCCAAAGAATAGCCAAGATTGTGGTTCAAGGTCAATCTAAACCAACTCCCCAGTAAGACCACTCCTCGGACATTGCTTCTACTGTTCTGTGAAGCCAGAGCACTGCCTTAAATCATAAGACACTGTGTTCCTGTTCATTTCTTCCTGTGCCTCTTTTTGCCCTGCCCTGGTACAGAAACTCCCTTCCCTCCACCACCCACATAGCTGCGAATATGCTAAGAGTCCCTGAGAGACAGGACATGGGCATCCGTTGCCTCAGTGACCGCAGCCATCTTCTGGCAAAGCAAAGTGGCCATTTTCACAGACATCTCATAAGCACATAAACCAAACCCCAAACTGCTGGAAAAGCTGTCTCCTGTCCTTTCACATTCCTGCGGCAATAGAAGTTCATTTTCTCATCATATACTGTAAATTACAGGCTGAAAAGGTGGGTCGCGTCTGACTCCAGCCTATAAATAGCTGATCTTCCTTCTCCTCCTCGGAGGGGCCATTATTAACAGTGGCTTAGCTCAACACATCCCCAGCAGAGGGACAAAATCACAGGAATAGAAGTCAAACTCCCTCCAGTGGGCGCGGGGCAGAACCTGGAGTTCTTCATGCCTCTGAAACAGAGAAGCCCCACCCAGCGCACACATACTTTTCTACGAGGTAAAATCTAGGTAAATCCACTTCCAGTCTGTCTTCATCTCTTATGCACCCCTTCTGCAAATAGCTCCCAGCACTGCCCCAGCATCTTGTAAAATAAAAATCAAAGCTGAGCAAATAATTTAAGACTCATGTTTAAACCTTTTCCAGGTCCCTGAATTCATTGCTTCTTAAAGTGAAACGCCTGTGCCAGCGGCTCCCGGCCATCAGGGATTACAGCACTCCTCCTCCCCACCAAGTATTTTGTTTAGCATTTAAGCAGCTCCTTCCTCACAGGGTGCATGGAAGTTGGTTTTTAATCAATCGACAATCTTATTTATCACCAGCCACATGCTTGACACTAAATAGATGTAAATGTGAACAGGAAACACGATTTTTGTCTTCAAGGAGCACAAAGCCAAGCGGAATAGACACAACCCCCTCAGCAAAACAACAGAGAACAGAAGAAAACTGGGATTAAGTGTTCGATCAAGTGGAACTGACAGAAAGCATGGTAGGAGTCTAGAAGAGTGGCCTCTGAAGACAGAAGCTTCATGCTGTAGGGGCCACTGAACTGGCAGCCTTTGGAGAGACAGAGAAGATGGAAGGAAGCACCTAAAGCTGGAAAAAGAACATGAGCAAATGCAAGAAAGCAAAATTAACATCATGTTGGAGGACATGTGTCACCTGGATGTGTTACATGCAGAAAAATGCATGGTCACTGTCATGGGCTGAGCTGCGGCCTTCCCAAAATTCACGTATTGAAGTCTTAACCGCTAGTATCTAGAATATGACTGTATTTAGAGATGGGCTCTTTAAACAGGCAATTACGGTAAAACGAGGTCAAATGGGTAGGCCATCATTCAATATAACTCACATTCTTGGAAGAAGAGATTATGACAAAGATAGGCACAGAGGGAAAACCCTGGGAAGACACAGAAGGAAGACAGCCATCTACAAGCCAAGGGAGAGGCCTCAGAAGAAGTCAAGCTTGCCAATACCTTGATCTGCCAACACTTCTTGTATCCAGGACTGTGAAAAACACATTTCTGTTGTTTAAGTCACCCAGCTTGGAGTGCTTTGTTATGGCAGCCCGAGCAAACTAACATACTCAGGTTCTCTTGGCAAGAGCTCTTGGGAGGCAGCAGGGGCTACCCCAAGAATTTAGGCACAAGGCCATCTTGGCCTGAACCAAGCCAGACATTGTGAGAACAGAGATGCTAACATGGGTGAAAGGGAATTCGAGGGTATGGAGACCTTGGCCACAGGTTACATACAAGGATGAAGGGTGGGGTGGAGGTGCATGTCTCTGAAATCTGAGAAAAAAAACTCCAGGGAAGCAGGCTACCATTTCAGTTTCTAGGAGTGACCTTGTCCACAGAAACCAGGTGCCCTGTCTCTGCCCTCTCCCAACACCCTACCTCTGAACTTCATGAGACACTCCAGGATGCAGAATGCTGAGGAACTGGACTCCAATGCCCGTGCTCCATGCTGACTCTTTAAAGCTTGGAGCATCTTTGTAGGAAAAAAAAAAAAATCTAAATCGTAAATTAGCACCTGCTCCAGCACTTCTCTGCCCCGCTGAATCAGAGCCAGGTGTGAAGTCAAGGAAGAAATCTCTTCCGGGGAATCCAGTCATTAAGAATCACTGGGAAGCAGAGTGTCTGCCTCTTCATTCAGTTCCTGGGATCCTGGGTTCCTCACTCACTCCGTTCTAAGAATCTCAGCTGTAATCACTGACAGCTTCAAACCCCAGACACAACAGCTCCTGCTGGAAGAAGGGAGTCAGTAAATGTGTCCCATGTCTCCTTGAGAGCAGGTGGCCTCCAGAGACATCTCTGACTTTCCAAGACACCTAATCAGCTAACGATGACATGGAGCTTATTCTGCAGGTGCTAAGTGCCTGTCTCACATTGATGCATGTAATTCTCCAACAGCCCAAGGGCAGCAGTGCAAATTGTACTCCCAATTCAGTGCCACTCTGCACCCATCAGAAGGGCTACCATGAGAAAGAAAATCTCAAAGGTTGGTGTGAACATAGAGCAGCTGAACATCTCTCTCACTGATGGTTATACAACCACTGTGCATAACTGTCCAGGAGTGTTGATGAAAGCTGAACATACGTCTTACCTTAGGTATCCATCTGTTCTCACGCTGCTGTAAGAACATACCCGAGGCTGAGAAATATATAAAGGAAAGAGGTTTAATTGACTTACAGTTCAGCATGGCTGGGGAGGCCTCAAGAAACTTACAATCATGGCAGAAGGGGAAGCAAACACATCCTTCTTCACAGGACGTTAGGATGGAGAAGCATGAGAGACAAGCAAAGGGTGAAGCCCCTTTTAAAACCATCAGCTCTTGTAAGAACTTACTATCATGAGAATAGCATGGGGGAAAACTGCCCCCATGATTCAATTACCTCCCACCAGGTCCCTTTCACAACACGTGGGGATTATGGGAACTACAATTCAAGACGAGATTTGGGTGGGGACACAGCCAAACCAATCACCTTATGACCCTGCCATTTCATTCCCAGGTACACACTCAACAGAAATGCGAGCATAGTGCACCAAAAGACACGTACGATAGCAGCACTCTTGTATCAGCACGTTCCTGGATTAAACAGAATGAAAAACCACAATTATACACAACAATATGAAGAAATCTCATGAACATGATGTTCAAAAAAGAAATTAAACACAAAAGACTACCTATTATATTATTCTATCTATGCAAAGCTTGCAAACAGGCAAAACTAATTAATCCATGGCATCAGAAGTCAGGTTAGCATTTATCCTCTGGGTGGAAATAGTGTACCTTCATCTACCCTGGAGGAATGAGGGAGGTTTCTGAGGTGCTAGTGACTGTTACTTGAATGAGATACTGAGTGTATGTGTGTGTTCACTTTGTGAAAATTCAATCAAGTGTACAACAATATATGTGTACTTTCCTGTATGTATATTTCAATAATAAAATTTTAAAAATTAAAACCCCGTATGATAGGAAAATGACTCTCTGCATTAAGGAAAACAGGGCACAGAGGACTGAAGTGATTTTCCCAAAGCCAGAGCCATAATTTGAACCCAAGATGCTGGCCCTGCAGCCTAGGTACTCAACCACTGTTCTATGTGTGTCTTAGTACCTGTTCTGCACTGACCTGTATAAACCCTGTAGAGCCCTAAGCCCAGTGCTTGGTACTTAAAAGGTGTCCACTACATGTCGTATTTTGAATAAATCCCACTGGAAATCGCTTTCAATGGGTAAAAGGATTTTCACAAATTCATGGCCACTGTGTAATAGCCACATCAGAAGATAACTATATTTATATCTCAGACATCAGAAATTATGCTTTAAACCCAGAAATCATCCTCACCACCCCATCCCATCCCTCCTAGAAGCCTCATAGAATGGACCAGCCCAGGCCCACCTTTCCTCTGGGTTGAACACACTTCTATTGACAGATGATGATAGACTCTCCTTCCAGGGACCTTGGAAAACCGATTTTGTCCTGGCATTTAGAAAGAGATCTCTAGACCTCAGGCACCAATTCACAGGTCAGGTGGCTGCTTGAAGAATTTCAAACACAAAATTTGAGATGTAAAACCAGTAGAAATCAAATGGGACAACCTCTCTTCTAGAGAAGGGTGGTTGCCTGGCTCCAATCCGTTCAGTCACACACTCATCCATTCAACAAGCAAGTGGCCTCACACCCCAGTGCACAAGAATAAGCCCAGTCCACACCACTGTGGGCTCAAATAGGTTAGAGGAAGCAGACATGGAGAACAGTGAGCCTGACCTCCATGAGCCTCAGACTCCCTCCTCAAAGCACTGCTGTGAGATTTCTGTGAGGCAATGCTAGAGAATGGCACATAGTAAGCCCTTTATCGTTAGCCATCATCATTATTATTATTACTTGCAATAACATGCTGCAGAAATATATGTGGGTTTCACTGAGGATCAGAGGAAATTGTGGTCAGTTAGGTTGGTGCAGGGTGACCAGAGAAAGCATCACAGCTCTGATGCTCAAATGGGCTACTTCTTAGTGGAGCATTGCAAAGGCATCAGGGCCCTTTCTGCCTGGAGACTGCCTCCCACCTGCCCCAGACCTCACACTTGCTCCTTCCACAGAAAACAAGGGAGACCACAGCCCAGGGGTATTCGGGACATCCCTGTCCCCTAGGCAGAGGCTCCAGCCTCAAGGCACCTGCCCTTCAGCGAGATTGGTGCCCCAGGCCCCGCTGCTCCCCATCAAGCCCCTCATCTCATTCCACCAAGCAGAGCCCCTGCTGCCACCACCTCCAGCTCGGCTGCTGCATCTCCTCTCCATCCAGGACCACTGTGATTCTGCAGTCACACATGGATTTCTGCTCAGGGGCTGATAGTGATCACTCCACATCCCAAAGAGCCCCCTCCCTGCCTCCTCCTCTCACAGAAACCCAGTCTTCCCTGCTGGGGTTCCCTGACATCCAGGACTGGATTCCCAGCAACTTCCCTGGGACCCAGAGAGGCTTCCCACCTGGACAGAGCCCTGAGTAGAGTCAGATCATCTGGGGAGGTTGCCTCCCCCTCCCAATCTCCCAGGGGAGAAAAATAAATTATGCCTGTCAGAAACGTGATAGAACTGTCAAAAGTATACCCAAACAGCTATACACATTGTGATCTCCAAGTCACAGTTCCATTTGTTCTGTGACAGTGTAAAAATAACAAAATTTCCATCAAGATGGAAAACAAAAATGAAGAAAGTACTCCGACAGTGTTTGAAAACAATGTCT